>NC_067165.1:26774800-27074800 GCF_903995435.1 Acomys russatus
TGTATGCCTGTGGGTGTCATTTTGGAGTTACAGACAGTTGTGAGCTGCCATGTGGGTACTAGGAATTGAACCCCAGTCCTCCGGAAGAGCAGTCTGTGTTCCCAGCCGCTGAGCCACCTGTCCAGCGCCCCGGATACATTCTTATATTTCAACTTAAAAATTATTGGAAGGAAAAAAAATTATTGGAAGGAAGAATAGTATATTGACAGCAATAATACTTAGGTACATATTTTATTGGGATTATATAATTTGTTGTTATTAATAAATTTTATTTATAGATGTGCTAGAACGTATATTTAAAAGTGTCCCAAATATCATAATTGCCAGAATCCAAGGAGAACCTGTAAAAAATCATTTGGTTGGTTGGTTTTTTGTAGGCTATGTTGATATGTTTTGGTTTGGCAGTATTGTTGCTTCCTTTGCTTTTGTTTGAGCCAGTGTTTCCCTGTGTAGCCTAGGCTGGCCTCAGGGTTGCAATAATTCCCCCTGCCTAGGCCTCTTGGGTGCTGGAATTACAGGTGTGTGCCACCACACCCAGCCTTTTTTTTTTTTTTTAATGATGGAAATGACTGGTGATAATAGACTAATACTTAAAAATATCAAGCCTTAGTTTTCAAAGTTCTTTTATCTAAAATAGGAAAACTATGTCCTTTTGCTCCCTTCAGTTGGAACCCTAAGTGAAAGGATATTGGTAGTTTTGAAGATGTTAACAAGAACATTTGTTTTCAAAGAAGAGATAGAAGTAGAGATGACAATAATAATAATAATAATGATAATAATAATAATAGTAGTAGTAGTAGTTGTTGTTGTTGTTGTTATTTTCCCCAAAACAAGGTTTCTCTCTATAACAACCCTGGCTGTCCTGGACTCACTTTGTAGACCAGGCTGTGCTTGAACTCACAGAGATCTACCTACCTCTGCTTCCCAAATGTTGGGATTAAAAGCATGCGCCACCACACCCAGCGAGAGAATTACTATTTTTTTCATAATGAAGCCACCTTATAACTTACTACATAATTCATCTTAAATAGCTCAATATTTTAATATGTATTTGGATAGCTTGAACATTTGATTATGCATATTCAGGTAATATTTCTTTTAAAACTATTACCCCCTTTTGATCTGTAAAAAAATTTTAGTGTTCTCTTTTAATGTTCAGATTTTTAAAATAAATTAATTTTGTGTTTAAAAACAAAATTAAAAAACATTCCTGTGCCGAGCGTCATGGCCCACGCCTTTAATCCCAGCACTCGGGAGGCAGAGGCAGGTGGATCACTGTGAGTTCGAGGACAGCCAAGGCTAACACAGGAACCTTGTTTCTAAAAACCAAAAATAATGATAAGAAAAAGTTCCTGCCCATCGTTTTTTAAGAATTGTCCTTTTCTTCCTCTGTCCCAATGTGGATTTTAACCCTGCCTCAGGGAGGAGATTCTGCCCCTCTTTGCTAAGAACACATTCTTTTAAAACTTCGGAGTGCAGTTTTTACATTTACAGACCCTTGACCACGCTCTATGTAGGCGAGACTCACAGTTTCAACAAGTGAAGGGTGAAGGCATCCTGCTTCTTTAATAGTTTGATCCTGTTTTGTTTGTTCTTCCGGGTTGAAATCATTTATTTACTAATGTCCCTTTGCATAGTGACATAAAGAGATTTTAATTTAAGGCAATCATAAACTGGTAAGATAAAGTAGTGTTTGTGTTTTACAGTTAACCAGTCAGGTTGGTGGTCACGTAGCTTATGCTCCTCTTTGCTGAGCGACACAAGTCTAGGGAAGGTCGTGGCCGTGAGCTTTCACTTTGCGTTCTGTCATTCTGCAGCGCAGGTTCTCTGCCTCATGTAGTCAGAACACAGCTCTTGAGGCACCAAAGACTTCTGACTTTTAAGCTGTTTTTCTTTTGACATTCCAGAGTAAGGGAAGGAGTAAAGCTGTATCATGTAATTGTTGAAAATTTCCTCTGCTTGGCTTTCGTGGTTGTCGCTTGTTTGTTTGTTTTTTGTTTTTGTTTTGTTTTTTCCAGACAGGGTCTCTCTATGTTAGCCTTGACTGCCCTGGACTTGCTTTGTAGACCAGGCTGGCCTTGAACTCACAGAGATCCGCCTGCCTCTGCCTCCCAAGCGCTGGGATTAAAGTCATGAGCCACCACGCTCATGTTTTTTGGTTTTTGAGACAGGGTTTCTCTGGGTGGCCTTGGCTGTCATGGACTCACTTTGAACACTAGGCTGGCCTGGAATTTGCAGAGATTTGCTTGCCTATGCCTCCTTGAGTGCTGAGATTATAGGCTTGTGCCACCACGCCTGACATCTGCTTGTATTTTTTAAACTTGTTTTCTGTCCTTTTCCTGTTCTTACATGTGGCTCTAAAAACTATTGTACAAAAGAGAGCCACACAAGCAGAAATGAAGGCTTTGGTCCCCCTGATTCTGTTGTTTGTTTCATTATTGCTGCAGCATGAATCTTAACTTCTGTTGTCTGTATGTTAAGTTGGGTTCCATGGTCAGTAGGTAAGAGAGGTCACAGGTGAGACTTCAGAGCATCTCTCTGGCAAAGAGCTAACCTCAGTTGAGTATTTTGTTTTTTATGATATATCTCCTGTTAGCAGGTCAAAGAAGGTGGTTCTTTTCTTTCTTTTGTTTAAAAATTAGGACCAGAGGAACAGGGTTTGAAAAGTAAAGATTTATTTAAATAAATACCTAGTATAGTTAGTGGAAGTTCATTATTTCAGATTAAATTGGATCCTAGCTTTACATAATTATTTTCCCTTAATTCTCGTATTTAAGGTTTCACTTTACTGTTTATTTGGCTTATGGAGATCCAGAAGAATTAGATTTTCATTTAAATTGATTACATA
Source organism: Acomys russatus (assembly GCF_903995435.1). Classification (NCBI taxonomy): domain Eukaryota; kingdom Metazoa; phylum Chordata; class Mammalia; order Rodentia; family Muridae; genus Acomys; species Acomys russatus. The sequence goes on from NC_067165.1 coordinate 26,777,649, forward strand.
TATAGACAGATAGTTGATTGTGATGTATTTAATTGATTTCCCAGTTTGTCCTATTTAAAGCAGTTCTGTGTGTCTGTGTTAACAGTTATGTAAATGTCCCACATTAAAGCAGGTTAGATGGTATCATAACTTACTGATAGGCCTGTCTGTGTCATTTTAAATGTAACCCTAATCCTTAAAAAATTGTTTTATTATCTGCACATGGCTGTCATTGTAAGTGTGCAATGCATTAGGCACTATAGTAACCAGCAGCAGTGGCGCCACGTGCTGGCTTTTGCAGAGTCCTACAGGAGTCATTGCGTACAGCTCTCGTGACTTGGAACAGTGTGTCAGTGTTGAAAAGCCACGTGCAAGGTTGAGATTTTGAGATTGGAACTAACGTAGAAAGCTTGAGTAGCAAAATATTAAAAAGTTATTCTCTGATGGCCCCGATGATAACACTTGACAGGTACTTAAAGCTGTGCACTCCTCTCTTTGTACGAGCAGTTTGTGAAGACTGCAGAGCCCTGCAACCCAGCCACCTGAGTGTATAGGGAGACCGTGCCCCTCATGGAGGAAGAGCAAGACCTACCAGAGCAACCGGTGAGTGCCTCCACTTCAGGCTGGCTGTAGAAAAGCTCATTTGAAGAGGTTTTGAACATTACTCAATTATATTTACAGAATCCAAGTTAGAAGTGGGACTAAAGAATAGATTGCTTAGCAGTTTCTCTCTGAGAGAGCAATGTTGTGTGCTCTTTTGTTTTGTTCTTGAGATGGAGTCTTGCTGTATGCATCCTCCGGTGTCCTCAAGCGTGTGCTCCTCTTACCTCCCCTCCCAGGTCAGAGTCACAGATGTGCACTTCCTTGTCTGGCGTGTTGCTTGGTTTTAAACTCAAACATGGCAGGGGTTCACTGAGGAGCAGAGACTGGCTTGACACTCATGAGCCAGCCCCCTGCCTCAAGCCTCCTGAGTGCTGAGATTACAGGAGTGTGCCACCTTTTCAGCCTATGGGATTTTAAGTGAGTTCTGACCTTCCAGACTCAGAAGTTTTACATCATGAACCAACTTTATTTCTTTGAGATAAAATCCCTGTTTGTGTCTAGGTTGGCCTTAAACAACAGGCAATCCTCCTGCCTTTGCCTCTGGGTGCTCAGGGTACAGCCATGTGCTACCACAATCGACTGTCCAGTTGACCTGAGACTTAGAAACACAACTATCAGACCACTTGTGATTATCTCTGAAAAGTCCCAGTGAATGAGAGGGGTTTGAAACAGCTACAAAGAAGTGTGCTGTGTACATGTTACTGTTAATTCAACAGTGACGTCAGGGAGGGATGAAGGCGTGGGCGTGGAAACTACAGGCCCGCGCTGCTTTAGTGTCAGCTCGCTTTAGTGTCAGCTCGTCAGCAGCATCCTAAAACTGAAGGCCTTAGAAAAGAACATGATGTTCCACAGTGATGGTGGCAGTTTAAACTCTTAGAATATGCATGGCTCAAAGGCTACACGGTACTAGAAAATTGACACAAACTCTTCAAAGCACCAGAGAATAACATCATTGCTTCAGGGATGCTCACTCTCTAAGTTGCAGTGAGCCCTCTTCTCATTTTCTTTCTCTCTCTTCCTTTCTTTCTTTCTTTCTTTCTTTCTTTCTTTCTGTGTGTGTTAGTTGTTTTCTTACTCGATTTTGTTTTCTTGTGTCTGGTACTAAAGATTGAACCCAGGGTCTTGCTCGCGCTAAGCAAGTGCTTTATCTCTGAGCTAGCCTTTGGGTATTTCATTTTCTTCTCATCAAACAGAGGCTGACAGGGTCAGAGGGAACGGGTCCTCTTTCTGTAGAGGATTGCTGCATTTGTAAGGTTGTTCCTGGTAACATTGCGAGGCTATTTGTAATTTGGTGGTTCCCTCTCACTGTTAGCTAAATGTGGCCTGCTAGTATTACTTGCCAGATGTACCTGTTTTTCCAAAAAATAAAAGAAGGTCTACCACTTTATTTCCTGTTTTGCCATGTTACACTATGAATAAAGAATGCTAGCTTTATGCCCCCATGTGTTTTAAGGGACAAAAAGTGCTTTAAATAGATGGGGCATTCCCTAAAGTAGATTTCTGGTGAGTAGAAAACAGGAATCAGTATATACTCTGTGTGTGTGTGTGTGTGTGTGTGTGTGTGTGTGTGTGTGTGTGTGTGTTTGTGTCTCATGTAATTGGGTGTAGCATCTTGTCCCCATCAAATCCCTGAAATGAGCCCACAGTTTAGAAATGGTCATGCACAGTGTACAGTAGGGGAGTATGTCCTAAAGCAGCCCCCCCAGCTGTGCTCCTTAGTCTACCCTGAAATTCATGTACGCCATCCTCTCCTGCTGTGCTGATCCAGTAGCCTCTTTGTGCTTTTCACATTGAATGTTGTTTCCCTCTTCTCCGTTTTCTATCTTTGTTCTTGTCAGAATGGCCTTTCTCAAAGTCAGAGTGGATTCTGCTATCTCGCAAATGCTCAAAGGCTCCCTGGTACCCTCAAGATAGACTGGAGCTCCCTAATCCAATCCTTGAGGGTGGACTAGGCTGCTCTTCACTGTCGCAGCTCTGTGTCTTGCTACTCCTGGGCACAGTGAATTTTCAAAACATTGAATTTCATGTTCTTTATTATCATTGAACCCTTTTTATGCCTGATTTTTTTTTTTTCGGTACAAATTAGCTTTCCCCGACTCTCATACAAATTCCTCCCATTTATCTAACTAAATTATTCCATTTATCAGGTTTCATCTTAGACTAATCATTTTCAAATGTTTTTTGTTTGTTTTTAGACAGGCTGTTTATATCCTTGGCTGTCCTTGGAACTCTCTATGTAGGCCAAGACCTCTGTTCTCCTACAGTGCTAAGCCACCACACTGGGGTTCTCAATTGAGTTAAAATCATAGGGTACTATTTAACTATTTAACTGCTAACTGGTGGGTAAACAAGAGCTGAAAATTTTTCTCTTGTAAAATTATGGCAGGCAGCTGGGACATGCCTGTAATCCCAGCACTCGGGGAGGCAGAGGCTGGGACATGCCTATAATCCCAGCACTCGGGGAGGCAGAGGCAGGCATATCTCTGTGAATTCAAGGGCAGCCTGGCCTACAAAGTGAGTTCCAGGACAGCCAGGGCTACACAAAGAAACTCTGTTTCAAACAACAACAAAAACAAACAGCCGGGTGTGCTGATGCTCACCTTTAATCCCAGCACTCAGGAGGCAGAGGCAGGCAGATATCTGAATTTGAGGCCAGCCTGGTTTACAAACCCTGTCTCAAAAACCCAAACAAAACAAAACAAGACAAAATAAGAATTATGGCAGACAGTAAACTGCAGTTGAATTTTTCTTATTTAAAACAGTTTCTATTCAAAACACTGTTTTCCTTATTACTTGGTCTACATCTCTTTCCCCCAGTTTTATAATGGGGTTAGAGTCTTTGTCAGAGTCTGCATGTCACTTAGGAGTTCTTCAACTTCTTGGTCATCTTATTGTAAGTAACTATTACCACATAAAAGTGTCACATTTTTTGTGTAATGACATTTACTTTAGGTCTAATCAAAACAAAATGAAACATTAACATTTTGGTTAATATACAGTCAACCATTTCTACCAGGTGTTAGTCTGTGAATTCAACCAACTGAGGGTAAACATAACGGGCAAAAAATAGTTTTTAGTACACATTTTGTGTAGATATTCTCATTTCCTAAATAATGCAGCATTACAACTATTCACATAGCATTTATATTGTATTAGAATTGTAAGTAGTTTAGAGATGGCTTAAGTACATGAGAACTGTGTGTGCTGATATAAAGGATTTGATTGTACAGATTTGGGTGTCAGGGTTTCTGGAGCCGGCCTCCCTGAGACACTGAGAGACAGCTGTGTTCGAACAACTGGGGTTTCAGAGTCAGATTACTGATTTTTTTCATGTGCTGATCTTTGCAGGTGAAAAAAGCCAAGATGCAGGAACCAGGAGAACAAACTTTAAGGTATCCGTGGAACTGGGCTGCTTCTTCATCATGTGTTTTAGCTTACCACTTGCTGACTAGTGCAGGGCTCCCTTCGTGTTGACCACTGCCTCTGGTTCTTACCGTCACCTTTACATTTAGAAATTACTTGGTTTCAGAGTGAAATTTCTCTTTAAAATACGATTGATTAAACTCCAAGCCAGAGACTAGTTTGGACAACATAGCAAGACCCTGTCTCAGCAACCACGCAACCCCTTCTCTAATGTACACGCAGATCTTTTGTTGTTGTTACGCCTTCCTTATTAGAAAAATGTGCTGGGTTCATTTTATATATCAGGCATTTATGGAGAAACTTGAAAATGAAAAAATGATATATTCTTCAGTCAAATTGAAATAAGGAAAACACAAAGAATTTGGCATTAATTATGAGTTGAGTATGCAATGCCCTAGATGTTTGTCCCACTCCTTTAGAAAGGAGCTGGGTTTTCCCACATCTCATGTTTTGTCTCCTACACCATCATGATTGCCATTTTTCCAGAGTTTTACCTCCTTCCGGTTGTCCACTAGCCACCTGAGCCAGTTCCTATCATTGCCAACTCATGAGTGCCAAGAACGCTGTTTTTACCACCACGTAAAGCATCCCAGATCCTTTCCCCTGGAGCTGCCACGCTGCCCGTTCTTTCAGTTTAAAGTTTTAGCATATTTTATTTATCACGCACTGACCTTTCTCTCAAAAAGGATTTCCGTTTCTCTCTTAATGCTGGTTAAGTTAAAAGAGCTACTACGATAGTCAGTTCCTTGGAAGTGTTAGCTTTTTTCATTTTCCAATGGTATGCTCACCAGCAAATGTATGTCCTTGCATGAACCCAATGGTGCACCTATTGTATGCATGTCTCCAGTCTACCTGCCAGCCAGCCACAGCTTTGCTTAAACCCAGATCCCTGTCACCATAACTCTGTAATAGAATAGCACTAATTGTTTTTTTGTTGTTGTTTTTTGTTTTTTGTTTTGGTTTTTCGAGACAGGGTTTCTCTGTGTAGACTTGGCCATCCTGGACTCACTTTGTAGACCAGGCTGGCCTTGAACTCACAGCGATCCGCCTGCCTCTGCCTCCCGAGAATAGCACTAATTGTACTGGCTCATTTTAGCTTCCACTCAGGGTTACATCTCCAGCAGACACATAGGTGTGTCTGATTTCCTGGTGTCTAAAATCTTCTTAATTCTTCTTCCTTTTCGTCTTTGCCTCCAGTCCTCTTCCTTTTCTCTTCACTTCCCACTATTTTTATTCACTCAGCTAAGGAACTTGCTACCTAATCAAAGACAAGTTTGAGACATTAAAAAAGAGGCATGTTGCTTCTCACCAAATGCCTAGTGGATACTTTGTTTCCTTTTCCTGGGAAGTCAGTTCTCCTGTGCTAAAGAACCTGTTAACTGTCTTTTCTGTGGTCCTTGTTTTCTTCTTTGCTAAGTTTTAAATCTATTGCTAAGATCCTTAACATAAAATTTGCAACTTACTCCCTTTTTCTTTGACAGAGTCTTACTGTGTGGGCCATGCTGGCCTTTAACTTATGACCCTTAGCTTTTTGACCACTGGAAGTTAAAGACTTGAACCACTATGCCCAGCCTTCGACCTTCCATACTAGGGGGATTGAATCCAGGGCCTTGTGTGTGCTAGGAGGAGCTCTATCACTGACCTGGATCCCACAGCCTTAAAACATCCTTAAAAGTACCACTGAGCAGCTGTGTGTACGTGAGCCTGTGCTCTGTCGACTCCTCCAACAGAGGAGGAGACAGAGGAGATAAACTTGTATTGTCTTCCACAGTGAGACTTCATACCTGCTAAAATCATCTGGTCTACTTTCTGTTTTTGTGAGATCAGTCTGTCGGATTGACTATTCTAACACCTTCGTGTAAAGGACTATACAGTTATGTATATAGTCAAAAAAGACATACTACATATATGGTCTTTTTAAAATTTAGCAATAATGTTCTCAAGGTGTGTCACTATAGCATGCATCAGAATTTTCTTTTTGTTGTTTTGTTTGTTTGTTTTTTGAGGAAGAGTTTCTCTGTGTAGCCCCGGTTATCCTGGAACTCCCTCTGTAGACCATCAGGCTGGCCTGGCACTTACAGAGATCTGCCTGCCTCTGCCTCCCTGAGTGCTGGGATTACAGGCATGCACCACAGTGCCTGGCTAATATATTAGAGGTTAGCTTCAGAGGTCATATGAGAGCTCTAAATATTGCTGTATAGAAACTACTTTTACCTCCGATTAGACATTTTTATCCTCAGACGTAGAGCCTCTGGCACATAAGTAACCTTCGCCTCTACCTAGGGGAGAAAGAGTAAAGCAGGCAACATAAATGTGGTACATGTCTGAAAACAGGAAATAGAATAGCTGTGGTTACTGTGTGCTTGCTGTGTCTTGACTTGTCTATTTTGTTTGTTTATTTTTTGTTTTGTTTGGTTTGGTTTGGTTTTTTGAGACAGGGTTTCTCTGTGTAGCCTTGGCTGTCCTGCACTCACTTTGTAGACCAGGCTGGCCTTGAACTTACAGTGATCCGCCTGCCTCTGCTGGGATTAGAGGTGCACACTACCACACCCCTGGCAAATGGACCGGTTTTAAAGGTTCAGAACTCCTCCTTGGGAACAAGCATATCTCATCTTTAAAAAACATCTTCAAATTATGATTTGTAGCTGATGATGACCCACGCTGTCTAGTTAGGCACCTCCCTGCTTAGTTTGTTATGTTCTGAACCGAAGTAACGGATACACAGAATGGCGTGGAAGTCAGTACTGTAGCTTTCTAAATCACCAGAAGAATAGATTTCAGACACGTTTACCACAAGAAATAAGCATGTGAGGCGGTGGGTTTGTTACCTAGCTTGGTTTATCATATTTGAAAAGCAACAGCACTGTGTTAGATATTCAGGGTTGTTGGCTTTGTTTGTTTGTTTGTTTGGTTTTGGGACAGGGTTTCTCTGTGTAACAGCCCTGGCTGTCCTGGACTCGCTTTATAGACCAGGCTGGTCTTGAACTCACAGAAATCCTCTTACCTCTGCCTCCCGAGTGCTGGGACTACCATGCCTGGCTGTTCAGAGTTGTTCCCCCCCCATCCCCCAACAGGGTTTCTCTGTGTAGCCCTGGCTGTCCTGGACTGACTTTGTAAATCAGGCTGGCCTCACACTCACAGTGATCCGCCTGCCTCTGCCTCCCGAGCTCAGGGCTGCCTGAGTGAACGATATCAGAGAACAGTGAGTTGAAGGTTCTAGCTCTCCTTCGTTCAGCGTGCTTGCTAAAAACTAAGACTAGGAGCTCGTCTAGCTCTGCTTCTTACTGGGATAGCCTAGGAGGAGATGGGCTGAGCTTCTTGTTCACAGTTATAGGAACTCGTGCAGAGCTAACGGATGTTCACTTTGGTTCTCCTAGTCAAGTAAACAACCCAGATGTCAGCGAGCAGAAGCCTGAGACATCCAGCCTTGCATCAAATCTTAGCATGTCAGAGGAAAGTAAGTACCATATTTTACGCCCGGGGGATGTGGTGTGCCTGTCAGCAAGCGATGTTCTTCTTGTATATTTGGGTCTTACGCGGCATCTGGGCTTTCCGGAACACAGCTGGAAGGCCCTCACCCCTTGTTCATGTGTGTACTGTAATAAGCATCATTGACATACCAGCTGAGTACATGTCTCATGGATCGGCTCATCCAAGGAGTCAGTGATTTTATTTTTGGTTGGAAGTTGAGCTTCTAAAAGTAGTAGCATTTTACTGAAAATCAAAAAAGGCTAGTGGGGCTAGTGCCTGACTGTCCCTCAGGGATTAAAGCGAAACTTAAAACCGAGCAATCCTATCGATCTTGAAAGCTCCTTCTGCTTTCTTCATCCTAAACCTCAGCCCTGATTTCACTCAGCTCTCCCTCTTGTGGTAAGTGTGTACAGATAACTGAGCAGCACCGGGGAGCAGTACTTAGCTGGGTAGCCCCTAGTCCTAACAGTGCTCTGGGTGAGAGCTCAGGCTGTTGGGGAAGTCTGCTCGTCTCTGGTGAGCTTTTCCTTTTAGTTCACATCTCTCAGAGCACCTTTCCTCATGCTTAACCGTTGTCTTCGCAAATAAACGCTCCACACAAGCAGCTCCCTCAGTACACCGTTGATCTCCAGCCCTCGTGTCTGTGCCCATACTGTCTTGCTTTCCTCCTTGTGAGAACAGAAGGGTATTCTTGTCTTGTCAAATGTAAGTCGTTTTGTTTGCGTTCTCTCCCCTCGCCGGTCGTCCCCAAGACTTGGTGTGATGATTACCTCCCCTCCACTCCTGCACTCCTGTACTCAAACATTCTGGTTTGTTGTTTGCTTGTTTTTCGAGACAGGTTTCTCTGTGTAGCCCTGGCTGTCCTGGACTTGCTCTGTAGACCAGGCTGGCCTCGAACTCACAGCGATCCGCCTGCCTCTGCCTCCCAAGTGCTGAGAGCAAAGGTGTGCGCCATCATGCCCGGCTTCAACACATTCTTCTTAATTCTTCTTGTCATAAAGAGATGTGCTCTGCTATCTGCCGTCTGTAGAAGGCAGCAAAAGCTCTCTTTGCTCCACATCTTTATGATCTACAGATTTCCTCTGTGCTCTATGACACGTCAGAGTCTCTGAAGAGAATTGCCTTCGCTTGCTTTCCTCTTCAGCTGGTTGACTTAGCTTCTCCTGTGTCGCTCCTCGTGAAACTGCTCTCCCGGTCCTCAGTTGCTGCCATACTGCCAATTCTCATAGATGTTTCTTTCTCCTCACAGTCTCCCTCCCAACATGTCTCCTCTCACTTTTCTTCCTTAGTGACCCCTCTCCAGCTGTACTTGAATGTTGGAGGCTTCTGGTTTGGCTTCTAGGCTGACATCCTCTTTGGTGATCCTTCCATACATCGTATTACGTTATTCTAAATGTCACATGCTAGTAACTAAATCCCAAATTAATTAACCAACTAATTATTTAAAAACAGGGCTTCTCTACGTAGCCCTAGCAGGCCTAGAACTTGTTAGACCAAGCTGGTCTTGAACTCACAGAGTTGCTCCTGCCTCTGCCTCCTGAGTTCCGGGATTAAAAGCAAGGAGCATCATGCCCAAATCCCACATTTTTATTTCCAGTGTGATTTCTCTTATTTTATTTGTGTATCCAACTGCCTGTTTGAAATGTCTAGTTAGTATCTGAGTTTGTTTGTTTGTTGAGACAGGGTTTCTCTACATAGCCCTGGCTGTCCCTGGACTCACTTTGTAGACCAGGCTAGCCTTGAACTCACAGAGATCCGCCTGCCTCTGCCTCCTGAGTGCTGGGATAACAGGCATGAGCCACCACTCCTGGCTCTAGTTAGTGTCTGAAAGCAAAGTCATATGAAATATGTAAGAAGCTTTTGTTTCTTTTAACTAACCAGATCTTCTCCCAAACATGCCCATCCTGTCCGGAAGTCATCCTGTCTTCCCTGTTCCATACACCTGAGCTGATGTGGATACGGTGCTGATCGTACCTCCACTCTGCCTCATGCTCACTGCTGTCACTCTACTGCAGGACAATATACTACTTTTTAAACCCCTGCCTTTGTGATCCGTCACTGTTTCCAGATACTGCCAAACTCCAGGTTTAGCCTGTCGTTGGAGGAGAGGTAGATAAAGGTTTGAGTGCCTGTCAATGGAGAGGAAACCATCTTGCAGAATTTGAATGACCCTACCCCTCATGTTCCCTGATGGATAAGAAGTTCACATCTAATTGAGATCACTTTAATTTCTGTCAATCTGCATATAAGAGATCTTAAAGCTTTTAGTATTCTTTTCAAGACCTCAGACAATGGCATCAGACAAGCTCTTTGTAATAAACTCACAGGTGCTAGCTTGTCTTTCTCTTGGGTGTGAATTGGCCCCTCATGTTCTCCTGACGGTTCCTCTCTGTGTGAGTTACTCTCCAGGGAGCCTGACAGGCAGCGGGGAGACGCCTGTCTTCATTCCCTCTGGGCAGCAGAGCATCTCCTCTTGTGATGTTGAAGGAGGTCTGAACAGTCCAGGAGTGTGGTCCACGCACTTACGGTGCAGCTCTGTGTATAGCGAACTGAAGCGGAGCTGATGAGTGGCCTTCAGCACCTGTGCCATTTATCCCAGTTGTGGCCACGAGGGCCAAGCTTTCGTAGCAGCCTTTCCAGGTAAACGACGGAGGGCACGAGGACACCAGGTGGAAAAGTGCTCTGTTACATGGCTCTCGAAGCATCTGCTTGGCTTACAGCCGTTACTGTAAAGCGGACGGTGACAGTACAGAGCCTGCTCCTGTCTGTGCTCCTGGGGAATCTGCAGAGCAATAGCAATGGTTTCCAAGTGAGATTGGGCACCTACACCAAACCTGTGTCTCAAGTCAGCCCCGGGCTTCCCACTGACACTAGAGTACGCACTCAGGGTTTAGAGACGTCAGAGAAGCATCATCTGATTTCTTAGATATGGGTTTGCTTTCCTGAGCATGGCTGAGAGCCTAGGGGGTCAGCTTCATAGAGAGTTGAGGTCAGTGACGGCAAAGTGGATTAGTCGGTTTATCTTCAGATCTTTTCTGTGTCTATCCACCCCCTCCATCCTGTCTTGCTTCTGTTACTGCCTAGTAAACTCTACAAACAAGTCTGTAAACACAGAATAGTGTTGTCTGCTACACAGTCTTTGAAACTTCTTGGCATCTAGTCTGTGTGTTACTCACTTTGAAAGACTATATAGTAAGATACGTAAGTTTTCCATTTAATTTTTTAAATGTTCTAACTTTTTTACCTGACAATATCTTTCTTTCAGTTATGACATGCACCGATTACATCCCTCGCTCATCCAGTGATTATACCTCACAAATGTATTCTGCAAAGTAAGTTGAATAATTATTTCCAAACTTCTCTCTAGGCTCATTACAAATTTAATATTTCACTTTTCTCACCTCCCTTGTTCTCTGCCTTTACTCCAATTTTTATTACATCTAAATATACACTAACATCCTTTTAAAACTCGGGTGGTTGCTGGAATAGATTACTGTTACATTGGAACTGACTCTAATTGAGTAGGCACTCAGCATGTAGGGTACTTCCCAAAAGCATGTTAGCGGTCTGATCATTTCTTTTCTCTACATTGACATATGGGTCAGAAAAAAAAAAAAAAAAAAAAGCTCACCATTGCTCCAGATTGGCAACCACAAACAGCTGGGCTTGAAGGGAGACGGGTGGAACGGGTTGAAGTTACAAAGAGATCCATCTTAGGCCTTCACAGTGTAAGGTCAGTGCTTATGACCGACTAGGTTAGTCATTTGTAAGTTGAATAGCGTGCAGAACAGTGTTTATACCAAGTTGCAGTTTTATTAATGGAGGGTGGACATATATCCATGCACAGACACAACCTGCACTCACTAAACCAGCGTGTTCTTAGCACTTGCAAATGCAGATTCAGGAAGAAATTGATAGCAGAGGCGAGAGACTCCTGTGAGGCTATTATGAAAGGAAAATGCGATTTTTTCCCCCTTGTTGTACCATTTACTTAAGCCTTTAGTTAAATAAACTAAAGTTAAAATAAATAAATAAACTAAGGTTTCCCACATTCTGATGTTAACGTTAATGTCTTCTTGGGCCCGTTGTTCCCTTCTGGGGAGAGAGTGACACTGTCTTTATGAAGCGTTACGGGGAGATTTTACATGCCCCAGGAGTGTTCACGCTTTGGACATGTGACATTACATTGTCATCTACAAACGTACTAGGCCTCATTCAGAGCTCCTTTGGGGTGAATTCAGCCTGCCGGCCACAGACTGGGCACACCTAGATTAGACACCACATGTAGAATACATGTCAGCCCTGCAAGCTCTCTGCTGTCCTACTAGTACCGCGTTACTTAGTTTGGAAGACTAAAGCGTGAGGTGACATATCCCCTCACTGCATCTGTGAAGCCTTCTGACTGTGCCCTGGTGGTGGTCTGTAAAGGCGTGGGAGAGGAGACTGTGCTCTTTGCACTACCTGGAAATTGACTGTTTTGAGGCACTGCTCTTTCAAAGTAATTTCATGTGACTTGAGTAGCACCTGTTTAAATTATTTTCCAGGCTTGGATCTGGCTAATAAAGTCTCCGAGAGTCTGTTAGAACATGAGAGTGTTATATACACCAAATTCATCCCTAACATTCGCACAGGTGCTACATCCAGACACTTTATTCAGGTGCCTTTTGCCTGCCTTTTCACCGCCTCACCACGTACTGAAACATTGCCTTAAAATCCCTGTTTAACCGGACCTCCTTTTCCTTTTCCGGCCTTCTAATCCACTTTAGAAAGCAGCGTGACATTAACCTTTATGAAAGGCCAGCTCTGCTCTTGCCATTCTGTGATGGGAGTGTTGTTTGGGTCTGTCTGAACCCTAGCCTGGCACGTGAGGCCATGCTTCTGTCTTTCTTCTTTTTGCATGCGCCTTTCTTTCTCAGTGTGCCTCTCTTAGGACGTGTACAAGTCTTTCTCGTGGGTCCTGAAGCCTCCCTCTCCTTCCTGCGTGCCTGTGCTTCACCCCCTCCCGGAGCACTGTCTATCTCTATAGCTTCCCTGATGGGTCCACGTGCTCCTTCCTCCCAGCCTTCCCTTATGGTCTGCTTCTTCCACAGGTGGCTTTTGTGGGGGGGGTTGCTTTGGGGGGGGTGTCTTTTCCTTTGTTTAGACCTAACCCTTCCACCCCATATTTATTAAGACTTTTATGATACATAATAGCACGGATTCATGCAATGTAATATGCCAAATGAAATAAGTAGAAGTTATGCATAGGGTATAGTAGAGTGGGTAGACTACCAAGTCAGCAGCCAGGGTGAAGGTGTCCCTGGCGCTCCCTGGTGTGGCTGCCACCAACCAGCTGCAGTGTGCTAAAGCTTAAAGTGACTTCCATGGTCTGTTAGCCGAGATGGCTCCTGCCTCACAGATGAGATGAGGATATTGGAGGACACCTCTATTCCCTGGCTTTCTGTTTTCTTGAGACAGAGCTTCTCTGTGTAGCCCTGACTGTCCTCACTCTGAGGACCAGGCTGGCTTTGAACTCACAAAGATTCTCCCATTGTTCTAATGTGTTGCTTTTGTTTTGTTTTCTGAGACGGAATCTTAAGTAGCCCAAGCTGGCCTCAGACTCACTACATAGTTATGGACGACTGAATTCACTCTGTGTTGAACAATGGCCTTGAACTCCTGATCCTCCTGTCCCCCCAAGTCCTGCGGTAACAGACTTGCACCACAGTGCCTGGTTTATGTGGTGCTAAGAATGAAATGCAAGTGCTCTTGCCAACTATGTCCCCAGCCCAGAGTTTAGTTAGTACCCAAACAGAGGGCATAAATAAGGAATCCTTGTATCTCATTTAGGGATTTGCCTGTAACACCGTTATTTGTAGGGCAATAGCTAGAACTTTGGAAGATGTTTGAAACTATTTGATTTTCTATAAAATTACTCCTTGGAAAGATTGATAATAGAACCTGAACCGCACAAAACATGTGTTTTCTGGCCATAATAAAAGTTATTTTAGCTGGGTGTGATGCTGCACGCCTGTAATCCCAGCATTCAGAGAGGCAGAGGCAGGCGGATCGCTGTGAGTTCAAGGCCAGCCTGGTCTACAAAGTGAGCTCAGGACAGCCAAGGCTACACAGAGAGACCCTGTCTCAGAATACCGTTGAAAGATGCTTGTCTCATTCCTGGATTCTTTGCTTTAATGATATGAACTGCTTTGCCCATTTTCATTTACTAAAATGAGCCACATATGGAAGTTTTCATCTTGATTTTCCTAGACCTTACGCACATATCCTCTCAGTTCCTGTTTCGGAAACTGCTTACCCTGGGCAGACTCAGTACCAGACGCTGCAGCAGTCTCAGCCCTACGCTGTCTACCCTCAGGCAACTCAAACCTACGGACTACCTCCTTTCGGTAAGCTGCCCTGATGTGAGCAGTTCTTAAGCATGTTCTCGTTAACCGGAAACTTGTGTCCATCCTCAGAAAGCAAGCATGGCTCAAGAGGAAGGTACATTGATTGCCCTTTACACACTCACTAAGTGTGTGCTGGAAGTTGTGTTTGCAGTTTTCCATAACTATTTCATTACTCACCAAACTTTGATTGTCTTCAAGCCCTTTATTCTGAAACTCTGGTCGTCCCCCCAGATGCTGCGATTTGAGCTCAGGCCCTCCCAGTCACACTAGGCTCTCCGACAGTTGCTACATTAGGTCCTGCTGGCTCTCTCCTGGCTGTGTAGCCAGTGCCAGCCTGGAAGTCTCAGTGCTCCTGCCTCAGCTTCCTTACGTCTAGGATCGCAGATGTGCGCCACACCCAGCTGGAAGCTTAGAGTCATTGTTTGGGAAACTGAGGAATTACCATTGACTTGACTGAGATAGTGGCACGCTAACCTAAACAAAATAAGTGTATGTTTAGGTGACCAATTTCTGCTAAAACCAAGTAGTCTAAATATTCAGATAGAATCACAGTAGGTTTTCGTTTTGTTGTTTATCTTTGTTGTTTATTTGTTTGTTTTGGCTAACCCTGCCACTCCTTCCCTAAGCTGGATCAAATGTTATGATGACCCAAAAGTGCTTTTAGAATGGAAGCTATCTGAGGTCATATTTACAGGGAGTTGTTTTCATTTGTTTTATTTATCTTTAATATAAACTGTAAATCAAAATGATTTACTGGAAGTTAGTTTAAGGTTATTTGAACATTTAATATCCATGGCAATTTTTTACATATATATATATAAGTTGATATATATGCACAGTATGCCGTATTGCTCCTCTGTTTTTAGCCCTGGTTTTAAAAATTATTTAATATTAATTAATTTGATTTAATATATTAAAGTTATGTTTTGGGGGAGGCCCAGGTTCAGTCACCAGCACCCACAGTCCTTGGCTTCTGTCACTCTAGTTTTAGAGGGTTTAGCTGCCCTCTTCTAACCTCCTTGGGCACCGTGCAGGCATGCAGATACATGAGCAGATAAAAATACTCCTGCACACAAATAAATCTAAAAAAAAATTTCCTAGTGAAAAATATTCATTTAAACAAGCTAAATTTTCTTTTTTTTTAATCTTCTAGCACTACTATTACCTAGATTCTGGCTTCTGTTGGGTCACTTGGCCAGTGTCGTGTACTGCTGGACAGCTGTCTTACTTTTAGGCTTCTGAGCATTCTTTGGCTTCTTGGTAAATGCTAAAAGAACTGAAGGTGTTGTGTGCTTCTTGTTTTGATGTGCTGGAGAGCTGTCTTTTTGCACACAACACAAGCATTCTACCTCCATCCAAGGACTGTTTTCTCTTGGTTTTTGTGACAGTGTTTTATAGCCAGGCTGACTTCTAATTCTAAATCCTCCTATATGGCTCTCAGGTGGTAATAATCCATGACAGGATTTTTTGTTTTGTTTTGTTTTTCGAGACAGGGTTTCTCTGTGTAGCCTTAGCTGTCCTGGACTCGCTTTGTAGACCAGGCTAGCCTCGAACTCACAGTGATCCGCCTGCCTCTGGCTCCCAAGTGCTGTGATTAAAGGTGTGCGCTGCCACCACCCGGCTATAAAAATTTTTTAAAAATATGTTTTTATTTGTATTTTTTTTTTGTGTGTGTGTGTGTTATGGGTGTTTTATCTGCATATATATCTGCATACCAAAAGAGGGCATAGGGTCCCATGGGACTACAGTTACAGACAGTTGTGAGCCCTCATGTAGGAGCAAAGAATTGAACTCAGGACCTCTAGAAGAGCAGCCAGTGCCTTTAACTGCTAAGCCATCTCTCCAGCACTGTGGTTATTTATTATCACATATATTAAGCCAAGTTTTCCTCAGATGGGTTATAACAGGCAAACAGTTGTACAGTAATTATTTTCATATTTCTTCCTCTCATTCTGATTGAAATTTATGATTATCAAGCCCAAGCTGTATGGCACACTGAATAGTTGACCCTATTTGCTATTGAATGACAAAGGTTTTTGGTTGTTTCTTTGTTTTGTTTTTTAACCCCAAACTCAGGTAATAAAACACCTCACAAGGTGCTCTGTGCATCCTTTATTACAGTGCCCGTTATAGTCACTACATCCCTCATACTAAAAGAAGAAATTCAGGGACTGGAGAGGTGGGTCAGTGGTTAAGAGCTCTGTCTGTTCTTCAAGAGGCCCTGAGTTCAAGTCCCAACAACCACATGGTAGCTCACAACCATCTATACTGGGATCTGATGCCCTCTTCTAGTGTGTAGGACTTTAAAAAAAAAAAAAAAAGCGTGGTGGCGCACGCCTTTAATCCCAGCACTCGGGAGGCAGAGGCAGGCGGATAGCTGTGAGTTCGAGCCCAGCCTGGTCTACAAAGCGAGTCCAGGACAGCTAAGGCTACACAGACCCTGTCTCGAAAAAAAAAATCAAAAAAAAAAAAAAAAAAAAAAAAAAAGAAAAGAAAAAGAAAGAAAGAAAGAAAAGAAAAGGAAATTCTGTAACTAGAGCTCTGCTGAGAACTTTGAGAACATATGTTATTATAAAGAATAACTGGTTCTTATGAATGTTCATAATCTGTTTATTGTAGTTGGAGGCAAGAGAAGCTTATGTTACATAGATTATCCTGTAAGTAAATGAGAGACAAAATAATCAGTTGATTATTTTGACTTGAGTTGACTTTAAGTAATTGTCGACTTTTCAAGCAACCCATGCAGCTCTTGTCTGCTGGTCCTAGGCTCTGAGGACCTCAGAGAATGAGGTGGACTACAGTCTGACGCTGTAGACAATCTTACTTTAGTTTCAGTGCATTTTATACACAAATAAGACAAAACAATACTCCAAGGAAGGCTTTTTGAGTTTAGAAAAAGAATATCAGAAAAACTTGCAAATGAAGGTAAGTAAGCACACTAAATGTTAACAGAGCAGCGCTTTCCCAGAGCTTTCTCAGGACAGAGCAGTTAAACCACAGTTGCCTGCCATGTAGTATGGATTATGTCTGGGAAAACAGGAAAGCAAAGCAGAGGCCATGTCGAGTTAGAGTGCAGTGACCAGATTGCGTTCTATTGTATGTTATGACATCCAACATGAATAAACAAACCTTATAAATTGAATGTAAATGCTTAACATAGAAGGCACAAAATCGCATACAAGATGCCTCTGAAGTAGAAGGCCTGCTGCCTTTTTTTTTTTTTTTTTTTTTTTTTGACTGGGGCCTCTGTCACAGTTCCCCAAGGTGTTGTCTACCATGGGCCATTCTTTTGGTATGTTCTAGCAAGTGATATGTGAGACTTACTGATGAAAGATTTAGGTTAGGGGCCCTGTATTTGATAGGGGTATTTTCTTCCACTTTTCCAGAAGAGTTATGGGAAATGTTTAGCGTGTGAGTGTGTGTGTGTGTGTGTGTGCGTGCACGCGCACGCACACAGGTTCAGCCTAAAGGAAGTCATTGAGTATCATCTTCTGTCACTCCGTCTCATCCCTTTGAGATAGAGTCTCTCTTGAACCTGAAGCCTGCATTTTGGGCTAGGCTGCCAGTCAGCAAGCCCCAATGATCTGCCAGTCTTCGCCCAGTATAACCCAGTAGAGCCCTGGGACCAGGCACATACTGAAAACATGCTCAGGTCCGAATGGTGGAACAGATAAGCACTCTCAACCGCTGAGCCATCATTCTGGCTCCTGTTACTGTATCTCAGGCTGGAGAGATGGCTCAGAGGTTAAGAGCACTGACTGCTCTTCCAGAGGTTCAGTTCCCAGTTCAATTCCCAGCAACCACATGATGGCTCACAACCATCTGTAATGTGATCTAATGCCCTCTTCTGTCATGCAGGCAGAGCACTGTATACATAATAAATAAGTACATCTTTTTTTTTAAGTTACTGTATCTAATTTTTTTTTTTCAATTTTGTTAACTTTGTATGACTGTGAGAGTCAGCTCTCTGCTGCCACCTATTGAGAGCTGGGGAAATCAGGCCTGCCTGCTTGTGCCTCTCTACCTGCTGAGCTGTCTCACAGGCCTTGTCTTTGTCTCTTTGGGTCCTCGTGGCTTTGAATGTGTGTATATGAGTCTGGTCTCTAACTTCTCATCCTTCTGCCTCTACCTCCCAGACGCTGGGAGAGCAGGCATATGCCACCATGTCTTTAAAATCATTTTCTTGGCACCATCAGGATAACTCTGCAGGTAAAGGCTCTTGAAGTGCAAGTCTGACAACCTAAGGTCAATCCCTAGAACTCATAGGTAGGAGCAGGGAGACCCACTCCACAAAGCTGCACTGTGGTACTTACAGTGTACACATGCAGCTAAAGACAAACTTTTTTGTTTTTGTTTTTGTTGTTGTTTTTCTAGACATAGTTTCTCTGTGTAGCCTTGGCTTTCCTGGACTCGCTTTGTAGACCAGGCTGGCCTTGAACTCACAAGAATCCACCTTCCTTTGCCTCCCGAGAGCTGGGATTAAAGGCGTGCGCCACCACCGCCCAGCGATAAACTTTTATTATAATTATTTTTTTAATGTTGGCTGTATCAAGCAATGGGTTAGGATAGGACTTCACATTTTACTTTATCATCTCATTTAATCCTTAAAGCAGACCTTAGAGCTAAGTAGTACCATTGTCCCCTTTCAGCAGCTTACAGTTGGTTAAGTCACTGTCCCAAAATCATAAAATTAGTAAATGCTTAGGATTCAATTTAAGCCTTGGTCTGCTAGATTTCCCTAAATTTCGGTCTGTATCAAAAAGATGGTCTCAGAGTTCAGCTTGAAATCAAAAATTATCTTCTTTTAAAAATAGGGGGAAAGCTGGATGGTGGTGGCACACGCCTTTAATCCAGCATTCGGGAGCCAGAGGCTGGCAGATCTATTTGAGTTCGAGGCCAGCCTGGTCTACAAAGTGGGTCCAGGATAGTCAAGGCTGCACAGAGAAATCCTGTCTTGAAAAAGAAAAAGAAAAAAAGAAAAAAGAAAGGGGTGGGAACTAGAAATGTAGAAAAGCTCTTGGGAGTAATCTTACTCCTACTCTCTCCAGAGCTGTAGAGAGCTGGGTGATGTGAGAGGGAAGGGGTTTGCGAGGTCGTGTCTGGTGCAGTAAGGAGTGAGTGAGGAAGGATGCTCACGTGTTTTCAGAGGCCCATGCAGTGTGCTCGGAGCCGGCACGGATCTGGTTATTTTAAAAGAACTTTGTTGTGAAGTAGATGACTTAGTGATGCATATTAAGGGTTCATTCCGTCCCCCACATCAGGCTCGGTTTTAAACAGATGTGATAGTGTACAGATGTAGTCCCATCCTTTGGGAGGCAGAGGCAGGAAGACATAAGTTCAAGACTAGCCTGAGCTTCCCAGTTAGATCCTGGCTCAAAAAAATAAATGAGTACGTGAGTGAATGAGGAAAGGAGAGCTGGTGAGCTGGCTGAGCAGGTAACGGTGCCAAGCCTACATGGCAGGAGCAGAGAAAGCTGTCCTCTGACCTGCATGTGTGGTCATGCGCGCGCGCGCGCACACGCATACACACACACACACACACACACACACACACACACACACACACACACTACATTTTAAACAAACAAAAAAACTAAAACCCATGGTTTGGTTTCCTCATTTACTCTGTGCATAGAATTCAACTATTTAGTCATGTTACTTAATATAAGGAGTTCTGAACAGGGTGTTTTAAAAGGAGCATATTTAAATGTCTAAAGGTCAGGAGCTACAATGATGATCAAGGCAGTTTTCATATTGTCTTTTATTCCTCCTTTCCTCAAAAAGAAAAAAAAAAGTAGGTCTGTTAGAGTTTCTAGCCTGGCATGATGGCACCCACCTCTAACCTCAGTGCTGAGGCGCACTGATGCATGTGGTAAAACTGCCTCAGAGAGTGAAATACTAAGTATTAAGGCCAACAAGACATTCTTCTTGATGCTTTGGTGTTGATGAAATGTTGTTTTAATACTATGTGTCATTAAACATGTTCACATATCTTTTGAGGCGGGGGTTGTTTCAAGACAGGGTTTCTCTGTATAACAGCTCTGGCTGTCCTGGACTCGCTCTGTAGACCAGGCTGCCTCAAACTCACAAGGTTCCACCTGCCTCTGCCTCCCAAGTGCTGGGATTACAGACATGCACCATTGCCTGGCCTGCATATCTATTTCTTTAGGGTCTGCAACCTACTTGGGAAATAAAATCACATTGCTTACAATAAATATGGAAGCTATTGTAACATGTAAATGGTGATACATTAACAAAAACATAATTCCAAACCACCAAGAATCATAGTCTTTTTTTTTTTTTTAAGATTTATTTATTTATTTATTATATATGAGTGTTTTATCTGCAGAAGAGGGCATCAGATCACATCATAGATGATTGTGAGCCACCATGTCATTGCTGGGAGTTGAACTCAGGACCTTTGGAAGAGCAGGTGGTGCTCTTAACCACTGAGCCATCTCTTCAGCCCCAAGAATCATAGTCTTTTACATGTACATTTTAAAAAATAAATAGTGGCCCAGGAGCTGGTTCTGTGGGAAAGAGGGCTTGCTTCTCAAGCAGCTGCATAAAAAGCTGGGCACGGCCATGTGCCAGCCTAGGGGCTGGGCACAGGCAAGGAGGATCACTAGGCTTGCTGGCTGTCAGCCTAGCTCCAGGTTCAGCAAGAGACCCTGCCTCAAAGAGCAAGGGACAGTGAGAGAGAGCGGGTAATTCTTCTGCAACCCTTCAATAGTAGTTAAGTTTGGGTGATAGGATTATGTATAGCTTTTTTCCCCTAAGTTACATATTTCAAGGTGGTTTTTGTTTTAGACAGGTGCTAGGTAACCGCGGATGGCATTGAACTTCTGGTCCTCCTGCCTTTATTTCTTGGGTGTTGGATTATAGACGTGCACCGCCATGCCCACTTTACGTGGTGGAACTCAAACCGGGGCTTTATGTATGCTAAACAAGCTCCTTGCCAGCTGAACCACATCTGGGGCCCACAAGATGTTATTAATCTTTTTTTAAAAACAGGCAAACCTTTCCTAATCTAGGAGACGGTTATGAAATTATCAGTTTAAGAAAAAGATTTATATGGAGCTGGAGAGATGGCTCAGTGGTTAAGAGCACTGGCTGCTTGGGCAGAGGTTCTGAGTTCAGTTCCCAGCAACCCAGAACCCAGATGGTGGCTCACAACCGTCTATTAGATCTGGTGCCCTCTTCTGGCGTTCCGACTTTGTGCAGATACAACACTGTATACATAATAAATAAATCTTAAAAAAAAAAAAAAAAAAGAAAGAAAGAAAGGAGAAGGATGTATCTAAGGCAATTAGAAACCTTGCTTATTCTATCGGTAAGTGAATGTTAACTTACGTAGACTGTCTCCCACATTGCCAGTTTGGATTTCTCATTGCACGTCAGCATCAGTTGTTCTTTCTGACAAGTGGTCCAGTTTGTTATACTCTTTGCTGAGTCCCGGTCACTTGCTCCAGCCATTGACATGAAGGTACCTGCATGCTACTGTTGCGGTTTTAGCAAAGTTTTTCTTCCTATGGACCCATCTTCTAATTCTTTGCAAATATATTTGCTTGTGGTATATAACATGTGGAGTAATTTTCTCCTACAAGCAAATTTGTTTGAAGATTTCAACTTGAAACCTAGCAGCTGCTAGTTAAAGCACAGCTTTGCTCCTCAGCCCCGTGTGTTGTTTGTAATTGGTCCACTTTATCTGATTCAGGTGCACTGTGGCCAGGTATGAAACCTGAAAGTGGTTTAATTCAGACTCCATCTCCAAGTCAACACAGTGTTCTCACCTGCACTACAGGGCTAACCACAAGCCAGCCAAGCCCAGCACATTATTCTTACCCCATCCAAGGTAAATAGGCATGGTTGTGTGTGTGTTATTTCACTTTTATCATTGTTTTTATTTTTAATTTGCCCCTGTATCCAAACAAACTGGATGATGATACGGGCGCGCTGTCCAAAGTAAAGGGAATGGCATGCGTTTGTGCATGTGTTCTGTGTTAGGAAGGCCACTCTGAATGTGCTTTGAAGTAGCTTAGGCTTTGAATGCGAGCTGCGTAATACAAGTGAAGCCTTCTCTTGCATGCCAATATCCAGAAAGCTTCTCTTGTTTTGTTCTAGTCGGTTCTCGGTGGTATTTTTCACATGTAAGTTGGCGACTCCTTGAGTCCGAGTTTGGCTGGCTTTTACGTGAATTGTCAGTGGAATGTGCGATGTGGACTGCTTTTCTGCTGGTGGCTTTGTGACACCCTCCCCATTCACCACTTCTTGGTGAGAGTATTTTCTTTTCTTTCTTTCTTTCTTTCTTTCTTTTTTTTTTTTTTTTTTTTTTTGTTGTTGTTGTTGTTGTTGTTGTTTTGTTTTGTTTTTGGAGACAGGGTTTCTCTGTACAGCATTGACTATCCTATACTCCCTTTGTAGACCAGGCTGGCCTCGAACTCATAGCGATCCACTCTGCCTCTGCCTCCCAAGTGCTGGGATTAAAGGTATGCACTACCACGCCCGGCTCCTTCCTTCCTTCCTTTTTTTTTTTTTCCTCTTTTCTTTTTTGGCTTTCAAGACAGGGTTTCTCTTGTAGTCCTTGGCTCTCCTGGACTTGCTTTGGCAACCAGGCCGACCTCGAACACACAAGAGATCCATCTGCCTCTGCCTCCCAAGTGCTGGGACTAAAAGTGTGCTCCACCATGCCCATCTGAGAGTATTTCTTTTGCTGAAAAAGATCACTCACTACCAGATGGAGGGTACAGGTGAGTGGTAGAGTGCTTGTCTAGCAAGTTACAGACACTGGGTTCCATCCCCAGCATTAAAGAAAAAGAGAAAAGTTATTTTTGTTTCTATTCAGGGTGAAATTTGATTTTAAACACTTTTACTTTCCTGAGTTGTTCGTTGAAAAGCTTAGAATTTTTTTGTTTTCTGTATTTCTTTCTTTCTTTTCTTTTTCTTTTTTTTTTTTTTTTTTTTTTTTGTTTGTTTGTTTGTTTGTTTGGTTTTTTTGTTTGTTTGTTTGTTTTTTGAGACAGGGTCTTTCTGTGTAACCTTGGCTGTCCTGGACTCGCTTTGTAGACCAGGCTGTCCTCAAACTCACAGAGATCCGCCTGCCTCTGCCTTCCAAGTGCTGGGGTTAAAGACATGCACCACTGCCACCCGGCCCTGTTTTCTGTTTTTCATGACAGGGTTTCTCTGTGTAGCCTCGGCTGTCCTGGACTTGCTTTGTAGACCAGATTGGCCTCAAACTCACAGCGATCCTCCTGCCTCTGCCTCCCTGAGTGCTGGGATTACGGGTGTGCACCACCATGCCTGGCTGAAAATTTTAGAATTATATACTCAGGGTGAGTAGACAGAAGGGCAGTGTGATGTCTGAATGAGTACCCTCCCCAATCCAGTGATCTAGCGTGGGAAGCCTCGGGCCTGTACCTGGCTTCTCATCCGCTTCCATGCTTCTGTTTCTGTGGTTGTTTGTCTGT
Organism: Acomys russatus; assembly: GCF_903995435.1. Taxonomy (NCBI): domain Eukaryota; kingdom Metazoa; phylum Chordata; class Mammalia; order Rodentia; family Muridae; genus Acomys; species Acomys russatus. The sequence goes on from NC_067165.1 coordinate 26,800,978, forward strand.
CTTACAGCTTCTTACACTTCGTTCTTCATCAGATAAACTCTAGAGGGATGAGTCAGGCACCCAGAGCCTCTGCAGACAGAAGCCTTGCTCACGAAAACGACTTTTACTTTTAACTGTTTTCAGTTAATTGATTTGGAAGTTGTTCAATTCTGTAAGAACAGCTCTAGGCCACTTTGATTTTGTCTTTTTAAGATTAGTTTTATTTGTGTATGAATATATGCATGTGCATGAAGGTGCCCATATCTTCTGGCTTCCAGAGGCCCTTCTTTTTTTGCCCTCTCCTCCCTGTTTTCTTTCTTCCTAACAGGAACAACACAAGAGGAGCAAAGCTTAAAGACATGACCCAGGCTCACCTTGAACCTGTGGGCCTAATTATAGGAACCTCCTAGCCCAGGCCTTTGAGCCCGTCTGGGAGTTGCGCACAACACAGTTCCATTTCTAACTTTCACTCTATTGTCAGTGTTTTTTTCAGACAATAGGCCTTTGGGATCAACTGCACGCAGTGAGGGAACCAGGTCTCTCTTAGCTACATGCCTGTGTAGGGGTCACGCAGGTCATGAAAGAAGACAAGAAGAGTAAGGTTGTCTTCCCACTGGGGTGTGAAGTCTCCCCCCCTCTGTGGTTGTGTCCTGAATTTAACATACTTCTCTTCACTTGCTAAATAAGGGGATTGTGTTTTGGAGTGAGTTAGATGACTGTACTTCAGTGGGTCTTGAACCTCCGACCTTGTGTGTTTTGAGTCTGTTAACCTGCTTCCCTCCATCCTGTTAGTAGTAACTGCTGGTATCTAGTCAGCGCTTACTGTGTTCTCAGCTCTGCTCTAAACCATGGCTAGGTGCTATATCCTCTGCATGGCAGCCCTGTGAGTAAGTATTATTAACCCATTTTCCAGGTGGGGAAGCTGAGGCACAGAGAATCTAAGTAACTATTGATAGTCACCAAGTAAGTAGTCAAATCAGGATGGAGGGGGAACATTCTAACTGAGAGTGAGTGTAATCTTTGTTTTTCAGAATTGAAATCATGGTGTTAGTATCAACTCTCCCATATTTGAGGAACTTTATTAACAAATATCTAACCTTGTTTTTCCTCCACTTATTGTTCAACACTTTGATACAGAGTAGAAATGTTTTTCTTTCTTTTTTTTAAATTTTTTTATTAATTTATTCTTGTTACATCTCAATGGTTATCCCATCCCTTGTATCCTCCCATTCTTCCTTTCCTCCCATTTTCCCCTTATTCCCCTCCCCTATGACTGTGACTGAGGGGGATTACCTCCCCCTGTATATGCTCATAGGGTATCAAGTCTCTTCTTGGTAACCTGCTGTCCTTCCTCTGAGTGCCACCAGGTCTCCCCCTCCAGGGGACGTGGCCAAATGAGAGGAACCAGAGTTCGTATGAAAGTCAGACCCCACTCTCCGCTCAACTGTGGAGAATGTTCTGACCATTGGCTAGATCTGGGTAGGGGTTTAAAGTTTACCGCCTGTATTGTCCTTGGCTGGTGCCTTAGTTTGAGCGGGACCCCTGGGTTTTTTCTTTTTTTCTTTTTTGGTTTTTTGAGACAGGGTTTCTCTGTGTCCTGGAACTCACTCTGTAGACCAGAGTGCTGGAATTACAGGCATAGAAATTTTAAGGCATCAGGTTGTTCATTTCTTCATAATCTAAAGAAAAAGTTTACAGAAAAATATTTGACTAAAATGAAGTGTAGGGTTAGCAGTGGGGCTGAAGCATGTGCATCTTCGTGATCAGTAGCTCTCCCTACTGTTTCTCTCCTCTGCACACACCGATGTCTTTGGACTATCATTTTGCTGATAATGCCCATAGCCTTTGTTTAACTAGGAGTTTTCCTTTTATTAACAGACTTTTTTAAAAAAAAACGTTTATTTATTTATTATATGATTTGTTGCCGGGCGGTGGTGACGCATGCCTTTAATCCCAGCACTCGGGAGGCAGAGGCAGGTAGATCCCTGTGAGTTCGAGGCCAGCCTGGTCTACAATGCGAGTCCAGGACAGCCAATGCTACACAAAGAAACCCTGTCTCAAAAAACAAACAAACAAGCCGGGCATGGTGGCGCACGCCGTTAATCCCAGCACTCGGGAGGCAGAGGCAGGCAGATCGCTGTGAGTTCAAGGCCAGCCTGGTCTACAAAGTGAGTCCAGGACAGCCAAGGCTACATAGAGAAACCCTGTCTCGAAAAACCAAAAACAAACAAACAAACAAAAACTAAAACTAAAACCTTTTCCCAGGTGGTGGTGGTGGTGCACGCCTTTAATCCCAGCACTTGAGAGGCAGAGGCAGGTGAATCTCTGTGAGTGCGAGGCCAACCTGATCTACAAAGTGAGTCCAGGACAGCCAGGACTATTACACACAGAAACCCTGTCTTGAAAAACCTTAAAAAAAAAAAAAAGATGTTTATTTACATATATGAATGTTTTGCCTACATGTTTATATGTACATCACATGCATGTCTGGTGCTAGCAGAGGTCAGAAGAGGGTGTTATGTCCCCTAGAACTGGTGTTACAGATGGTTGTGAGTCACTATATGGGTGTTGAGAATTGAACCCAGGTCTTCTGCAAGAACAGCAAGTGCTCTTTTTTTTTCCTAGCAGTGTTTCTCTGTGTGGCGTTGGCTGTCCTGGACTCACTTTATAGACCAGGCTGGCCTCGAACTCACAGCAATCCGCCTGCCTCTGCCTTCCGAGTGCTGGGATTAAACCACGCCCTGCAGCAAGTGCTCTTAATTAAGTGCCGTGCCATCTTTCTGGGCCCCTTTTAAAGCTGTGTAGGTGACTGTGGGTATGTGCATGTGAGTGCAGGTGCCATGGAGGCCAGAAGAGGGCATTGGATCCCCTGGGCCTGGAGTCACAGGCAGTGAGGTGCACATTTGCTGGGCACCTCAGGTCCTCTGTGAGGGGAGTGTGTGCTCTACCTGCTGATCAGCTCTCCAGCCCCTGCAGACTTTGTGTTTTATTGTACTTTTAGATTGCTAGAGCAACTGAGCAGAGCGTGCACAGTCCTCATATAATTTGTACTGCAAGGTTGGAGAGAAGGAAATACAGACAAGGGATGAGCAGCTCAGCAAACAGAACCAGAGCGCGGGGCCAGCTTGCAGCTGGGGTGACTTAGGGCAGAAAAGAAGGGAGAAGGGGGCTGAAAAGAAATGTCAAGATGCATTAATGTCTGCTGTGACCAGCTGTACTGTGGGGTGACAGGGTGAGGTAGACAAAAATCTAGAAAAATATGTTACTTAGTTATGAGATCCAAGTGAGTTTAGTTCTTGGAATGGTTATTGCTTAACTATTTCCAAAATGGGGGCTTTACAAAATGATGTGATCTGAGGGCTGGAGAGATGGCTCAGAGGTTAAGAGCACTGGCTGCTCTTCCAAAGTTCCTGAGTTCAATTCCCAGCAACCACGTTGTGGCTCACAATGATCTGTAATGAGATCTGGTGCCCTCTTCTGGTGTGCAGGCATTACATAGAGGCAGAGCACTGTATACATAATAAATACATAAATAAAATCTTTTAAAACTGACATGATCATGGCTAATATGTACACCCTTCCATTTTCCCTACAGTTAACATCTTAATGAGAGTATGCTACAATTGGTACAGTTAATGAACTAGTATTATAAATTATCAGTTAAGGATGTAACTTCCCCAAATGAAAGATGTACCTTACATTTAATGGGCATGTCTCCTTAGATTCCTGTGGACTTCATGCTCTCTGACTTTTCTGGTTTATGTTGGCCTGGGTGGCTCTGGGGATGCCCTTCTATTAGAACTTATCTGATGTTTTATTCATGATTAGAGTGGAGTTACAGGTATCTCAATGGTCACAGAGGTAAAATGCCTTCACGTGTCAAATGTACATTCTATCCATATGTCTTATTTCAGTTGGTGCTAACCGTGATCATCTGGCATCCCCACTGCAAAGTCACTTTCTAAATTTTTTTCCATTGTGTGATGTGTATGCATGTGTGAATACGTGTGTGTATACACTCGTGTGTGTGTGTGTGTGTGTGTGTGTGTGTGTGTGTTTGTCTTTGAGAGAGGGTCTTGCCCTGTAGCCCTAGCTGATCTTGACTCCTGACCCTCCCCAGGATTATTAGGTGTGAGCCACCCTGCCAGGTCTGGAAACTATATCCATGCTTAAAAGGTCCCTGCCCCTCTGTGATGGCCATTCAGTTTTCTCCCATCACTTTGTTTTTATTGATCATTTGTTTCTGGATTTATATACATTTATTTTATATGTTGAGTTTTAATGCAGAACAGCTTTATTTGTTATCTCATCTGGTCACAGAGAATACATTTAGTTGACTTTGATACTTTTTTACATTTTTTTCTGTTTGGTTTTTCTTTTTATTGTTTTTGTTTTTTGCAAAAGAAGTACCTGGCTTGTTTTGTTATGGTTTTGATTTTTCAAGACAGGCTTTCTCTGTGTAGTCTTGGCTATTCTGGACAATTTGTAGATCAGGCTGGTCTTGAACTCACAGCAATCTGCCTCCCTCTGCCTCCTGAGTGCTGGGATTAAAGGCGTGCGCCACCACGCCCGGCCTATTTATTTATTATACAGTGCTCTCCCTGCATGTATACCTACACACCAGAAAAGGTCATCAGATTTCATTATAGATGGTTGTGGGCCACCATGTGGTTGCTGGGAATTGAACTCAGGACCTCTAGAACAATAGTCAATACTCTTAACCTCTGAGCCATCTCTCCAGCCCTCCTCCCCTTTTTTTAAAAGACAGAGTTTCTCTGTGTAGCCTTGGGTGTCCTGAAACTCACTCTGTAGACCATGCTGGACTCAAACTCAGAGATCAGTCTGCCTCTGCCTCCTGAGTGCGGAGATTAAGACATGCACCACCACTGCTCAGCTGACACCTTTTTACATTACCACCGTTACTGACCTGTTTTGTTTTGGGGTGCTGTGAGTTCGAAGCCAGCCAGGTCTACAAAGCAAGTCCAGGACAGCCAAGGCTACACAGAGAAACCCTGTCTCCAAAAACAAAACAAAACAAAAAGAAACCAAGATATGTGTAGCAGGGTGATCAATGGTTAATGGTGCTTGTCCTCTGACCTCCATATGAGAGAAAACACACACACACACACACACACACACACACACACACACACACACACACACACGAATGTAACTTTTAAAAAAGAAAATAAAAGCCGGGCATGGTGGCGCACACCTTTAGTCCCAGCACTCGGGAGGCAGAGGCAGGTGGATCGCTGTGAGTTTGAGGCCAGCCTGGACTACAAAAGCGAGTCTAGAACAGCCAAGGCGACACAGAGAAACCCTGTCTCAAAAAACAAAAAAAAAAAAAAAAAAAAGAAAAGAAAGAAAGAAAGAAAGAAAATAAATGTACAAAAACATATAACATAGCTCACTGTGTAAAGCCACTTGTCTGTCTTGGAAGCCATGTGACCTGCATTCTTCTCCAGCTCCCTCCCATAAACTGCCCTCCTACACATGCTTGCACACGTGCACAATGAACCTGTAGGGTCGGTCCATCCTTACTCAAACCACCACACGTGCACAAGCAGTCCTACTAATAAGACATTTAAAAAGAAGCTGAGATGTAGGCACTTGCAACTGGTGTCAGGTGTCATTTCTTTTAGACATTCTGTTAACAAAGCAAGAAATATGTGTGTGTGCTCTAACCTGTAAGGACACACATAAATATTTTAAAGTTAAACATGAATCCTCATCGGTGCCTCTAGCCCCAAGGCATTACGCATAGCTCAGTGCACACCATCCGCTGCTGATGTCAGTGTCTACTTCATCATGAGCGTGTGCCCCAGCATGCACTGGAGGACAGCTTTAGGTGTCAGTTCTCTCCTTCTGCCATGTGGGTTCCCGGCCTGAAGTCAGGTCCTCGGGCTTGGCAGCAGCTACGTTTACCCCTGGCGATCTCAGCAATCGTTGTTTAAGAGATATCACTTTGATTTTGTTACTAAGCTTCTTGAGCACAGGGTTTTTTTCTCTTAATTTTTAAAGTACATTGATATTATCCAAGCCCATGGAATAGCACTTACATTTAGTAGACAGTGTTTGACAAGTGAATGAGTGATACTTGGTTATGCACTGAGTGTGCAGCTCTCAAGAGGATGTAACTGCACTGTCGGCCTCTATCTCCCACACCTCGTGTGCACAAGGCTGAATCTCACAAATCCGTATTAAGCCTCATCTTTTTTTCCTCTACAGGGTTTCTCTATGTAGCCCTCGCTGTCTCCCTATGTAGACCAGGCTGTCCTCAAACTCAGAGTCTCCTGAGTGCTCAGATTAAAGGAGTGTGCTCCCACTTCCCGGCTTAGCCTCATCTTTTATATGTTCAGGTACTTTACTAGATGCTGGAGATAATAAGATAACAAAGTTTTCTTGGCACTTACGGTCTAGTGGAGGGACCAAAACACTCCAACAGGGAGTGAATACGATTTCTGAAAGCACTTTGAAGGAAGAAAAGTTCACTACTGTGATTATAAAAATAGGAAAGGGGGCTGGAGAGATGGCTCATAGGTTAAGAGCACTGGCTGTTCTTCCAGAGGTCCTGAGTTCGATTCCCAGCAACCACATGGTGGCTCACAACCATCTAGAATGTGATCTGATTAACAAACAAAACAGGAGAGAGCTGTCTTGTTCCACACCTTTAATCCTAGCACAGATCTCTGAGTTCAAAGCCAGCCTTGTCTACAAAGCAGGTTTCAAGACAGCCAGGGCTACACAGAGAAACCTTGGGTTTTTGTTTGTTTGTTTTTGTTTTTGTTATCTAGACAGGGTCTCTCTGTGTAGCCTTGACTGTTCTGGACTCCCTTTGTAGACCAGGCTGACCTGGAACTCACATCAATCTGCCTGCCTCTGCCTCCTGAGTGCTAGGATTAAAGGTGTGCGCCACCACGCCCAGCTAAAACTCTGTTTTCAAAACAAAACAAAAAACCCAACGTGTCTGAGAAAGCTGGAAGGGCTTGTTTTAACTAACAGAAAGATCTGAAGGAGCTTCTGTAAGAAAGACAGGCATGTTCTGCTGGCCGGGAGAGGACAAGGAGGGACAGTTCTGGTAGAGAGTAATTTTTTTTTGCACTGTGGCAGGTGGGATGTCAATACAGAATTTCTCTGTATGATGGCCCTGGCTGTCCTGGACTCACTCTGTAGACCAGGCTAGCTAAAGTTTCTTTTCATTGTTGGTTTGGTGGATCTTGGCTCTCACATATCCCACACTGACTTTGAATTCACCATGAACATGAGGCTGGCCTTGAGCTGGTCCTCCTCCCTTCACCTTAGCTGTGTACCTGCTTGGCTGATTATTACAATTCTTGTTTTGTTTTGTTTTTTGAGACAAGGTTTCTCTGTGTAGCCTTGGCTGTTCTGGACTCGCTATGTAGATCGGGCTGGCCTTGAACTCAAAGCAGTCCGCCTCCGGGTGCTGGGATTAAAGGCGTGCGCCACCTCGCCCGGTTGATTATTACATTTCTAAAACTACTTGGCCAGAGCACATTTCTCCCGTGTGCATAGTGACCAGGTATAGCTGAGTCCAAACTCTCGGGTGTTAGTAAGAGAAAGCTGGGCCGGAGGAGGGAAGAGAAGCAAGAGCCACACCCAGAGGGAAGGAAGTTGGTCAGGATGACACTGCTGGGGGAGCTGAGTAAGCTATCTTCTCTCCGATTTGAGTCACCTTTATCTAGTCTATTTGGTTCAGGCCTGCCTAGGATAATATATTGCGTACAGACTTTGGAAACTACCAGAAAGTCTTTTCCCACAAAACGATTAACATTGCTTAGGAGTTATCTACCCTGTGTTTCCTCTTAGGAAAATTAGTGGATTAAGGTACAGCAAAGAAGAAAGTGACTGTTGATGGGAAAGAATACCATCTATAAGCTATTAATTGCATTTGATCTAGTTGTGTTTAGGAAAGGAAGCCCTTAAGAGCCCTGTAATGGCCCTGGGGCAGAGCGCTGTAGGTTGTCAGGAGACTTCAGCCAGTGACTGCGGACAGAGCTCCAGGTGAGGAGGTGGGAGATCCCACTGGATGATCAACCCGACTGCACACATTGTCTGCACTCTTCTCTAGCCCGAGCTCTTCAACAGGCTAGCCTGTGTCAGGAGCAGTGGCCATCCTGCTCTAGATGGCTGGCCTGAGTTCTTCCTGCTCTTTTTCTCGTGTTCTGTTTTTTGTTTTTTCGATTTGTTTGTTTGTTTGTTTTTCGAGACAAAGTTTCTCTGTGTAGCCTTGGCTGTCCTGGACTAGCTCTGTGGACCAGGCTGGCCTCAAATTCACAACGATCTGCCTGCCTCTGCCTCCCGAGTGCTGGGATTAAAGGCATGCGCCACCACGCCCGGCTCATGTTCTGTTCTTCGTGAGGTTTTCTTGCTGCCTTCCCCTGGAGGACTTTTCTGCTGGTCGCAGTGGTCTTCCTGGTGGGGAACACTTTGGGTGTGGACAACTGCAGTAGGAGCCATGTCTCTGTGCTGTGCTAAGTGAGAGAGAAGAGTTCAGAACTGGTGCCTGGTAATGCTGACGAAGCAGGCAAAGCCCTGTGCTATCTGCTAGTCACTGAACCTTGGGGTCAGAACCTGATGGACTCTGTTACGAAAAGGTGTAGAACTTAAAGACATTCCAAGTAACTATGTGATAGAATGCATTTTTACCTGACCAGGTGAGATTTAATATCTTCTGAGTCAGCTGGGCATGGTGGAGCACGCCTTTAATCTCAGCACTCAGGAGGCAGAGGCAGGCGGATTGCTGTGAGTTGGAGGCCAGCCTAGTCTACAAAGTGAGTCTGGGACAGCCAAGGCTAACATAGAGAGACCCTGTCTTGAAAAACAAAAAACAAACTTCTGAGTCTTTGCAGGTTTATTAGTATTTAAACTTTTTTTTTTTTATTACACTAGTGTGTGTGTGTGTGTGTGTGTGTGTGTGTGTGTGTGTGTGTGTGTGTGTGTGAACACTCAAATGCACATGTGAAAGTCAGAGGGCAACTTGTGGGAATCAGATCTCTCCTTCTACCATGTGGGTCACAGGAATGTGACTCAGGTCATCAGGCTTAGCAGCAAGCAGCACTACCTGCTAACTGTCTCACCAGTCCTCACAGCGTTTATTGGCCCACATTAATAGCCCATTATTTGAACATAGCAGTCCTAAACATTTTAGAATTTGGAGAAGTAGCAGGAAAGGCATCATTTGGGGCAAATGGCCATAAACAATACCATAGCATAGGATTTGCCAGAGCTTTATCGTCAGGTCACTTGCAGGGGAGTCGTTCTTAAGCTTCTAGAAAAGACTGTAATGATTTGGTTTAGTTGTGACTTCACTGGTGTGTCAGTGTGAGCTGTGGATTGTGTGAGCATCCTTCTAGGACTTTCGTAGAAAGAGCTGAAGACTCAGGTTGAAGCAGATACTCCAGGTGTGTTGTTTATAAGCAAGCCTCACCAAAGCGTGGCATACAAAAGCAAAACAAGCATTCACTTCTTTTAAAAAACGTAATTGAGTTTTATGTAAATGATGTAAATGATTTCTCTTACGTCTGTGCATCACATGTGCGCCTGGTGCCAGAGGCCAGAAGGAGGGTCTGGAGTTACATATAGTTGTGAGCCATTGTGTGGGTGCTGGAGCCCGAACCCAGGTCCTCTAGGAAAGTAGCCTGTTCTCTCTTTTTGTTTGTTTTGTTTTTTGAGACAGGGTTTCTCTGTGTAGCCTTGGCTGTCCTGGACTCGCTTTGTAGACCAGGCTGGCCTTGAACTCACAGAGATCCACCTGCCTTTCTCTGCCTCCTGAGTGCTGGGGTTAAAGGCGTGCGCCACGACCGCCCAGCTGAGTAGCCAGTTCTCTTAACCACTGAGCCATTTTCCAGCTTCCAGCATTTGCCTCTTCAGTTAGTATTCTTTGTCTCCTTGCAGCATGTTCAATTAAAGTGGGTTACTTTCCATATCTTTAAGGAGTTACATGGGATCTTTAATATTTCCTAACCCTCTCAATCCTGTAGCGTCAAGCACAAATGCCAGCCTGATATCCACTTCTTCTGCAATTGCCAATATCCCAGCAGCAGCTGTGGCCAGCATCTCAAACCAGGTACTGTGCCCCGTTTGTTCATCCTTGATATGATCCCCCTGGCTTTCTCTTCTTTCCATGGTCACCTTCCCATGTAAGGATCAAGCAGGGATAGGATAGACTGTACAGAGTCCTGTTGCTGGATGCCCCATGCTCTCTGGCTGCTATCCCATTTCCCTTGTGCCTTGCTAATCCTCCCAGGAGTGTGGTTCTGTCGACGCCTTATGTACTGTGCTTGCCCTAACCCAGCCCCCACTAGAATGTGCACTCAAGAAGAGAGGGATTTCTTTTTCTACTTGTGTCACTTTTATATTCCCAGAGCCCACAGACCCCTGGCATTCACACCTATCATGGAATGATTCGATACTACCTCCACCCTTACTCGCTATTTATGGTTTTGCTCATTTGTTTGTTTGTTTGTCTGTCTGTTTTCAAGAAAGAGTTTCTCCTGTGTAGCCCTGGCTGTCCTAGACTCACTTTGTAGACCAGGCTGGCCTTGAACTCACAGAGATCCACCTGCCTCTGCCTTCCTAGTACTGAGATTAACAGCGTGGGCCACTACCCCGCCCAGCTGTGATTTGTTATATTTTGTAACGTCTTCAGTGGTTTAGAGTTTGTTTTTAACATGTTCAGACTTTCTGCAGCAACTGCCATGACCACCACTGTCTCCACAGACTGTGTGTGGTGTTTTGTTTTGTTTTGTTTGTTTGTTTTTAGATTTGTTTATTTGCTATGTATACAACATCCTGCCTGCCACCAGATCTCATAGATGGTCGTGAGCCACCATGTGGGTGCTGGGAATTGAACCTGGGTACTTTGGAAGAGCAGACAGTGCTCTTAACCGCTGAGCCATCTCTCCAGCCCCCGTTTGTTATTTATTTATTTATTCTTTTGTTGTTGTTGTTGTTCGTTCTTAAGTGCACAAGTACCTTGGGGTTGAGAGGGGGCTGACTTGTTTCGGGTGCGTGCGTTGGTTTTTGGGGACAGGGCCTCACTATGTATCTCTAGCAGCCCTGGGAGGCACTAGAGTCCAGGCTGGCCTCGAACTTGTATTTGTCCTCCTGCCTGTCTCCTGAGCTGAGTTCATGTGCCAGCACAGGGGCCCCCAGCCCTATGTGGGCTATCTCTTCACAGCTCTTGTTTTTGATTCTAAGGACAGTCTCTAGTTTTTCACATTATAATTTACTTCTGAAGAGTAACTCGGGAGTAAACTCTCATTGTCTACTCAGATGATGCATCTGTACTCAAGTTTCTGCATTTTGAAAATCATTGATTTCTTGGGACTGCTAGAAAGATAGAAATGTAAGAAGACAATATTTTATGAGCAAGAGGGAAAACGAGCCTCTCGTGTTAATACCTCTTGTAGTATTCTTGGTTTCCTCCCTTTGTCCCACAGGACTATCCCACCTATACTATTCTTGGACAGAATCAGTACCAGGCCTGCTACCCCAGTTCCAGCTTTGGAGTTGCAGGCCAGACTAACAGTGATGCTGAGAATACCACGTTAGCAGCTCCCACGTACCAGACGGAGAAGCCTAGTGCTATGGTACCTGCGCCAGCCACACAGAGGCTTCCCTCTGGTAAGTACCAAAAACAGATGAAGGACACTTCATCCAGCAGGTATTGGCAAGTGATGGGAGAAGGAGTTTGTTCTAGATAAGGTAGTGCCACGTGCTGCTGGTTTCCCTTTCTGTGTGAGGAACTGTTAGGATGTCTGCAGACGCTAGAACAGACAATTGCTTCTAGGGCACACTCTGCCCTCCAAGTAAGTGTTCGGCACTCGCTGAGATCTTCAGACAAAGGGCTTACTTGTTGAAGTTTTAATCCAGGCATGTCTTGAAACTTGTGTTAGGAACTCAGAGCAGATGCGATTTCTGTGTCTTAAACTTCTTTAAGGTCCCAAGAGCAGCTATAATGCTTTCCCAGTGGTTCTAAGATTTGACCCACAAGGCCAGAGACTGCTTTTGAGTGGCACTGGGCAGTGTGGCTCTGCCTGCACTGCCACCAAGCAGCCCAAGGAGTTCCCTTCCACTTAGGAACTTCTTGCTTTCAGAAAGCCCAGTTCTTCATTATACCACAGAATTCCAGGATGAGCCAGAGTGAAACAGAGTTAGCGAGTTAAGACCAGGGAGAGTGTGGGAGTCAGAGCACTTGGGAAAGATCACACAGCCCTCTGCAGCTATGGCTTCTCAAGGGATCGCACTTAGGTGCCTTCACAATGGCGGTAGATATGTTTTTTGTGTCTTAAGTTACATTGCTCAAAAGAATGTGATTTACAATAAAGTTAGAGAATAAACAGCTTAAAATTTAAGTAAAGCTTAAATAGTAAGTAAAAAGGCTGGATGAGGTGGTGAGCACCTTGACACTTAGGAGGCTGAGGCAGGTGGATACCTGTGAGTTCTAGGCCAACCTGGGTTTTGTCTCAAAAGAAGTTAGGTTAAAGATTAGTTTTTCCACTTTGGACTAGAGATGACTCTGCAGTTAAGACCACTGGCTGCTCTTCAGAAGACCTGGATTCAATTCCTGGTGTCCACATGGAAGTTCACAACTGTCTGGAAGTCTAGTAGTTCCAGGGTTTCTGATGTCCTCTTCAAGCCTTCTGGGACACTGCATGCGTGTGATGCACAGACATTCATGCAAGGAAAACACTCATACATATAAAATAACAATAATAATTGTTTTTAAAAACAATAACGCTGATTTATTTATTTATTAATTTTTTTAGATTTATTATATGTCTATGAATTTTTTGTGCATGTGTGTATGTATGCCACTGCTTGTCTGCTGCCCTCAAAGGTCAGAAGAGCACTTTGGGTCTCTGGAACTGAGTACAGGTGGCTCTAAGTCGCCTGAACCCAAGTCTCTTCAACAGCAGCATGTGCCCTTATCCACTGAGCCACTCTCAGGCAGGAACATTTTCTTCATAAATGAAATGGTGAGGTCCTCTTCATGAGGTACATTTCGGGATGAGAGAGGAGTAAGCTGTCCTTTTAGAATGTCTTTAGGAAGGCAGATACTCTCTCCGTAGGCAGATGTCGTCTCTGTAGGCACACGTTGCCTCTAGGCACACGTTGTCTCTCTCTGTAGGCAGTCATGGTTGCTTCAGGCTCCTGGGCAGAGTGTGGTGTAAGCGGCTTCCTTCTCTTCCCAGGCTCCTTTCTTTTTAAAATAAGGACCCTGTCCTTCCCATGGTTCTCACAGCTTGTGACTGCTGACTGTGTCTCTGACTTTTCCTTTCAACAGATTCATCTACAAGCCCATCTTTGTCCCAGACTACACCAAATAAAGATGCTGATGATCAGTCCAGGAAAAACATGACTGTCAAAAACCGAGGCAAGAGGAAAGCTGATGCCGGGTCTTCCCAGGACAGTGAGCTAGAAGTATGTGAAGAAATGCACTTGTCTTACCTGTTCTGTTTTCCTTACTCCTGCCAAGCATGTGTCTGGAATTTGCAGAGATGATGTTGATGTTGTGTCTGCTTGAGTTCTTTATGGGGAGAGGACTTAATTGGCCAAAAGAAAAAAAAAATGTAGGGAAAAGAAAGCCTTTCATGCCCGCAACTTAGCTTATATATCCTTCCAGCTGTTTTCACCTTTCCTGATTCAGGGTAACCCTAACAGAAGGAACAAATTGTTTTCCACTTACAGAGAACAGAAAAAATACACTGCATCTTAGGAGAAAGCCAAGGGAGCAATGAATGATGTCACACACTTTCCATTTAGAAATGGAAAGAAAGTGGGAGGGTAGAGGGAGGGCATCTGTGTACACGCACAGATCTGGCGACTGCTTAATGTGCGTGCCAGCAAACAGTGCTGTGCTGTAAGCACTGGGGGAAGTTACTGTGGACATAGATTTCAGTTACGGTGAGAAAGAAAAGGAAAACATACAGAATTCTGAAGTTAGAATTACTACATTTATTTTTGTGGCCTTAATTTTTCTTTGATGGTATATACTAAAGCAAAGAGATACTCTTAAATATGCTCTTAGACACAGGTAAATTGAAGCTGTACATAGAATTTGTCTTCCTCTTCATTTCCGGGGAGTAAATACAGCAAGAAATAAGGAAACTAAAGTTCTAATATCATTCTTAGGAAAATTAACTCATTTTAAAAAACTGTACCACAATGTATATTACATAAAACTTTACTATTTATTGCTGGACATAGTACACACCTGTAATCCCATGACTTCAGAAGGCAGGAAGATCAGAAGTTCAAAGTCATCTTTGGCTGCATGAATTTCCTGAGACTCCACCTAAAAAACTTAAAAAAAGACTTGCTGGAGAGATGGCTCAGAGGTTAAGAGCACTGACTGCTCTTCCAGAGGTCCTGAGTTCAATTCCCAGCAACCATATGGTGGCTCACAACCATATTTAATGAGATCTGGTGCCCTCTTAAGACCCTGTCTCAAGCAAAAAAAAAAAAAAAAAAAAAAAAAAAAAAAAAAAAAAAATTGAAAAAAAGGACTTTACTGTTTTCTTAAGGTTTGAAAGTTTTTGGGCTGGAGAGAGGGCTCAAAGGTTAAGAGCACTGGCTGCTCTTCCAAAGGCCCTGAGTTCAATTCCTAGCAACCACATGGCGGCTCACAACCATCTATGATGAGATCTGGTATTCTCTTGTGATGTGCAGACATACATGCAGGCAGAACATTGTATACATAATAAATAAATAAATCTTTTTTTTTTTTTTTTTTTTTTTGAGACAGGGTTTCTCTGTGTAGCCCTGGCTGTCCTGGACTCACTTTGTAGACCAGGCTGGCCTTGAACTCACAGTGATCCACCTGCCTCTGCCTCCTGAGTGCTGTGATTAATAAATATATAAAATAAATCTTTTTAAAAAAACGATTTGAAAGTTTTTATGAGTATTGGTGTTTTGTTTTTAAAATATGTGTAGGTATTTTGCCTGTATGTAATGTCTGTATACTACATGCATGCCTGGTGCGCACAGAGGCCAGAGGAGAGTGTCCAATCCCCTGAGACTGGAGTTTCAGACTGTTGTGACCTACACATGGGTGCTGGAAGTCAAACCTCTAGATGAGCAGCCAGTACTCTTAACTGCCATGTCTCCTGCCCAAACTCTCTCTCTCCGTGTGTGTGTGGTGTGTGTGTGTGTGTGTGTGTGTGTGTGTGTGTGTGTGTGTGTGTGTTGTTTTCACACACACCAGAAGAGGGTACCAGATCTCATTACAAGTGGTTGTGAGCCACCATGTGGTTGCTGGGAATTGAACTCAGGACCTCTGGAAGAGCAGTCAGTGCTCTTAACCTCTGAGCCATCTCTCCTCCAGCCCCCGTCTTTACGATTTCAAGAGCATAATTCAGTGTTACTAAATATAGTAGCCACTATATATTTCTGGAATATGTTTGTGTTTTGTGTTTGGTTTTCTTTGTTTGAGACAGTCTTAGTCTTGCCTTAAACTCCTGGGCAATCGTGACTCACTCGTAAGTGCTGAGATGACAAGATGAGACCTTCTACCCTGTGTTCAGAACCTTTTCTTGACCCTAAACAGACTCTGTGCCTACTAAGCAGTAACTCGCCATGCTCTTTTCCTCGCCCGTGGTAACTCTATTTTGTTTTTCTTTCTGCTACTGTGGCTTTGCCTGGTGTAGATATATCTGAATGTGGACATAGAATATTTGTGCTCTTACCAGGCTTATCTCATTACGTGCAGTGCTCTTGAGATTTATCTGTGTTGCAGCATGGAACAGGTTTCATTTCTTTCCGTGGCTGAAAGATACTCCGTTATGTACTCACATGCATAATGCGTCGTGCTCACCTTGCGTCTGTTGAAGGGCACTTTCACTGCCAGGCCACTGTGAATAGTGGGGAGTTGCGTCCCTCATAGTATCCTCCTTCAGGTCGTTACACAGGGCAGTGGAATTGCTGGATCTCTTCTGTGTTCAGAGTTTTGAGGAGCCGCTAGCCTTCTACACATCTCACTTTTACCACATGCTCGTCAATGCTCATTTCTCCCCTCTCCTTTTTAAATTGTATTTTGGGTGGTGGTGGTGGTGAGACAAAGGCTCTCTCCATAGCTCCGGCTGCGGGAACTTACTATGTAAATTAGACAGACCTCGAACTCAAAAAGATATATGCCTGACCCCTCCTTTTTAAAAAATGAAAGCCAGCCTTTTGGTGACATCTCACTGTAGTTCTTATTTGCATTTTCCTAATGACTAATCATGTTGAACACCTTTCCATGGAGGCCTAAACCACATTAACTCCCCCAACTTTGTCCACACTCAAAGTGGTTTGATTATTTGGAGGTCTCTTCAGATTACCTATGAATTTTTGAACAGTTTTTTTTTCCTTTTTCTTGTTTAATTTGTGTATTTTAATTTGGTAGTAATTAAATTCAGTTTTACATAAACACTGGTTTTAAAAAATAATTTATTTTACTTTATGTGCATTGGTGTGAGATGTCAGATCTCCTGGCACTGGAGTTACAAATGGTTGTGAGCTGCTATGTGGGTGCTGGGACCTGAACCCTGGTCTTTTGGAAGAGCAGACAGTGCCCTTAACCACTGAGCCATTTCTCCAGCCCCCAAAATACTGTTTCAACTCAAGTTTACCTTTTTGTTTTGTTTTGGCTTGTTTTTTGAGACAGGATTTCTCTGTGTAGCCTTGGCTGTCCTGGCACTCACTCTATAGGTCAGGCTGGCCTCAAACTTACAAAGATGTGCCAGCCTCTGCCTTCCAAGTGCTGGGGTTACAGGTGTGTGTCACCACCACCACCCAGCAGGGATTGATTTTTAGTATTTTCTCTAGATCATTCATTGCATTAAAATACAAGGTTTTGTTTTCTTTTTTTTAAAGATAATATATTGACCTTATCTTCTACTCCTGAGTTACTGATTTTATTTACTGTTTTGTTGTTGTTGTTGACTTATTGTGAGACAGGATTTCTCTGTGTAATAGTCCTGGAACTCGCTTTGTAGACCAGGCTGGCCTCAAACTCACAGAGATACGCCTGCCTCTGCCTCTGCCTCTGCCTCTGCCTCTGCCTCTGCCTCTGCCTCTGCCTCTGCCTCTGCCTCTGCGTCTGCCTCCTGAGTGCTGGACTAAAGGTGTGCGCCACCACACCCAGTTCTGTTATGTATATATGTCATCCTTACATTCCAAGAACTGGTCCCACTCAGTCACAGTCTACAGTTATGTTTACATGTTGGGGAATTTGCCTTGCTACTATTTGGTTGAGATTTATGCACTGTTTTTCATGAAGCCTGTCGTTTTCCACATCATTCTAGTTTTATCTGGTCTTAGAGTGATGCTGGCTTCACTGTATGAATTAGAAAGTGTTCCTTCCTTTTTCTATGTGTTTTTTGGGGAAATTTAGGAAGAGTGGTGTTAATTCTTACTTAAATGTCCCTGTAATTCACGGGTGAGATCTCAGGCTTTTCCTTCAGGGTCTCCTTATTAGTGGCAGGTTTCACCACACTTTCTGCTTTTTCTTGAGCCAGTTTAGGTTGTGTAGTGTGCTTCTTAGAAAGTGGACTATTTCACCTGGGTATCCCGCTTGCTGGCATATACAGCTGTTCATGGTTCATAGTCAGGGACCACGTGTGTCTGTGAAGTCTGGAGCATTGAGCCACTTGTACTTACGGTTTTAGTAATTTGAGTCTGACTTTCCTTCATCAGTCTTGGTGAATGTCAGTTCTGTTGATATTTTCAAAGCATCCACTGTTGCTGTCATTGCCTTTTCTCTGTTCTGCTCTCTCTTTTGATTCTTTCTACTTTATCCTTTATTTACTCCTTCCCTCTCCCTAGCGTTAGCTTTAGTTTTCCCTTCATGTCTAAATAGTCCTTGCATATATAGTGTGGCTGGACCTGAGATTTTCCTTCTTGGACTCGGGATTGAACCCGGAGCCTTAAGCCCTGAGGCTTGCCATTCCTGGTGCCTTCTTCTCTTGTTATGGGCGCTTGCTGTAGCCTGGGCTGCCAGTTCACAGACCCTGTCTGTTTCCTGAGTTTGGGCATTGCAGGTGGCACCCATGCCAACTGCTTGCTTGCTTTTTCTTTTTCTGTTTCTTTTTCTCCTTTTTTGTTGTCTTGTTGGGTAGCCCTGTCTGGCCTGGAATTCTCTGTGTAAACCTAGATGGCTTCAAACTCACACAGATCCCCCTGCCTCTGCTTCCCAACTGCTGGAATTAAAGGCGTGCTTCCCATGCCAGCTGCTTCCTGCTTTTTAATGTGTGTATTTACAGTTAAAATTTCCTTTTCAGCAGTGCTCTTGCCGTGTCTCCTAAGTCTTAATACGTTGTATTTGTTTTCAATCATCTCGATATATTTTCTAATTTTATTTATGGTTTCTTTTTTGGACCATTGATTGTCTAAAATTGTGTTGTTATACTCTCACATATTTGTGGGCGTTTTCAGTTTTACTTTCTGTTTGTTTATTCCCCTGTGATTGATAGATGACTCATTTTTGTCTCCCCCTCAGCGGGTATTCCTCTGGGACTTGGATGAGACCATCATCATATTTCATTCCCTTCTCACTGGATCCTACGCTCAGAAGTACGGAAAGGTAATTCGAGTCTTTTGTTGCAACAGCCCCTCCTCTGACAAGACGAGTAGCTGCCGCAGTTCTCCCGGCTGCTGAGGTAGAAAAGCCACTTTCTCTGATGCCTGCCTTGCTCTGTTCAGTGTGTGTGTGTGTGTGTGTGTGCGCGCGCGCGCGTGCGTGCATATATATATTGCATATATATGGATTGGGGCTGAGGAGATTGCTCACTGATTAAGATCACTTGCTGCTCTTTTTGTTTTTGGTTTTTGGTTTGTTTGTTTGTTTGTTTGTTTGTTTCCGGGACAAGGTTTCTCTATGTTATCTTGGCTTTCCCGGACTCGCTTTGTAGACCAGGCTGGCCTCGAACTCACAGTGATCCACCTGACTCTGCCTCGCAAGTGCTGGGATTAAAGGCATGCGCCACCACACCCAGCTTTTACTTGCTGCCCTTACAAAGGACATTGATTCTCAGTGCCCACATGGCAGCTTACAACCATCTATAACACCAATTCCATGTAATGCAAAGATATGCATGCAGGCAAAACACCCATACACATAAAAATTCAAAACAAAACAAAAAACAGTATTAGGAATCAAACCCCAGGCCTCATAAATGCTAGGCAAGTGCTGTATCAATGGACTACATCCCTCATCCTACCCTGTTGGCTTGGAACTCTCCATGCATAAAACTTGACTACATGACTACTCTTGTTCAAGAGTGTGTTTCAGGTTGATGAGATGCTCGGCCAGGTAAAAGTGCTTGCTGTCAAGCCTCATGGCCTGAGTTCAGTCCTCAGTAACCACGGTGAAAGCCATGAGCCAAGTCCACACAAGTTGTCCTCGGACCATGTGCACAGGCATGCACATACAATTGCCAAAATAAATAACTACCCTTTATAATGTATTTTATGAGCACTAAAGTATAGAAATAATACTCAAAATTGAATGCTGTCTCAAGATTATATATTCTAAAGACTGACCTATTAAGCCTTAAATCACTAAAATAGCTCCAAAAGTTTCATGTGGCAAAAAATGAGCTAGAAATAAGTAAATTAAGCATATAGATAAGATTACTAAAATATATCATCATATGACTTGTGTTGTATTCTGTTTTGAGATGTGGTCTCCTTCCGTAGCACAAGCTGGCCTCCAAATCTCAGTTACCCTCCTGCCTCTAAGCCTCCCAAATGCTGGGATTACAGGTGTAAACTACCACCCCTAGATCTAAAAACGCACATCGATTTTTGATGTGCTTCTCCCCCCCCCCCCAACAACAGGGTTTCTCTGTGTAGCCCTGACTGTCCTAGACTCACTTTGTAGACCAGGCTGGCCTCGAACTCAGAGATCCACCTGCCTCTACCTCCTAAGTGCTGGGATTAAAGGCCTGTGCCACCACATTGATGTGCATTTTAAAAAGCCAATTGTACCAGACAAAATTGAGTGCATTTACTTTTCAGTGTAAACATTACTTTTAGCAGAAGAATGAGTTATGAGTTCTGTGTGTATCTCTTTCTCCTGAGATCGGGTCTGACTGTGTAACCTCGGCTGTTCTTGAACTCAAGTCGTCCTGCCTCAGCCTCCTGGGTGAGACTGTGCTTCACCACACACCATCTCCAGGATCGTTTATTTCTAGAAATAAATTATAAAAATAACTTTGCTGTCCTGGTACTCCCAGTTATCCTGCCAGGACCCTCTCCTGCGAGCAGCTGACGGAAGCACCAAAATGACCTCCCTAATAGGATCAGTAGACATGTACTTAGGCTCTAAGTGAGACTGATGCTTCATTGTAAAGCAGCCTGACTTGATTGTCCTGGACATACTTGGACTCTGATCTTTTTTTTGTTTGGTTTGGTTTGAGTTGGGTTTTTTTGTTTTTGTTTTTTTCAAGACAGGGTCTCTCTATGTTAGCCTTGGCTGTCCTGGACTGGCTTTGTAGACCAGGCTGGCCTCGAACTCACAGCAATCCACCTGCCTCTGCCTCCCGAGTGCTGAGATTAAAGGCGCACCCGGCTCGACTCTGATCTTTACTTCCTGGCTTATTGAATTGTTAGGTGTCTGGTATTCCCTGTGTCACAGGAGCAGAAAAGGAGTCTTGCATATTACAATAACAGGAGTTTTCTTGGGTTTGGTTTGGTTTGAATTTTTTGAGACAGGGTTTCTCTGTGTAGACTTGGCTGTCCTGGACTCAATTTGTAGACCAGGCTGGCCTCAAACTTACAGCGACCCACCTGCCTCTGCCACTCTGAGTGCTGGGATTAAAGGCGTGCACACTACCTCCTGGCTTTGACATTTCTATTAATAACTACCCACAGCCTCTATGTTCTGTAAGCCCAGGTTCTTATAAGTGTGTGTGAAATTGCCTCAGTGAGATTTGAAGTGCTGTTGTGGATGTGTTGGAAGACCCAAAGTAGTTTGGAAATACCTGGAAATTAGATCCACTGCGCTGTTCTCACCTCTTTTTTTTTTTTTTTTTTAATTGCAGGACCCGACAGTAGTCATTGGCTCAGGTTTAACAATGGAAGAAATGATTTTTGAAGTGGCCGATACACATCTATTTTTCAATGACTTAGAGGTGAGTGGTGTAAATAGTTTTTCTGCTTCAGTGAGATCTTTTGTTCTGTAACTATTAGTGCCTACACTTGTATTTAGAAGATAGGAAATTGGCTAAGACAGATGGAGAGTCCCTGTTAGCAGGCTCACCTCATGGCCCCTTTCCAGGAGGAAGAGCGTCACCGTCATGTCACCAGATGGCGGGACTTCTAGTTTAGACTTAGTTGGTTTTGTATTTTTTTTTTTTTTTTAGCAGAATTGGAGGAATGTTTTGTTTCATTTTGTTTTCAGACCAGGTCCCATGCAGCCCACACTGACCGTGTAGCTGAAGATGACTTTGAACTTGCGATCTTCTTGCCTTTGCCTGAGTGCTTGAGTTACACGTGTGCCACCCTGCCAGGGGTTATGCAGTGCTGGGGAGTGAACAGAGGGCCTTGTGCATGCTAGGTAACCACTCGACCAGCGGAGCTCGCCCAAGTTAGAGTTTGTTGAAACAGAGTTTAAAAGATGTTTTTAACGTAGATTTTAAGCACGGGAGTGAAAGTGGCACTAAAGAAAGAAAGCATGTGGGCGTCTCAGAATGGCCCCTCTGAGCCATGACACACCCGTAATCGTGGCAGTTATGGAGCTGAGGTAGGAAGACCATGCGTTCAGGACCTGTCTCCCAAAAATAAAGTACAAATTGATTTGTGTTTTGGTTAGTTTATTTGGAAGCAGAGTACAGGTACACTAATATAAAAGCCAGTAATCCAGTATGTTAATATTAAATAATACAGAAAGGCTTTTATTATTCATACTCTTGTTTTTGTTTCTTTATTTTGTTTTGTTTGAGACAGTCTTACTATGTAGCTCGAGCTGGCCTGAAACTATGTAGGCCAGGCTGGCCTTGAACTCAGAGAAGTCCGCTTGCCTCTGCTTTGTGAGTTCTGGGATTAAGGCATGTTGCCATCATGTCCTGCTATTGCTGCCTTTTTTTTTTAAGTTCCTTTTTTTTTTTTTTTTTAAAGTATGTGTGGGTGTTTTCCATTCCTGTTTGTTCATACGCACATGGGTACAATGCCCATGGAGGCCAGAAGGGGACATCAGGTACCCTGGGCCTTGAGTTACAACTGCCCTGTGGGTACTGAGAAATGAACCAGCTCCTGTGGAAGAGCAGCCAGTACACTTCAGCACTGAGCTCTCCTGTCCTGTGCCCAGCTTCTTGGTTATATCTTGACTATTCTTTGTTGTTGTTGTTTATTTTTTGAGACAGGGTTTCTCTGTGTAACTTTGGCTGTCCTGGACTCAACTTTGTAGACCAGGCTGGCCTCGAACTCACAGCAATCCACCTGCCTCTGCTTCCCGAGTGCTGGGATTAAAGGCGTGCGCCACCACGCCTGGCTATCTTGAGTGTTCTTTAATCCTACCTTTTGTTTATAATTTACCTTCTTGGGTTCTAGTTGATAGATGACTACTCTTGCTGCTGTTTGATGGTTTTTGTCCACTTTTATTTTTGGGTTTTGGTTTTTGGTTTTTCAAGACAGAGTTTCTTTGTGTAACAGAGCTGTGGCTGTGCTGGACTCACTTTGTAGACCACGCTGGCCTCAAACTCACAGAGATCTGTCTGCCTCTGCTACCACCACCCAGCCCGTTGTCCACTTTCATTGACTTTTTTTTTTAAAATATAATTTGTCAAAGGTCATTATTTGAACAGATAAAAGCTCTGTATCATATATGCCCTATAAATGTGTTTTAAATATAGTTTTGATTTTTTCATGCCCTTTAGAAATCCATAATTTTAGTTTTAATAAAGGATAATTTACTATTACTTTTTTTCCTCTATATTAAAATGTTTCTGGCTCTTGTTTAAAGTTTATTTACCTATCCTCAAGTGGCAGAGATACTCTTCTATATTTTATTGTAGAAACTCTTAGGTACTTTTTGTTTTGTTTTGGGGTTGTTTTGTTTGGTTTTGGTTTGAAGGTCTGGAAGTTTTCAGACAAGGCTTCAGTCTGTACAACTCAGGATGGCATTAAAGTTAAAATCTGGGGCTAGAGAGATGGCTCAGCAGTTAAGAGCACTGTCTGCTCTTCCAGAGGTACTGAGTTCAAGTCCCACCAACCACATGATGCCTCACAGTCATCTATAATGGGATTTTATGCCCTTTTTTGTCAGGCAAATAAAACATTCATATTAATTAATTAATTTTTGAAAAGTTAAAATCCATCTGCCTCAGCCACCTAAGTGCTGTCCTTACAGGCACACGGTATCACACCTGGCTCTGGATGTACATGTTCTACACATGTTTATTATCCATGTTTAAGTGACACCTGATGTATTCAGCTATTCTGTGATTAGGTGCTAGGATAACAGACCACATTGAGAGTACACGGTGAGAAACTCTTGTCTCTGCCTTTTGAGCTTCCCTCTGAACTGAACATGGATCGTAGGATTGGGGCTGTGAAAAATTCAGAGTGGGAGCCTCGGGCTGAGGGAGTCCTGTTCTGGCCAGAGCAGCGGTTGCTGGGAAACACGACAGAGGAGGCGGGGCCACCATTTCTACTTCATGACTTCATGTGTTACCTCGCTTTTAAAGACAGACCGCTCTCCAACAGCTCAGGTCGCCATGGCTCTACTCCAGTGCTTTGCCTCAACTCCACAGCGCTTTAATCTTGCCTCAGCTTCACTTGATGACAAAATGTGACAACATAGTTGTTTTGTTTCTTTTTTTAAGATTTATTTATTTATTATGTATACAGTGCTCTGGCTGCATGTACACTTGCAGGTCAGAAGAGGGCATCAGATCATATTATACATGGCTGTGAGCCACCATGTGGTTGCTGGGAATTGAACTCAGGACCTCTGAAGGAGCAGTCACTGCCTTTAACCTCTGAGCCATCTCTCCAGCCCCGACAGCATAGTTTTTAATAAGCAAACATTAGTTGAAAACCTACTGTGTGCTAATAATTATTCCCAAAGTGTATTTTAATGATTTTTTAGGCATAGTCCGCACTCAGTACTGAACGTTCTAGAAGAATTCGACCTGGACGTGTTCCTGCCCCCAGGCCAGTAGTTTTCAACTTTAGGGGGCAGAAGAATCCCTGGAGAGTGTCTTAAAATAGGAGATACTAGGACTTCAGTTCCAGAAGGTCAAGTGGGTCTGTCATAGACCCAAAAATATGCATTAAAAACCTTCCCCAGAGGATTCTGGTGCAGATGCTGTAGTGCTGTCAGGGAAGAGGGCAGCCAGTTAGTGGTTGGTACATTTGGACTTGATAGATCTCCATTCCCTCTCTTTCTGCCACTCGCTGGTTGTATTATCCTGAGAAAACCATTTCACCTCTCTTTAGAACACAAGTTCTAGCTGGGTGTGGTGGTGTACACTTTTAATCCCAGCACTTAGGAGGCAGAGGCAGGTGGCTCTCTATGAGTTCAAGGCCATCCTGGTCTACAAAGCTAGTCCAGGTTAGCCAGGGCTACACAGAGAGACCCTGTCTTTAACACACACACACACACACACACACACACACACACACACACACACACACACGTTCTATAAGCATTGACTTACATGACCTGTGTTATGCTAATATTTAGGTATGCGTTTCTGTTCTAAGTATTCTGATTGGGTTTGTTTGGGAGCGGTTAAATTAAGATTTATGTTATTAATAGGCTCGCCTGCATGTACACCTACAGGCCAGAAGAGGGCACCAGATCTCAGTACAGATGGTTGTGAGCTGCCATGTGGTTGCTGGGAATTGAACTTAGGAGCTCTGGAGGAGCAGTCACTGCCTTTAACCTCTGAGCCACCTCTCCAGCCCCTATTTCCAATTTTGGTATCATATTTTTCCAGTATCTGTATCATCTACAAAAGTAATTTGTATACAAACCAGGCTGTGGTGGTACACTCCTTTAATCTCAGCACTCGGGAGGCAGAGGAAGGCAGATCTCTGTGAGTTCAAGGCCAGTCTGGTCTACAGAATGAATTCCAGGATAGCGAAGGCTACACAGAGAAACCCTTCTCAGGAGAAAAGAACTAATTGGACATATGCTACCTAAGGACATTTGGATTAGACTAAAGTGGTGGACTGAGGGCTGGAGTCATGCCTCCGTGGTTCAGAGTGCTTACTGCCCTTCTGAGGCCCTGCATTCAGTCGGAGCTCCGAGGCCAAGTGCCGCAAAGCGGCCTAGTTTAGTCCCAGGAAATCCGATCTTCCTTCTGGCCTCTATGGGTAGATTGCACATGTACATCTACACACACACACACACTAAATAAAAGCTGTTGTCGAACACCTTTAATTCCAGCACTCGGGAGGCAGAGGCAGGCAGATCACTGTGTTGGAGGACAGCCTGGTCTACAAAGTGAGTCTAGACAGCCAACGCTACACAAAGAAACCCAATCCAAAAAAAAAAGGGGGGGGTGGTAAATAGTAAAGGATGCAAGGGAGCTGTGGCCCCTGTGGCTATCAGCATCTGGTTTCTGAGGGACGGTGGGGGTGTCCGCATGCCAGAGAGACTAGGAGGTCTTTCCCATCCTGTCATCGTATATGGCCTTTTAACAGTATGTGGAGGTAGTGATAGCACCTCTGTGCCCTGAAATGAAATAGTGCATTTTGTCTTTTAACAGGAGTGTGACCAGGTGCATGTGGAAGACGTGGCTTCTGATGACAATGGCCAGGATCTGAGGTGGGGTAAACACAGTGATGGCTTGAACATCAGTATACCTAGTATGTGCAGAAGCTCTGCGTTCAGAGGAAGCACACAGTTCAGATGCTTACTGTCTCTTGTTAGAAGAGTCAGAAACCAATAAGTAGCCATGACATAGGGTATGATGAGGGAGTGATAGAAAGCTGATAGGAGCCGGGCGGTGGTGGCCCACGCCTGTGATCCCAGCACCTGGGAGGCTGAGGCAGGTGGGTCTCTGTGAGTTCGAAGCCAGCCTGGTCTACAGAGCGAGTTCCAAGACAGCCAGAGCTGTTACACAGAGAGACCCTGTCTTGGGTGAGGGGAAAATAAGGTGATATGAAGCAGAGGAAGTAAAATGGCACTGAGCTGTAAAGGGAGCAGGTGGCGCCATTAGAGAGTCCTCTGTGGGGTAGCGTTTGACCAAAGCCTCGAGAATTACCAGGCAGCAATACTGCATGATGCGGCAGCGTCTCAGAGTGACGGGCGCACTGCTGCACTGGTTTCTCTGTATATAGATTTCCTCTCTGGAGAAAGCATGCTTCTAGGCTGGGTAGTTCATCAGGACTTGTGCCCAGTGAGCTGTGGTGGTTTGATGAGAGTCTCATTGTTGGATTACAGCGAAGACTAAACCAGACTGCCAGCTCATGTCTCCTCACTCCTCTGCTGGCTACTGTTTCTTCTGGCCCAGTAATCTTTTTTTAAAAAGAATAATTATTAGCCAGGTGGTGGTATAGTGCAGGCCTTTAATCCTAGCACTGAGGAAGCAGAGGCAGCCGAATCTCTAAGTTTGAGGCCAGCTTGGTCTATAGAGTGAGTGCTACACAGAGAAACCCTGTCTCAAAAAACCAAAGAGGTGAGGGAGGAAAAAATATATATGTATATAAAATTTGCTTGTTATCGTTGCATGTGTGCGAATGTTTGTGGAGGTTAGAGACAACTTTATGGAATCAGTTCTCTCCTTCTACCTTTACTTGGTATCTGGAGATTGAACTTAGGTCACCAGGCTTGTGTGGCAAGCACATGTTAATTTGTTTTAATGTTTTATCCCTTTTCATAGGTAAAGTGTTCTTCCCTTTTACTTCCTAAAATTAAGCATTTCATGTGTGTGTGTGTGTGTGTGTGTGTGTGTGTGTGTGTGTGTGTGTGTGTGTGTGTGTGTGTTTTGGCTCTTGAGATAGGGTTTCTCTTGTAGCCCTGATTGTCCTGGAACTCACTATGTAGACTAGGCTGGCCTCAAACTCTGCTCTGTCTGCCTTTGCATCCTGAGTTCAGGGACTAAAAGCATGTGTAACTTCCTAAATGCATAGCAGAGCTGGACACACCTGTCCGTGCAGACCTGAGAAGGAAACCCTCCCTGGCTTTGCTAGGAAAGCCTCATCAAGCAGCTTATGGCCTGTTGGCTTATATATTTGTTTACTCTTATATGTGTGACTGACCAGATTTCCTATTTTATGTCATGGCAACCTGTATTTGGTTGTTTTGTTTTTGTTTTTTCCAAGACAAGGTTTCTCTGTGTAACACCCTGGAACTCAGTCCTCTGTCCTAGAACTTGCTCTGTAGACCAGGCTGGCCTCAAACTCAGAGACGTGCCTGCCTTTGCCTCCTGAGTGCCACTGCCTGGCTTCTTGGCAGCTTTATTTAGTACAAAATCTTACATTTAATGTATAGAACCTGATTTTGATATGTTTGACTTTTTTTTAAAGAGTCTAGCCTAAGCTGCCCTGGAAGCTGTTAGGTAGCCTGTTTGACCTTACACGCAAACTGCTCTAGCTTCTGCCTCCCAAGTGCTGGATTACAGTTGTAACCATATTTACATAGTTGTAACAGTTGTGTATTCTGCTTTTTCCACTGGATAATATCCTGTCATTAATGAAAACAATACTGTATCCTAAGTCAGCCTCTCTGGGGCAGTGGTGCCTATGTTATTTCCCCTTTTCTTCTTGGTGGTCACTGTCATTTTGTCCTGGGAAAGTAAGGAGAAGATGGACGGACATGGTGGTGCACACCTGTTACTCCAACACTTGGGAGGTAGAGGCAGGAGGAGGGTTGGAAATACACGTGCAGTGTCAGCTGTAGAGCTAAGTTGAAGCTTTATCAGACACCAAGAACAGGCCACAGGTGACCTCAAGCCCTGTGGGCGTGGTTTGTACTTTCATTATCCTCTCTCTTTGCAGCAACTATAGTTTCTCAACAGATGGTTTCAGTGGTTCAGGAGGCAGCGGTAGCCATGGCTCATCTGTCGGGGTTCAGGGAGGCGTGGACTGGATGAGGAAACTGGCCTTCCGCTACCGAAAAGTGAGGGAGATCTACGATAAGCATAAAAGCAACGTGGGCGGTAAGTGTGGACGGCCGTCCTGAGCCGCTTCTCAGCGATCTCCTGCATCCCTTTCCCAGAGTGCCTTAGATTCCCCCCTGCAACTTTTTAGGAATGTATGCCATGTTATTAATTCTGGTTTTTTTTGTTGTTGTTGTTGTTGTTGTTTGTTTGTTTGGGTTTTGGTTTTTGGTTTTTTTTTGGTTTTTCGAGACAGGGTTTCTCTGTGTAGCCTTGAGCATCCTGGACTCACTTTGTAGACCAGGCTGGCCTCGAACTCACAGCGATCCGCCTGCCTCTGCCTCCCGAGTGCTGGGATTAAAGGCATGTGCCACCACGCCCGGCTACTAATTCTGTTTTTAAAAACAAAACCATAGAGATGTAATTGGAACCCTTGAGAGGATGTACACCAGTGATGGCCATCATAATGGAAGGCAGTGTGAGAGGCTCTGCACCATTGCTGAGGGAGTGGGACATGAAGGGCTAGAGAACAGCTCAGCAGTTACAGTGCTGGCTGCTTTTCCAGGGGCCTAGGTTAAGTTCCCAGCACCCATGCAGCAGCTCTCCGCCATCTGTAACCCCAGTCCTAATGTATCTGATGCCCTCTTCTGACCTCTGTGGGCATCGGGCATGCACATTATACGTGGGCACGTGCGCACACAAATAAATTTAAAAATTAAACAGGAAAAATGGTACATGATAATCCATTAAAATGTGGGCTTTAAGTAGAAACTGTACATTCCTAATCCCATCTGCCCCCCAAAACAAGGTTTCTCTGTGTAGCCTTGGCTGCCCTGAAACTCACTCTGTAGACCAGGCTGGCCTCAAACCCAGATCCGCCTGCCTCTGCCTCCCTACTGCTGGGATTAAAGGCGTGCGACACCATGCCCGACTTCCTAATTCCTCTTAACAAAGTAACTTTTGGCTGTTAAGCTATTTTTTTTCTTTTTCTTTCTTTTTTTTTTTTTTAATGGTTTTTCGAGACAGGGTCTCTCTGTGTAACAGCCCTGGCTGTCCTGGACTCTCTTTGTAGACCATGCTAGCCTCTAAACTCATAGCAATTTGCCTTCCTCTGCCTCCCAAGTGCTGGGATTAAAGGCGTGCACCACCACACCCAGCTTAAGCTTTTTTTTTCCTTAAGGTTTTTTCTTCAGACAAGTACCTTTTTAAAGAAAATGTGCTATATTCGTCAACTTCCATTGCTATGATAAAATACCCGAAATGATCAGTTTAACAGGAGGAAAGACGAATTTGGTCCTGTTGTAATTTGGCCCTGTTATCTTGGGCTTGTGGCAAACCAGAATATCATGTCAGGGAGAGGCTGGGAAAGAGAGAGGGAGGAGGATGAGAAGGTAGCTCGGTTCCAACTAGGCTTACCTCAGTCTAATAGTGCCTTCAGGGGAGGGCAAGCCTTATCACATTAGTTTTGGGGGTATGGTTTAGACCTGGTATTTGGTTGGTTGGTTGGTTGGTTGGTTGGTTGGTGAGACAGTCTTCTTAGGATGCCCAGACCATCGTTGAACTTGCTTCCAAGTACTGGGATTCTAGATAGCCCACGCAGCACCACCTCAGTACATTACATCTGGTGTAGTGTTTCTATTATTATTAAGCCACACACCGTTGGTACTAGTTAATAGACTGCCAAGTTTTGAAGAACAGCTATTTATACTCATCATAGCAAGTCAAATAGACCTAGTTACCACATTGGCTGGGAAATAGGCCCAAGATTATAGTGTCAGTGTCCATGTGTGGTAATCTAAAAGGCCTTGGAAATTTTATCTGCCCAGAAATATTGTAGGTGTTAGTGTGCCTAAAATTCTGTTACACAGAACTAATTAGTCATGGATTATTCAAAATGGAAAAGACATCAGCAATCTACTTTAAATATCTCTTTGGCATTTAAGAAATTAACATCTATCATGGGGCAAGCATAACATATGGCAAGTTAGAAGGCTGGCCACATTCCCTGACTTTATGTCAGGGCACTTTCTAATCTGTTGTTGTTGTTGTTTTGAGACAGGGTTTCTCTGTGTAGCTGGGATTACAGGCGTGTGCCACCGCTGCCCGGCTGCACTTTCTAAGCTTATAATGTTGCACTCTAAGAAGAAAATATTTAGCCGTGGGAGGCAGAGGCAGGTGGATCTCTGTGAGTTCGAGGCCAGCCTGGTCTACAAAGTGAGTCCAGGGCAGCCAAGGCTACACAGAGAAACCCTTTCTTGAGAAAGAAAGGAAGGGAAGGAAGAAAGGAAGGAAGGAAGGAAAATATTTAAAACTATGAGCCATCATCTTCAAAAAACATTCTGCACCGAGTGCTGCATGGAATTTAGGGCTTGCATCGACTACACAGGAGAGTGTTCTTCATGTCGACAGTCATGTCACCCACTGTGTGACTGAACGCAGAGACAGGGCCTTGACGTTCAGTTGGGTCATTCCTGGGACAACCCTCTAATACTAGACAAAAATCATGGGCTTCCAGCTCTCGAGAATCTAATTTCTTTTTTCAGATTCTCCCTTCCCCCAAGCCTAATCTCAGGTCCTTTCTCGCCTACTAACTGGACCTCTTTCCCTGGAGAGAGCGATACAGCGCACTGTGAGTCTCCTGGGCCTACCTGGGAGAGCATATAGAAAATGGTGCCAGCCAGGTGTGTGGCGCACACCTTTAATGCAGCACAGGGGACGCTGAGGCAGGTGGATCTCTGAGTTCAAAGCCAACCTGGTCACAGAGTAAGTTCTAAGCTAAGACTGCCTTAAAAAACAAAACAAAACCAAAAAAAAACCAAAAAACTAATGCCTCCCTGTTTTTGTGGTGTGAATAGGATAGAGGACTTTTTATTTAACCTTTGCTACAGAAAATTCCGAGTCACACTCGCTCTTTGAATAATTGTGACTCAGAGTATCTGGCAGTGGCTCCCACATGAGACCTGTTATGTTTTGTGCAAAGTCAACCTAGGCCTCTAGAGCAGCGTGTCAGTCTGCTGTTGGCTGGAGTTGTTTCAGAAGTGAATGTAGTGCAGGGGTTGGTCCTGCACCCTGGAATCCTGCCTGGCACCTTCCTGTGCAGGTGGAGGAGAGCCGGGAGAGTCCCTGGCACTGGATGTTCCCACTGGCCCTGGAATCCTAAGCAACCCTCCTATGTTCTTTGGTCTTTTTCTTTTTCTTTTTTTTTTTAAACAGAGAACTATTCTAGGACCTGGAGAGATGGCTCAGAGGTTAAGTGCTCTTTTAGAGGACCCAGGTTCAATTCCTAGCATCAACGTGGCAACTCACAACTGTCTGTAACTTGAAGAGCTGACACCCACAGACATACATGCAGGCAAAACATCAATGCACATAAAATAAAAATAAGTAAATTATATATATATATTTTTAAACTATTTTAACACCACACATTTGTCCTTGTTTGGTTCTTGGAGTTGTGTTGCAAAGTAGGAGATTATACCAGAACCTAATTATGAAGTTTCTGTCAGCTGACCTTGTTATGGTGTGCCCATAGGAAAGCAAACATTTTGGTGAAGTGCCACATTTGAGTAGCGCCATTCCCAAAGTTTCCTGAAGCATGTATAAACTCAGGGACTCATGGAAGTTACTTCTCCACAGCAAGTACATTGGCCACTGTGTGCTGCACAGCACCTGACAAATGCAATTTAAAGCAGGCGGGTTTCTTCTGGTTCACAGTTCCAAGGCCGCATGCAAGTTACAGTGTGAGGAGCAGGGACCACTGTTCACACTGAGTCCACAGTCAGTAAACAGAAATGGAAGCATACTCGTGCCCAGCTTGCTTTCTCCTGTTTAGTTACCCCAGACCCCAGCCCATGGAATAGTGCCACCTACATTTAGAGTGGGTCGTCTTCCCACCTCAGTGACCTAGTTTTGATGGTCCCTCACACTCAGGACCAGAGATTTGTTTCCAAGGTGATTCCAAGTCCCATGAAGCTGATGATCAAATTGACCGTCATAGTAAGTATATGTTGTCAGGATAACATGTGTGTCTGCTTTATCAAAAGGCCTCCTGAGCCCCCAGAGGAAGGAAGCCCTGCAGAGGCTAAGAGCAGAGATTGAAGTTCTGACGGATTCCTGGTTAGGAACTGCGCTAAAGTCCTTGCTTCTCATCCAGTCTAGGTATGGAAATGTCTCTTTCACATCTCATCTTCTGGCACTCTTTTCTATCCCTACTCCAAGCTAGGCCATCCCATAAAATGGGGTAGGAACAGGGATTTGAAGGTTCAAGTGAGCCAACAGTGGAGGCAGAGGCAGGTGGATCTCTGAGTGTGAGGACAGCTGGGGCTACACAGAATAACCCTGTTTCAAAAATAAAAAGAAAAGAAAGCAGGTTTTAAATGAAAAAAGGTATAGAGCCAGGCATAGTGGTGCACACCTGCAGTCTCAGATCTAGAGAGATGGGGGTGGGAGGATCAGGAGTTAGTTCAAGGCCATCCTCAGTTATATACTGAGTTTGAGGGCAGTCTGCGCTTCATGAGAGACTCAGAAAGAAGAAGGGAAACAGTGGATGTCTTAAGGAGATTAAGGAGCCAGCAAGGGCTCAGCAGAAGCTTGCTGCCTGATAGCATAAGTCCAACATGCACAACAAATGTCATTTGTTTAAAATTAAGATAATTAAGGGGTTTTTGCCTTGATGCCTAGACTGGAAAGTACACGAAGCTATAGCATGTACCTGTACCATGTTGTTCTCCCCCCTCATGTCTCTAACCTGGGCACAAACAAAACTCCGCTGAGGATAGCAATCCAGTGGTATAGTATAGTATGGTACAGTGTAACATAGCAGTCTTTAATTACCTCCTTTAGGACTTAGGGGATTATTGTGTCTTCTGGAACCTGAGTGGCTGTGGTGTGAAGAAAAGATAAAACTTACATCAGAAGAGTGGCGTTTCCAGTATTTAGAACAGCAGATGCAATCTCCCCGCTCTGCGGTTGATTTCTAAAATGTGCTGTCCGTAACAAGAAGACTGTGATGGCAGCTAACAGGCGGCAGCATAGGGAGATGGCTCAGGAGTTGAGACACTCACTGCTCTTGCAGAGTACCCAGGTTCAGTTCCCAGCACCCACATGTGTCTGTAAGTCATCTTACTGTCCTTTAATATAGAAAATAAAATCTGAATAAGAGTAATAATTGAGCAAGATGCGGTGGTGCACATTTTTTTTTTTAATTAAAGATTTACTTATTTACCTATACAGTATTCTGCTGGCATGTGAGCCAGCAGGCCAGAAGAGGGCACCAGATCTCATTTTAGATGGCTGTGAGCCACCATGTGGTTGCCAGGAATTGAACTCAGGACCTTTGGAAGAGCAGCCAGTGCTGTTAACCTCTGAGCCCAGTGGCGCACATCTTTAATCCCAGCATATGTGAGGCAGAAGCAGGTGGATCTCTAAATTAAAGGCCATCCTGGTCTACATACTGAGTTCCAGGATAGCCAGAGCTACAAGGAGGAAGAAACCCTTTGTAGACCAGGCTGTCCTCAATCTCATGGAGATTCACCTACCTCTGCCTCCTAAGTGCTGGAATTAAAGGCGTACACCATCAACGCCTGGCATAAATAAATCTTCAAAAACATTTTTTTTCCTTTTAAATTAGATCCCAAAGAGGTGGCCCATTCGAATTTGTGTTCCTGTGTTGCTTCAGTTTCGCTATTTTATTTTCCTTCTTACTCCCTTCTAGGAAGAACTGTGTGAATGTTCTGATCACTACCACCCAGCTGGTCCCAGCCCTGGCCAAGGTTCTCCTGTATGGACTCGGAGAGATATTTCCTATTGAAAACATCTACAGCGCTACCAAAATTGGTATGGTGTTACTCTCCCGCCGGGCTCTTCGGGAAACTTCCCCTGGGGCTTGTCTTACTGATCGCTCTTCTGCTACAAGCACGGTTGCCATCCAGCAGTCTTCTGGTTAGGTGGTTGGGCAAAGCAGTTACAGTGTGTGCTCATGAAATCAGAACTAAGTAAGTTAGGTAATATGTTCTTTCTCCTACATCGCCATCATCATCATTTTCTAGCTTAAAATCTGTTACTGAGTCCAGCTAGCTGGCTCAGTTAGTACCTGCCACCAACTAGGATGGCCTGGGCTCAGTCCCCAGGACCCACATGTTAGAAGGAGAGAATCAACTCCACAGCTTGTCCTGTGATCTTCACGGCACATAGATGTACACGGATGTGTACACACACACACACACACACACAATTAATAAATAAAAACGTTTCACTGGAGAGATGGCTTAGTAGTTAAGAGCACTTGTTGTTCTTGCCAGAGCCTGAGTTCAGTTCCCAGCACCCACATGGTGCCTCACAGCCACCCATAACTCCTGTTCTGGGGAATCTCATGCCCTCCACTGACCTGAGAGCAGCAGTTACACACGGGGCACATACACATACATGCAGGCGAAACACACAGGAAATGAATACATTTCATTTTTAAAAATTTTAAATAGCCAAGCGTGGTGGCATACGCCTTTAATCCCAGCACTCGGGAGGCAGAGGCAGGAGGATCACTGTGAGTTCGAGGCCAGCCTGGTCTACAAAGCGAGTCCAGGACAGCCAAAGTTACACAGAGAAACCCTGTTTCAAAAAAACATAAATAAATAAATTAATTAATTAATTTAAATTAAGCCGGGTGTGGTGGCACACGCCTTTAATCCCAGCACCTGGGAGGCAGAGGCAGGCAGATCTCTAAGTTCGAGGCCAAGGCTACATAGAGAAACCTTGTCTCGGAAAACAAAAAACAAAGACAAAAAAATTTTCAAATGAGATAATAAGGGGGCTGGAAAGATGATTCAGTTGTTAAGAGCACAGGCACTGTCTGCTCTTGTCTGCTCTTCCAAAAGGACCCAGGTTCAGTTCCCAGCACCTACATGGCAGCTCACAACTGCCTATATAATTCCAATTCCAAGGGATCTGACACCCCACACCAATGACCATAAAATAACATTAAATAGATTATTAAAAAATAAAAATAAAAAGATTTAAAGCAACCATGAAATATTAACTGAGAAAACTACCAGGCAATGGTGGCAACATTAGTCCCAGCACTTAAGAGTTCAAGGCCAGCCTGGTTTACAGAGCTCAAGGACAGCCAGGGCTACACAGAGAAACCCTGCCTGGAAACCTCCACCCCCTCCCCACCTCCCAAGGAAAAAAGAATTGAGAAAAAACTGAGTTATTAGCAGGAGTTCTGTGGTCATTTAAGTTTTATTCATTGTTCCCTTCCCCCATAGTTAGACATTCCACTGACAAGGGATTTTGAGTATTGAGGAAACAGAGGCCTGTCACATGGGTGCCGCCTCTGCTTTTGTTTTCTGTAGGCTAATCAGACTAATGCAATGGTTTTACTCTCCCTGACATTAAGGGAGCTTATTTGGTGATTTTCTTCAGTCATAATTTGTCCAGAGCTAATGTTAGAAGTTGCAGCGTGATCGGGTGCTATGGTAACTACAGGAAGATGCCCAAGGCTTCCTCGACAGAACTGTGAAAGGGGAGTGAGAAGAGGAAGGGTTTTCCAGTTTCTTTGAAGTGATTTCAAAATCATGGTTTTCCTTTTTGTGTGTGTGTTTTTTTGTTTTTTGTTTTTGTTTTTTTAGACAAAGGGTCTCATGTAGCTCAGGCTTGCCTGGAATGTACGCAAATGTGTAGCCAAGGATGGCCTGGAAGTGGTGATCAGCCTTCCAAGAGCTGGGACTACAGCGTATGCCACCAGGCCCAGCTAAAATTGATTTTCTGTGTGCTAACTCAGGACCCTAGGGCACTGAACTCTCAGGGTCATTTCTGAAACTGCCGGCGGTGGCTTGGGGCCTTCGTTTGTTTTGTTCCGTTGAATCAGGGTCTCTAGCTCAGGTTGCTCCTTCTGCCTTACCAAGTCTTGGTTACAAGCATTTGCTCCACATCAGA
Organism: Acomys russatus; assembly: GCF_903995435.1. Lineage (NCBI taxonomy): Eukaryota > Metazoa > Chordata > Mammalia > Rodentia > Muridae > Acomys > Acomys russatus. The sequence goes on from NC_067165.1 coordinate 26,836,947, forward strand.
TGTCGAATCCCCGGGACTGGTACTCTGAAAAGACTTGGTTGGCCAGATCCTCCACAGTGTCCTGAGGTGGAAACTGAAGCGCCTGGTAGAGTTAGCTCTTCTATACAGCTCTCCTTCTTCACACGCAGCTCATAAGCTTTCTTGTTGTTTTATAAGCAAAATCTCAATCGATTGATTTTTTTTTTTTTTTTCACCAATAAAGACTTAGGAGCCAGATAGTGGGGTGAAAATGAAAACACTCAGCTGACCTTCCTACTCAGCTCAAGTCCCAGAAGGAAAAAGCCAAAAGCCCCTTCTGCGCACTGTCTTAAGTACCCTTTACCTCAATTCCTCTCCTTTCTCTTTATTCCCTGTCATCTAGTTGCTAGCTCCGCCTCTTGACCTAGGGTTAACTTTATTTAATTCTGTGTACAGAAAGTTCTTAGGCTGAGCTGCACCACAACCACCTGTTTGGTTGGTTGGTTTTGGTTTTTAGAGACAGGGTTTCTCTGTGTAACAGCGCTGGCTGTCCTGGAATTCACTCTGTAGTCCAGGCTGGCCTCAGACTCGTGGAGATCCACCTGCCTCTGCCTCTCAAGTGCCTGGATTAAAGGCATGTGCCACCACCACCTGGCACAACCACCTGTTTACAATAAACAAAGTTTTTGGATTAAAGGTGTGTGCTAAAATAAATAAATAAATATAAATAAAAGATTAAAAAAAATAAAGGTGTGTGCTAAGGTTGGTCCCCACCACAATTACTTGTTTAGAATAAACAGAAAGCTTTTGGGTTAAAGGGTGTGTGTGTGTGTGTGTGTGTGTGTGTGTGTGTGTGTGTGTGTGTGGTGTGTGTGTTGTGTGTTGTGTGGGTGTGGGTGTGTGTGTGGGTGTGTGTGTGTCACTCACACCAAACAAGAAACAGGTTTTTACAGTTAACAGTCTTGGGGTTCACAATGGGATCGACTATTCTGCAACACTTGTCCCCTTGCTAATTGTAAAAAGTTAATTTTAAAAATTTTGTAGCATTCACCCCTTCGTTTGATTGCCAACATCATAAAGCAAGAAAAGGAAAGAGAAAACTAAAAGTTTCAGGGCAGCCAAGGTTGGTGGTGCACAGATTTCTGAGTTCAAGGCCAGCATAGTCTACAAAGTGAGTCCTGGACAGCCAGGGGTATGATACACAGAGAAATCCTGTCTCGAAAAAGACAAGGAAAAAACAAAAAGTTTCAGGGGCTGGGAGAAAGCTTAGTTGGTAAAGTGCTTGCCACATAGGCCTGAGAAGTGGAATTCGTTCCCCAGCACCCACATTAGCGGGTGTGAGGACAGGCACTTGTGATCCCAGCATTGGGAAGGCAGAGACAGGAGGCTCCTTGGCACTAGCTGGCCAGCAGTGAGCCTCAGGTCCTAGAGACCCTGTCTCATAGAACTAGGTGTGTTTATAGCTCCCGAGCAATGACAATTGAGGTTTACCCAGGCTTCCGTGTGCATGTTCACATATCTAGCCATGCACACAGACACACACAAAATAGAAAGTATTTGTTATTTGAATATTAGTTAAATTATTTAATAGTTAAACTAAATTGGGCTTGATACATCAGGTACAGCGCTCACTGAAGCATCTGGGAGGTTACACAGTCATCAGCATTAATTCAGCAACAACTGAATGTTATGGAGGAAAGTCAGGCAGGACTGCGAGGGAAGTCAGCACCGCAAGTGTCAAGTGGACCCAAAGAGCTTTGTCTCTCAGGGGGACACTGAAACCCAGAGTGCACCAGTGTCTGGACCAGAGTACCTCTTATATGCCACTTGGCTAGGAGTAGCAGATTTACAGCTGTTCTGATAGAGCAAGCAGTTAGAAGTGTAGGATTTCTGTCAGTCCCCTTAGTTTCTGCATTAATGCCTTTGTGCGTATTGTCTTTGGTTGGTTTTGTTTGGTTTTTAGAGACAGGGTTTCTCTGTGTAGTCCTGGCTGTCGAAAGTGCTAAGATTAAAGACGTGCTCTACCACTGCAGACTTTTTTTAAATGAAGTTCTTTAGAAATTTTTGTTCAATTAATTGGTATGTGTGTATGTGGGCATGCATCTAAGACACACATGTGGATATCAGTCTGCTCTCTCTTTCCAACATGTGGGTACTGGGGACCAAACTGGGGTCATCAGGCTTGGCAGTAAGCACCTTTACCCACTGTGCACCCCACTGGCCTGGCCTTGGTGTGTATTGTAACCACTCCTGCAGCTGGCAGTCATGGCCGTGTGGAAGAGTCTTAAGGCACTGGATCTGGCAGGAATTAAAATGAGGCTAATGGTGCAGGGTGAAGGATGTAAGGCTGGACCTTGCTTAACTGACAGGGAAGATAACTTGTGAGCAGAAAAAGGGACAAGGCTGAGTTGCAGCACACACCTGTGTTCACACCCCTGCATTTCCTGAACGTGGATGGCTAAGGCAAAAGGATTCCAGTCCAAGGAAAGCCTGGGTGGCATGGCAAAACCTTGTCATTGTCCCCCCTACCTCAGCCCCTCCCCCCAAAGCAAGGGCTATAATTCCCTATTCGTTGTTTACTCTGTAAAGTATGTTCCCCTGTCAGTGTACTCGGCTTGGGTTTTAGGTGTTGACTCCAGGTTAGCTTTGAATTTTGATACCACAAAATGATTCTTAGAACTGTCTACAATGAGCCATTTGGTGGTGCATGCCTTTAATCCCAGCACTCGGGAGGCAGAGGCAGGCGGATCTCTGTGAGTTCGAGGCCAGCCTGGTCTACAGAATGAGTCCGGAACAGCCAAGGCTACACAGAGAAACCCTGTCTCCGAAAAAATCGAAAAAGCGGTCTATAATTTAAATCACTCATTTTCGGCTGGGGATGTAGTTCAGTGGCAGAGTGCTTCCCTGGCATGAACGCGGCCCTGGGTTTGGTCCCAGGCAACACCAAAAATAATAACAGTAATAATTCTAAGTCAACTCATTCCCCATCATCACTAATGGTAGCATCTCTGTAACTAACAATGTACGGTGCTTGGGTGTACAGCAGTGAGGCCAGCAGGCTCCATGGGTAGCTTGAAGCTCTTGGTCACATAGATGGCCCTGGTTCAAAGCCATGTGACACAGAACAAAAAGACATGGCTGTACGAAAGGGGTTTGGGGGCCACAGGTATATGAGGAAGGTGACAGGCAGGACTGGGGTAATCAGAACACATTTATTATACATACGACATTCTCCAAGAACAAGTTCAGTCGATAAAAACGTGTCCTGGAGCTTTCAAAAGAGGAGGAACATCTGCTGCAGATCATGGCCACAGCCTGGATTTGGAGTCGAGATGCAAGCCACGTCTAGCTGCTGGCTTGTTTGTGGCCTGGGGTCAGTCACTAGACCTGTGAAGGCCCGCTGTGTATAAAGTGGGGAGCGAGAGTTAAGGAAGGAGTTGGGTGCTTTGTAAACTATAAAGTGTGGGACACACACACAAGAAGAGCTTGTTCAGCCGAGGCTCATTGTCTTCTGTTTTTAAATACTCCTTTATGTTAAGATTTTGGGAAACCTTGATGTGAAGATTAGCGTGAGTTATTTGGTAATGGTGCACATTCAGTCTCTGGGCAGAGGGGCTGCTGAACCTCTGGCGCAGGGTGTCAGCCACGCTGTCTAGGTACAGGCAGGTGAACAGAGCCACAGTCCCTGTGTTTGTTTGGTAGGGAAGACCATCCTAACAGGAAATGTGTTTTCCTTTGTAGGTAAGGAGAGCTGCTTTGAGAGAATTGTGTCGAGGTTTGGGAAAAAAGTCACATATGTAGTGATTGGAGATGGACGAGATGAAGAAATTGCAGCCAAGCAGGTAACTGGAAAGGGGGAAAAAATGCAGTTATATGGTTGTGCAGGAAGCAGTTAGAGAAACTGCACAGTAGAGCCAGGCACAGTGGTGCACATCTGTAATCCCTACCCTCTGGAGGAAGGAGGGGGCTGTGCTGGGTGGGATGTGGGCGGGGCTATGAATAAAAGAGGGAATGAAGTCTGGGGGTATAGCTTCCTTGGTAGGGTGCTGTCTAGAATGCAGGAAGCCTGCCACTCAAGAGTCTTAGAGCCAGGCTAGGGATGTAGTTCAGTCTATCATGTTTGCTCACGTGCATTGGAAGCCCCAGGTTCAGTCCCCAGCACCACATAAGACTAGATGTGGTGGTACACATCTGTGATTCTGGTAACCAGGAAGTAGAGGCAAGAGGATCAGAAGCTCAAAGGCATCCCTCAGCTACGCAGCAAGGTCAGGTCCCCTCATCTAATCCTGAAGCGGGCCTCATCTTCATCTGAGGCCATCAGAGTAACTGCACAAAGGCAAACTGCCCTAGCCGTTCCATGCTTAGGGTCTGTCTTAGAAGTGGGGACAGGGGGAGCAAGAAGAGAACCATACACCCAAACTGGAATTTTATCATGGAGGAAAATCTTCATTGCTTTTGAAAGCCCTGAATGTTTGTTCACATAGTCCCCCTGTCACTGTGTTGGCCCAGCCCCAGGTCACCCTTCCTTCCTTCAGGAAACAGAAGGTGAGTTTGAGCTGTGGAACCTAAAACCAGTAGATTAAGCCAGGCGTGGTTGTGTGCACCCACAGTCCTCCATCCTTGGGTGGAGAGTAGAGATGGCTTGAGCCAGGAGTCTGGCTCAGCTTCATCTAAATAAAAAGGCCCTGGCTCTTAGAAGTAAGGTGATGCACTGAGCTGTGTGGGCGTTGACTCAGTCCTTTGCACCTGCTTATCTGCTGCTTGGACATGAAGTGCCCTCCTCTGCCTTTGTCTCTTAGTTTTAGATTTAGATCCCTGGTCACAGAGACCACAGCGACTACTAGTGAACTGTGTGCTTCACAGCCAGCTGCCACTGGATAGAACAGTTGGAGGGGTTTGGTTTTCTGTGTTAATCACTGAAGCTTTGATTCCCCAGTGCGGCTCGGGCTCCCCATGAGGAGACCTTTAGTGGCTTCTCAGTCTGCAGAAGTGGCAAGGAAGATAGAGACGGTCATTAGATTTCGCAGAGTTCACCCCTAAGCTGATGTCTGGAATCTACTAGAAAGTATAGCCTCCAGGGCTGTGTGTCTCTGCAGCCAGTCTTCAGCACTAAGGATAAAAGCAAAATTACTCATTAAAAATATCTGAGTGAAAAAAAAATTTAAAAAAAAAAAAATCTGAGTGCAAGGAGATCTCTTTTGAGTTCGAGGACAGCCAGGGCTACACAGAGAAACCCTGTCTTGAAGCATCTGCCCCGTGGCCACAGCCCCCCCCCCCCCCCCCCCCCCCCCCCCCAGCTGTCTGAGTGCCTTATGCACTGCTTTCGGTCAGGAGTCTTTCTGACCACCTTTATGAAAGAGGGCTAGACTTTGCATGAATGTGCTCCAAGGTTGAGGGGACTGACCCAGGCAGCCTGCCCATAGGGTTATCCAAGCTGTCACGTGTCCTTCCTTCCCCTCATGCTGCCCTCTTCCTGTGCTGTGACTAACAACTTTGCACAGTCCTCCTGAGCAGCTGCCCAGTGAACAGACAGTCAGTGAAACCAGTCGGCCACTTCACAGAACATGCACTCCAGCACCCGAGTCCTTCCAGAGCAGCACATGGCATTCTCGGCACAGTTCTAATGACATAAAGTCTGTACATCCTACATCTGGGACATGGGTAGTACTTGAGCCTGTGAGAGCTAAGCTGACAAGAAACTGACCATCTGCAAGGCAGTGAAACTTACCTTAGTACTTGCTTCCTTCCTAGCCTGTCAGTTGTAACAGGATCTCCTGTTGCTCAGACTCCCCTCAATCTTATAATCCTCCTGCCTCAGCCTCCCAAGTGCTGGGATCACAGGCACTCACCACTGTAATTCAGAAATACTAGTATCTTATTTGATCCTGAAGACCTCAAAAGCCGAAACAGGTACTCTCTTAAAAGCATAGGCAGGCCGGGCCTGGTGGCACACGCCTTTAATCTCAGCACTGGGGAGGCAGAGGCAGGTGGATCAATGTGAGTTCAAGGCCAGCCTGGTCTACAAAGTGAGTCCAGGACAGCCAAGGCTACACAGAGAAACCCTGTCTTAAAAAAACAAAAAGGAAGGGGTGGGGCTGAAGAGATGGCTCAGTGGTTAAGAGCATTGGCTGTTCTTGCAGAGGTTCTGAGTTCAATTCCCAGCAACCACATGGTGGCTCAGATCTATATAATTTGGTGCCCTCTTCTGGTGTGCAGGTGTGTACAGGCAGATACAATACTCATATACATAAAATAAATAAATAAAACATTAAAAAAAAAAAAAAAACACGGGTAGCAGGCTGGAGAGGTGGCTCAGAGGTTAAGAGCACTGACTGCTCTTCCAAAGGTCCTGAGTTCAATTCCCAGCAACCACATGGTAGCTCACAACTATCTATAATGTGATCTGGTGCCTTCTGGCATGCAGGTGTACATGCAGACAAAGTGCATATATACAATAAATGAATTTTTTTTAAAGCACAGGTAGCATTGAAATCTCATAAAAATCCTGATGTCTGTAAGTGTCCTGTGTTGCACAGAGTTCTTACACATGACTTCATCCTTCAGTCCTGTGGGATGGGCAAGGATAGAGGGTTACTAGGAGCCTGAAGGAGACCTCTGTGGAGGAGAGGGTGCAGGTTGGGACTGGAAATTGAGCTAACTAGGCTTCCTTCACCTCTTCCAGCACAACATGCCCTTCTGGAGGATCACCAACCATGGCGACCTGGTGTCCCTGCACCAGGCTTTAGAGCTGGACTTCCTGTAAGACCTGGAGTGCGGAGCCTTCCTTCCTCGTGAGCCTCTCTTTCCCTCCCACAGGAGCCAGAGGCCAGAGCCCTCTGAGACCCTTCTCTCCTGACTCTGTCTCTGTCTCTGTCTCAGCACCCCTCCCCTTGTCTTGTGCTCTCTCTCTCTCCATGGAATGCTGGCGAGAACACAATCAGAACCAAAACTGCAGCTCCTGCTAAGAGTGAGCTGCAGCCCCGTCCCCTGCAGGGCAGGAGGCCACTGCATGGAGCAGCAGGCGCACTGTGGCTACCGGGCTTTAGTTTTTTTTTCTGTTTCCTTTGAAAAGGAAGAACACGAAGAGGCAATGCTTGGGACACAGTTGCACTCCTGGTGCGTGGACAGATGGGGGCGGGGGGGCTGCTCCTGATCGCGCTGACAGAACATGTGTCTCCCTGAGAGCATCTTCTGTGATCTTAGCTGTAGAACTTCTCTCCAGAGAATGGGAATATTATTTTTGTAGGTGAGGGTCTGGTCTCTGAAAGCAGCTGCCCCCCTTTTCTATGAAGAAAGCCGTGTGTAAAGTTTCTGTGACAGTAGTAGTGGAAATATCTAAAATACCTCTGTGACAGCAGCACCTCGTCAGTGACTGCAGAGCTCTGCTCTCTAGGAGGCTTATTGCCGTCAACAGGGCCCTGGTCACTTACTAACGTTAGACTTTGGCATCTCCCATCTTGTAAGCCTTGGTCTCCTTGCCATCCTCCTTCCTCCGTAACCAAATGGCACAACCCTCGGAACTCCTCACAGACAATAAACCTAACCCTTTAGCCTGTAATTCAGAGGCTCAGTCCCGGGAGGCTCACCCTCTACACTGGAGAGAAGCAGCTCGGGCTTCTTAGGACTTTCATCCTTGGCTCCTGAAGTAAGATTCCATGCAGTGCTCTGTTCTGACCAGATGTTCCCTCTGTGGCTGGCTCAGTCATCAGATGCTGGGCTCACATGGCCTCAGTATCTCACATCCGCCTCTCCACGCAGCTCTGGCCAGCCCCTGCCCACTCAATTCAAGGCAAAGTCTAAGAGCAGGCTATAGCTGCTTCTTGCGCTGTGCACTTACATGGAGTTATCCTAGCTTGTATATACATGGATCTGTACCTGAGAGTGGAGAACAGATAGCTGAATTAAAATCCTTCCCCATGAGATACCCCACTTGTCAGATTCCATGCTCAAGTGGGAAACCAGGCCAGAAAGACTTTCTTGACTCAAATGCTTGAAAATATAACCCTGAGCTAGGTACAAGAACACCTCTCAGCCTGCCCCTTGCCACCTACACAGTTTGGAGGGGAGCTGGGACTAGTCCCAGTGTTCAAAGCCAGCTAGGGGTTTTTATTGTTTGCTTTGGGTTTGGGGTGGTTTTTTGTTTGTTTTTTGAAGGCACTGTCCCTTCAGGACCAATGTGGGTGCCTGCTTAACTGGGTTAAACTTCCCTAAAGTTGAAATGTGCAGCCTTGGCCCTCAGGAGCTACTTGACCAACCCCTAGCTATAATTACTGCTCCCAGAGATGCTGCAGCACAGAGGCAAGACTCCTTAAAGCCAGGCTACCCGACAAGACAGCAACAGAAGTGTTAGAACTGAGACCAGCAGCTGACGATGCGGGGTGAGGTTGGTGTCGCGGCTTGGCCACTCATTTGCCTTTGCTTTGAGGTAGGAGTGGGAGCAGGGAGCTAGAGTCTAAGCCAGACCTTCCTAGGCTAGTTAGCCCTGCTATCCCAACCCCGCCCAGCCTGCTTCCAGGTTCATCATAGAAAACTCCAGGATAAATTCTCTTTAAGCCCCAAACCCTTCGCTCATTGCCACTGTAGTTTCTGTCCTATTGGTGCTGTGCTTCGGACTTAAAAGGCTGCCAATGGTGACACATGGCCCTCGGCACACAGGTACCACCATAACACTTCAGGGGGAACTCTTTATTCTCAGAATATAACAGAATCCCTTCCCTCTTGGCCAAGGTGAAGAGACAAGGAGGCACTCTTAACTGAGCAGCCACCCTATCAGCAGGAAGCAAGAGTGTACTGGCGTCTCCGGGCACTGCTGCCCTTTGTGCTGGCTTTCCTCCCTTGGGAAGGAAACTGAGCAGACAGCACCAAGAGCTACAAGTGCTGGAAGCATGGCTCGGTGGTTAGTAGCACTGGCCACTGGTGCAGAGGTCGAAGGTATGAACACCCACAAGGCTGCTCACAGGCATCTGTAACTACAGTCCCAGAGGATTTGATGCCTCTTTCAGCCTATTCAGGCACCAAGCTCTCACTTGCATATAAGAAAACATACACATAATACATTTTTTAATAAAATAAAAGCTGTTGGAGGTTAGAGCTAAAAGAAACTGGGTCCTTTATCAAGAAGAGCACCTTGGAGAAATTAGCTGGCGGATTTTTTTCCGTTGGATCCTTTGATCTTGAGGGTTATTCTGGACATCTCATGGTGAGGGTTAGTTCTAGGGGTGTCTGTGGAGTACGGGAATGCCCTAGGATACAAGGTGGCTTGACTTTGGAATGTAAAACTGACTGTGCCTTAGCATCACCCTGTCCAGTGCCCCTGGGGCAGCTGGTGGTGTCTGGGAGAGTGGGTACCTGCTCCAGAATTGATTTGGGCTTTGATTTGTGGGTGTTGTTTTCTCTGTGACTTAAGTGTCAGCGCTAGTGTCCCTAGAGACTTGGCACAGCTTGTGTGCAAGTTCACCCGAACTCAACCTTCACAGCTCCAAACTGCAGCTGCAAGCACGTGGCACTTCTAGACACGGGAGTCACGGCAAGCCCCGCCTCCTTCCTCATTCCTGCCCAGGTGTGGCTGAGGCCCTTCTTATGTACGCGTGTGTTCCTTGTTGCTCACCTGCTCTCCATCTTAAAGAAGCTAGAACTGCCCAGGCACGTTCCGTGCAGATGCCAAATTGGAATTCTGAGCTTCTTAAATATCTTAAGCACAGAGGGAAAACTCTGCTTGTGTCCCAGCCTCATCCACAGGCCACCTGCTCTCCCTCTGCCGAGTCAGCTCTAGCGAGCACGGCTCCCTGGCTGTGTGTCCTCCTTCGCACACTATGTGGAGCCATCCCAGTAAGGACCATTTCTACTTGGATCACCACTCTCCCTCTGGACTCCAGATGCCTCTTCAGCAGGAAAAGGCATCGATTAGGTTGGATATATTTATGTGACTCCAGGCATTTGTGGCTATAGAGTCCTTGACCATAATGTTATATGTAATGGGAACTATCTTATAAACTTTAAAAAAATAAAGTTTTTATTTTCTATACAGTTTTCTCCTTTGTCTTTTCTAAATAGGGTTGGTCTGGTTGCTGAGCCGTACAGAATCCTAATTAGGTATTCATTAAGAAAGATGTCATCCTTTCAATAACTGAGTCATGAATTTCACACATACAAGAAGCGATCATTTGTTATATATTGGGAAATATGAGAAAAGGTTTTAAAATAAAATTTTCAAGGGAAATTTTTATTTGAATTGTTTCTAAAATGCACTGCTTTTAAGGGTGCAGAAATGGAATAGATTTCATAAGCTGTCAAGTGCTGAGCTGCACAAGAAAGGCATCAGCCTTTGTGTGCTAAGTACAAGCTGCACCCAAGAAAGCTAACAAGCTAATACGCAGCCTGCGATCTGGCCTGATCTCATGTCACATCAACCAGTTTTCCTTCATCCTTCCACATCTAGTCTAATTGTCCACTTAGAAAACAGCCAAGAAACCTCTTTGCCTTTTATTCCAATGAAGGAAATTAGAATCCGTTCATAGTTTCCAGGGGTTAGATATGTCAGGCCACAAGGTGAGTTTGCTCTGAGAATGGAAGGTCATCTCATGCCACAGGCGGCTGAACCAGGCTGTCGTGTGCTGTGTCTGCACCCTTGCTCTCTTACAAGTACAGGTTCTAGTGCTGCTTGCTTTCCAAACCCCGACAGCAAACGCCTTCATCCCCTAACAAAATGAGATTTCTCCTGCAAACCCTTAGGTGACATGTAAATTTTTGTTCCCCTCCTCCCCCAGACAGGGTTTCTCCGTTTGTCCTTGGCTGCCCTGGACTCTGTAGACCAGGCTGGCCTTGAAATCAGAAATCGGCCTGCCTCTGCCTCCCGAGTGCTGGGACTAAAGGTGTGCGCCACCACACCCAGGTCAAGGTGGTTTATTTTTCTAAAAACAGGTTTCTTCATGTTGAAAAGTTCTTCATCAGGTGTGGCGTTTGTGTTTGTAATCCTCAGAAGCTGAGGCAGGATTGTCCAAGAGTTTGGGCTAGCCTGAGCTACAGTGTGGAACTTTGTCTCAAATGACCAAACACAAAAATACATGTATCTTACTTGTAATCTTCAAGGACATTTTCCAGCTTCAGGTAGTGTCACTAATCTGGTTTTCAATTCTCTAAAACTTTAAGAACACACAGAGCTTTGTATGGTAGTGCATGCCTATAATCTCAGCAATTGGGAGGCTGAGGCAGGAAGACAGTGTGTTCAGAGCCATCTTGAATAGGCTAGGTGGTGTGTCGTAAAACAAGGCCATGTAGTAATGAGTTGCTCGTTTTTTTGTTTTTTTTTTTAACTTAGGTGTTTGTGTGCCTGTAAGTGCGTGTGCAAAGGCCTGTGGAGGAAGGGGTAGGCAGTGGTAAGCTGCCTAGAGTGGGTTCTGGGAACCAAGCCTCAGCCTTCTAGAAGCCCTTTTGACTGCTGAGCCGCATCTCCAGCCTGGGCCCTGACACGTACTTGGTAGACGGAGGCAGGAAGACTAGGAGTTCGGCTCAGCTGCATGTATGTTCCAAGCTAGCATGGGCTAAGATCTGTTTCCAAAACACAGACTGTGCGTGAGTGTATTTTAGGTAGAATACTGTAATTCGTATATAGTATAATGCGTTGTTTGGATTTAGTTAAATACGTTTTTTACCATCCTTTGACAGTTTTACCTATAATACACATGAAAGCTTAGCCAAAACTAGCATTCTAAGCACATGTTTTGTCTTTGTTTTTATAATATTTGTTGTTTCTGTTTTGTTTGAGACACGCTGGTCTCTATGTCACTGAGGAGCAGTTTGAACTGGTGTTCCTGTCTAGAATGGCAGGTGTGCCACCCCAGCCCAGTGCTCTTACCCTTTGCATAATGAGGAGAACAGGGATTGCAGGTGTACCTATAGAGGTGTCCAGTCACAGAATGGCCCTTCTGTCCTTTCATGAGATGGTGAAGACGGCAGTGGGGATTGTTTTCCATGTACTTTTAGCATAAACCACCACTTTGGCCCCTTTTACTGATCTGTAAAATTCAAGTGTGGAAATCACTAGCACACAGTTAAGTACACATTTCCAGGATAAGAAGCACCTTTTCCCAGAGCCTCTCTCCCTGCCCCCCCCCCACCTCCCCACATCTCTGCAGCCTTCTTAGCTGGGGCCAACAGCACCCGCACAGTCCCCCTGTAGTGGGAGCACTGTCCCACAGGAAATAGCACTCGCTAGAGACTCCTCTCCAACATACCCCATGACTGTAGGCTCTGCAGGCTACAGTCGCTGCTCTTCACCTTCAGTGCCTCAGTTTCTCAGAGGGGTCTTCCCTAAAGGTTCTTTGTAACTCCTAGACACACCTAGATCCCCCTCACCTCTCCACTGTTTTCCTTTCAGCACTATACTATATATGTTTATATATGCACTATACATATATACTACGTAGGTTCTGGTCAGTCTGTTTGACCTCCACACCAATGATGAATGGCTGGTATGGATCCCAGCACCAGGGCCTAGAACCTTTCTCCTGTTCCTGTTCCAGCAGACCACAAACCTCCCAGAGAGAGAGCGGGCAGAATGTCTCCACAGAACCATCAGCCATATCCACATCCCAGGGGCGCTCCACTTCTTACCTTCCACCCAGCCCTCAAACTCGCCTCCTAACTGCGTATTCTTCAGGCCCAGTACTAAGCACTAAGGTCTGCCCGGACAGCCAAATGAGCAACCCACTCTGCCTCACCAGCCCCAGCCGGCCCACATCTCTCTTCCAGGGGCCCCTGCACCTGTCTGTAACAGAAAGGGTGACGGACTGCACTGAATGGCACATGCTGGTTTGGAGAATTTCGTGGGGTTTTAATACTGTTCAACACGTGTGTACATGTTCTCTGTTAACAGAGATTGAGGTAGGAGGTTATGTACAATAGCTAGAATGAAAAATACTCAGTGGACAGTACGTGGCCTGGACCATAGGTCCATAAGGCACTTGGTTTAAAAAGGTGGCCTAAGAGCCAGAGCAGAGCAGTGTGCAGCACCACACTGGAGGGGCTGGCAGGAGCATCGATGGCCTCTGCTGTTGGAGAATCTACCCCAGACTTGACCAAGTGGACCGGGAAAGAAGCTAGGGTGGCAGCCAGTTCAAAAGTTAGGATGATGCCCGCAGAACATAAAGTGCCCTCGGCGTTTGTTGGTTGCAGTGAATGGATGGAGTGCAGTCAAGGAAGATGTCCTCAGAACATCTTTCAGAATCCCAGGGTCTTCTAGAGCCGGCTGGGGAACCAGGAGACAGGCCACCTCCACCAATCACCTGAGAGGGCAGAGTGGCAATAACCTGAGGCTTTGGTGACAGCAAGCTCTATTGGGTGAAGAGGAAGAGAGAACGGCCTGTATGTGGCAGACCCCCTTGGTCCTTGCAAGGCCTCACTCACCTCATCATCTTCATTGGCTGAGTCAGATCCTGCCTCAGCTTGTTACTATCGGCTCTTTCTCTGGCAGAATAACCGACATGTGGGCCTTGGGGAAGAGGTTCTGTGCTAACTGAGGCATGTGGGCCATGGGGAAGAGGTTCTGTGCTAACTGAGTGGCTCGCCTGTTGTAAAGCAGCTTAGTATAGTCTGGAGAGAGGATACTTCCTGCCCTATCCATGGACCCATGCAAAGCCCCATCCCTGGCCCCATGCAAAGCCCCATCCCTGGACCCATACAAAGCCCCATCCCTGGCCCCATGCAAAGCCCCATCCATGGACCCATGCAAAGCCCCATCCATGGACCCATGCAAAGCCCCATCCCTGGACCCATGCAAAGCCCCATCCCTGGCCCCATCCCCGGCCCCATCCCTGGCCCCACTCAAAGCCCCATCCACGGCCCCACCCAAAGCCCCATCCATGGCCCCACCCAAAGTCCCATCCACAAGGTCAGGTTCCCAGAAGCATCGAGGGTGCAGCCAGAGGTAGTAGATCAGACGCAAAACCAGTCCCAGGAGGAAGCAGACTGCTCCTATAATCAGGTACGTTGCCACTAAGATCTCACTGGGCAGCCAGGTGATGTAGGTCAACACCGAGATGACCAGCAGAACACTGTCACTGAAGATGAAGATCAAATGGATGACGGCCCGGCCTCGGGTGCGGCCCCCGGATATGTTGAACCAGGAGAAATACAGGATGGTCGCCACAGACATCCGGTATAGCCATTCATAGTTGGGGCTTGGCATAAACTTTGTGTCTTGAAGCCAGGTCCAGAACATCAGTACCAGCCACAGGCTGAAGAAATGCATGACGACATAATAAGGGTAGATAGCTGAGAACAGGGAAATGACAAAGATTCGGGGCCCCAACAGCAGGAAGTTCCACAGGAAGTAGATGGCAGAGGAGCTCCAGCCCAGATTACGCTTGGCCGGAAGACAGGAGCGCAAGGACCGGTGGTAGTCCAGCAGTGCCCACGAGATACCCAGAAAGGATGATAAGATGCCGAACCCTACCAGAAGCAAGAAGAAACAAGTCAGCCTGTGTGCAGCCTGCCTGGCAACCCCCAAGGCTCACAGGAACCCTCACAGAAATCCCAAAGCAGGCCTTAGAAGCCCCAGGTTGTTCAGGAGACACTTGGAGAGGGAGACCATTCTGTTACGTTCTGGCCAAAGAGAGAGGGGTCTGCTTTCTTTCAAATGCTGCTGTGGTAGCATTCTTAAGTATGGGAGGGGATGTGACATAAAAGACGGGACTGTACCCTAAGCCTAGGTTCTGTAACCCAAATTCCCCGGATCTGAAAATTAGAAGCTCTCGCCCCACCGTCCCCCACCCCTCCAGTTGCAGCAGCCCTCAGGACTGGGGGCGATGGCCTGCCCCCTCCTCTTCACTCTCCTTCAGGAGCACCCTGACTTTCTGACATCCAGGAGTTTATGATAGGGTTCCTGTGCCCCCCCCCCCGGCATTGCCTAGAGTACTGGGGGCCTCTGAGAACAGAGTAATATGGGTAATGCATGCTGTTCAATGTGTCTTCCCTCACGTCTTCTGACTCATTCACTCAGCAGGTGTTTACTGAATCTATTGTGTGCCCAGAGCCCACTTGTGGCCTGGTATCAAATCTGTAGCTACTCAGCCTGAATGTCTCCTGGGGATGCCCATCTAGACCCTACCCTGGTGCCAGAGGCCCCTGTAACAACCCACCCACTCCATTAACATAGCAATTACCTCTTTTGTTCGGTTGGTTGATTTTCAAGACGGGGGTTTCTCTGTGTAGCCCTGGCTGTCCTGGACTCACTCTGTAGACCAGGCTGGCCTTGAACTCACAGAGATTCACCTGCCTCTGCCTCCAGAGTGCTGGGATTAAAGGCGTGCAACACCACGGCCCAACCTGTTTTCCTTCTTTCTTTTTTATTATTTATTTACTTGATGTGCATTAGTGGGGTTTTTGTTTGTTTGTTTGTTTTGGGCCTGTGTGTATGTCTGTGTGAAGGTGTCAGATAGCTGGAGTTACAGACTGCCACGAGCTGCCCTGTGGTTGCTGGGAACTGAACACAGGTCCTCTGGAAGAGGAGCTAGTGCTCATAACTGCTGAGCCAGCTCTTCAGGCCCAGCTGTCTATCTTTGAGCTCCTGGAGAGCAAACTGATTCAGTTCATCTAGGGCCCCCAGGTGGCCCAATACATGGCACACAATAAATGTTTGCTCAATCTAAAGTTTAGAAAAACCTGTCTCCTCTGCCAGTGGAGGGCGGGAGGCAGAGGGGAGGGGCGGAGCACACCTTTAATCCCAGCAGTTGGGAAGCAGAGGCAGTTTGAGGCCAGCCTGGTCTATAAAGTGAGTCCAGGTCAGCCAGGGCTATTACACAGAAAGACCCTATCTTGAAGAAAAAAGAAAGAAAGAAAGAAAGAATAAAGAAAAGAAAAACCTGTCTCTCTTGCTCTACCAACAGTACAGACTGTCCCCACCTGGCTCTGATCCCAAAGAAATGCCATTTCCCTCGAGTGCTGGAAATAAGCAGGTCACCTTCCTGCACCTCTTCTCTTATGTAAAGTGAGGGGTTCTCCTAGGGCCCACTGCAGGTTATGACAAGACGGTTCCTTGAGGAGCTGCTCCAGAGGACCTTGAGGTCTCAGTCAGGTGTGAGGCAGAGCCTTGCTTAGTCTCGGACTGAGCACTGGTCTTCAGTCTCCGAGGCTTTACGGGCCCTGTGAGGCTCTGCCAGCTGCCTGTCACTTGGCACACCTGGTATAACTATTAGTTTTACTGGCGACCATTTAGGCTGGGTGAGGTTCTGTGTGCCTTGTTCACCGCTGGGTCCCAGCACTGTAACAAAGAAGAAACTTGGCCGGGCGGTGGTGGCGCACGCCTTTAATCCTAGCACTTGGGAGGCAGAGGCAGGCGGATCGCTGTGAGTTCGAGGCCAGCCTGGGCTACACAGTGAGTCCAGGACAGCCAAGGCTACACAGAGAGACCCTGTCTTGAAAAAATAAAAAGAAGAAGGAGGAGGAGGAAGAGAAGAAGAACTTTCCCAGCTTTGTGTCTTATCTGTTGGTTTTTTCATTCTGGTTGCCAGTTAGGTCACCCCTAAACCATGCAGGTTGAGGCAGTGCTCAAGAAAATGTCTATTACCTAACAAACCCATTATGTGTCAGGTAACCATATTTTATTTATTACTATCAAAATAATAAAAAGTACAGCATTGGAGAGGCAGAAGCAGAGGGATTTCTGTGAGTTCAAGGCCACCCTGGTCTATATAATAAATACCAGGCCAACCTGATCTACGCAGCGATACCCTGTTTCAAAAATAAAATAAAATAGGGGCTGGAGAAATGGCTCAGTGGTTAAGAGCACTGGCTGCTCTTCCAAAGGTCCTGAGTTCAATTCCCAGCAACCATCTATGTGATCTGGTGCCCTCTTCTGGAGTGCAGGCATATATGCAGGCAAAACATTGTACACTTAAATAAATAGAAAATTTAAAAAATAAAATAAAATAAAAGATGGGAGAAAAACACACTTGACACCAACCTCTGGTTTCTGCATATCCACACGTGCACGTGCAAATACACACAAACATGTACACCCAGACACAAAACAAGATGTAGTATGGACCAGACCCTGGGCTTTGTATGCATTCCCCATGTCTGTCTCATTACTCCACGACACAGGCACATTTATTCTGCCCATTGTCCAGAGGGGAACTTAGATTTCCTAAGTTCATGATGCTTGAAAACAACTTTAGGTTTGCATCCAGTTAGTTCAACTGCCTAACGCTCAGTCTCCCACTTTTCTAATCTGTCTAAGAGCGAGGACACTGCTGACGTGGGAAGGGCCATCAAAGGCCGACGGCCACTGGCCAAACACTCACACTGGTAGTATTCGGCCTGGCCAGTCAGCAACACGATAGCCAACACCAGCGCGAGCTGTGGTGTTGACTCCAAGAAACTCTCGAAGAGCCGCAGCATGCTGAGGTCCAGAGAGAGGAAGTCTGCATAGGCCAGCTCAAACTCAGACGGCAGCTCCTGACTGCACAAGGACAGCCCCTGCTGCAGCCCGTGAAAGCACCTAGGCAGAACACACACATGCCCAGCGGGCCAGGTCAGCGGTCTGTGAATTCTTCCATTTCCTACCACTGAGTGCACGGAGGCGGGCTTCAGTGCTACCTTGTCACTCAGACGCATATGGACCTCAGGGCAAGCCACCTGGCCGCACGGGACTTGTTTCCTCATCCATAAAGTGGGAGAGATACCAGCTTCTCTTGCAGGTCACGCACGACCCCAAGTTTATCACTACCCCATCCTACCTACTCTCCAAAGCCCAATGGGAGACAGGAAGTAGAACTAAGACACAAATAGGGGAGGGGCCTGAGAGATGGCTTTGCAGTTAGTTGAAGTCAGTGCTCTGGCCGAGGACCAGGGTTTACCTCCCAGCACCACATGAGGTGCCTCACCTGTAACTCTAGCTCCAAAGGATGATGCATCCTTTTCATTTCTGGCCTGCCTGTGAGAACTGCCCTTTATACTCAGCGGGGCTGAACTCCTGATAATACAATCCCTCAAGGAAAATATTAGCAGTCAAGGCTCCCTCCACACAGCTGGGGAAGGCATGCAGCTCTGTCAAGATCTGAGAACTCCACAGTGGGCTCCGGATGCAGCGGCCTCAGCCCAATCCAGAGCACAGCATGAAGCCCTGCCTCCATCACATGACTCTGACCCATTGATTTCACTTTCTTCCATCTCATCCCAGGGCCTAGTCATGATTTAAAACAAAACAAAACAAGGGGCTGGAGAGATGGCTCAGAGGTCAAGTGCACTGACTGCTCTTCCAGAAGTCCTGAGTTCAATTCCCAGCAACCACATGGTGGCTCAAAACCATATATAATATGATCTGATGCCCTCTTCAGGCCTACAGGTGTACATTGTACACATACTAATAAATTAATAAATCTTAAACAACAACCCTCCTCCTCAGGCCAGCACTGTGCCAGGGACTTTCTCACTGGCTTCACTTTTGGCTGAACATGGGTCATGCACAGTTTGGAACAATTCACACACATTTTCCAAGAACCAGTCTGTGTCTAGCCCTGGCTGGCTCCAGCGACACAGATGAGTCAAGGGGACCCATCTCTGCCCTCTTCAGTCTTTGATGGGGAACGCAAACGTTCAGAGAAAAGGGCAAATATGTAGAAAGGAAAGGGGGCATTGTCCTGGAAGTTGGGGCTGCTGATACCCACAGGTGACCCAGGCATGCATGAAGCTACCAGGGCCAGGATAATTTACAGACATGTGCCTTTAATCTGCCCAGGACACCAGTAGCAACTATCGCCATCCATGCGAGAACACTGAGTAAACTGAGGCCCAGGGAGGTCAGTGACTCACTCGAGGTCCTATTCACAATAAAAATAAAAACAAGACAGGAAGTTGTGGCACACACCTTCAAAGCCAGCCCTCTAGAGGCAGAGAGACAGGTGGTGGGTCTGAGTTCAAGGCCTGCCTGTTAGAGTTCCAGGACAGGCAGGGCTACACAGGAAAACCTTGTCACGAAAACCCAAACAAACAAACAGAGGAACAAACAAACTAAACAGTCTCCTGGCCCACGTTATTCCAAGGACTTTCGCACTGTCCTCACTTCTGGCTGTCCACCAGCCTGCCCTCTTCACATGACTGCCATTTAGTACACCGAAAGCAGCAAAGAAAAAAAAAAAAAAAAAAAAAAAAAAAAAAAAAAAAAAAACCACAGAATTCACAGATGGCAGTGCCAAACTTGGGCCCTGGGAAAATCTCTGACTCCAAAGCCCCCCCCCCCCAGTCCCTTTTTTCTTTCCTGGTGTTCACCTGGACTGGCTCTGCCGTCTGACAACCCACATTCCTTCTTTTCCTCGACCACCGGACTGGCACTCACCTGTACAGGTAGCCGAGCTGCAGCACGTGCAACATGAAAAGGAAACGATGCGAGTACTGCGACCAGAACAGTTCAGAGGGGTCGGCTCTCATCCAGACCCAACTGAAGAGCTGCAGCTGCACCGAAGAGAGACCCATCAGCGTCAGCACCAGCGCGGCCCACAAGTAACGGCCAACGAGCATGTACTGGACGACAGCCCACAGGTCGGCGGCCAGGTCCAGAACGAAAGACAGGATGCCCATCGAGCTCACGACCACTTGCAAGAAGAGAGGGGAGCTCAGCTTAAAGGGCATGGCCCTCCCTCCAGCCAGCCAGCCAGCCAGCCAGCCTTGCCGCGGAAGACCTGCCCTGCAGCCGGGCTCGAAGGGGGGCAGGAAGGGGGCGGGGCAGCCCTCCGGGAGGCCTGGCTGCTAGGCGGAACTTCCCCCTCTCGCCCTGTCCGGGGAGGGGCGAGCCCGCGACCCCGCCCCCAAACTAGTCCCACCGCCCAAACCCCGCCTCCAGCCCGCCTTGCCCAGAGCCCGACTGCTACAGGTTTTGATTTTTCTTGAAGCTCAAGGAAGCAACAATGGATGGCCTACAGTCCTCCGGGCCACAGCGGCGATCCCTCAGGGTTGCACTATTGCAAAACCAAACCAGAAAAGTACCTAGGGGACGCCCGGTTCAAAGCCTCGAGCACAGGATCTCCGGGGGCCCGTCTTCCTGGCCGCTCATTTTACTGCGGTGATCGAGTGCACAGTAGTTTGATACGTATGTATTGAAAGGAATAATGCACAAAGACGTGTACCACGAGCATGTTTTGTGGGAAAAAAACGTGAAACTTGGAAGAAACGTGCTCCCTTGGAACCTCTCTGGTGAATCCAAATGTCCCATCCCAGTTTGCTCTCCGCAGACAGGGGAGACTGCGGGCAAAGTTCATCTCTCCCTTGGGTGTACTTGCCCAAATTCACCGGGAGAAAGATGAAGCCAGTAAGAGGGTAAGTAGGCTGGCAGCGCCTACAGTCATAGCACCACCAATACGAGCAGGCTTGGCAGCAGAGTCAGTACCAGCAGGAAACCAGGCACTAGCTTGGCACCAAGGCCATGTAAGCAGGTAGCGTAGGTGTCAAACGCCACCTGTTGCATGGCGCACACATGCTCGGTGCGGCAGATGTTACTGCAGGTCGAATGGTCGTAGCTGACTGAGTTATAGATGTAATAACGTTGCAGGATGTGAGGCTCGCTGGCGATCCGGGTCAGTACCGTGTGCATGGAGCTGGTGCTGGCATCCTGCACCTGGTAGGCTTCTGTCAGGCGGTATTCCTGCTCCCAATGTGGGATCTTCTGGGCATTCGCCTGGCTCAGGTTCAAGAAGTAGGTCACCGTGTCCTGGATTAGAGACACAGCGTAAGACAGCAACGAGCAGTTGATTTACTTCTACCCACAACCCAATCTGGGCCCCAGGCTCTCTAGATCGACCATAACTGCTTTTGCTTGTTGGCATGTGCTTGGTTCGGATGGATGAGGACACGGAGGGAAAAGGGGTTGTTATCCTTTGAATCTGAAGTGCCCACCTATTTTGGGTGGCTGTAGAATTCTTAGGAAGTGAATTCTAGCTGGCAAAAGTAAGACCTTTGAAGCGTGCCCTGGATCCGTTGCCAGGAGTCCCTGATCCACGCCACACACACTTCCGCCACCATTGACTCTGCCGTGCCTTCCCCCACCAGAATGGAGCAACATGCTCAGAAACCAGGATGTTGGTGTCACCATCATGGTATTGCATAAGTAATATTACCTTTCTAGAGTATTCAAGCATTCAGTGGCAGGGGTGGGATTAGATCCTGGATGACTTTCCTCAATGTTTCCTGCCCCACCAAACAGACAGGCACCAACCACATGCTCATCAGGGAAGTTCTGATAGTATCTTTACAAAATGGACGGGAGTGATCCTGGCGGCGGCAGGGCGGTAGGGGTAGGGGAGGCGCCTGGCTGGCAGAGGTTAGAGAACTGTGGCTGACAGGGGGTTCACATTCAAACAAGAGCCTCTAGGACTCAGCAGTGCCTTCAGAACTAGCGACTGGCTGCCACAGAGAGGTAAGAGGAGTTCAGTGACTGGGCAGGAACTGTGTGTGCCAGGCATGTGACATCACTGCACGAAGTCCTCTCTGTCCTGTGACTTCCAGTGCACAGAAGCAATGACATGAGCATGCAAGCAACAGGACATACTCCTAAAAATCCTCAGGCCTGGGGCCAGCAGTGTGGCTCCCCAGAGTCCACATGATGGAAGGCAAACACTAACTTTGTCAAGTCACACTCACACATTATATTTTGTTTTTTCAATCCTCAGACCTGAGCAGGAGAGATGGCTTTGTGTTTAAGAGGGTTTTTGTTTGGTTGGTTGGTTTTGTTTTGGTTTTGGTTTTTCAAGATAGAGTTTCTCTGTATAGCCTTGGCTGTCCTGGACTCCCTTTGTAGACCAGGCTGGCCTTGAACTCACAGCGATCCACCTGCCTCTGCCTCCTGAGTGCTGGGATTAAAGGTGTGCGCCACCACGCCTGGCTGTTTGTTTTTTAATTTGTGAAGTAGAGTGTGTGTACATGTATGTATGCAGGTACCCACAGAAGCCAGAGGAAGGTGTCAGATTCTCCGGAACTAGCGCTATCGGCAGTTGTGGGCTGCCTGGTATGAGTGGTCTATGAGAGCAGCATATACTGATAACCACTGAGCCATCCTTCCCCTCCCAAAGGCACTTTCTGGACAACTATGAGGAACTGGGTTTGTATTCTCTCTCTCTCTCTCTGTCTCTCAGATCCAGCAGGGAACTGTGGCTCACAATTGTGATCCCCGCACTCAGGAGACAGAGGCAGAAAGGTTGTATCAAGGCTAGAGAGATGGCTCAGCAGTTAGGAGTACTGGATAATCTTCCAGAGGACCAGGGTTCAATTCCCAGCAACTCCAGTTTCCAGGGATTTGACACCCACCCTCACTTAGATCTACATGTAGGCAAAACACCATAAAAATAATTATTTTTTAAAAAAGAAGAAGGAAAAAAAAGTTGGGGGGCGTGGCAGTGGCAGCAGCAGCAGCGCCTTTAATCCCAGCACTCTGGAGGCAGAGGATCTCTGTGAGTTCCAGGCCAGCCTGGTCTGCAAAGAGAGTCCAGGACAACCAGGGCTATCACACGAAGAGACCCTGTCTTGAAAACCTGAAAATAAGTAAGTAAATAAATAAATAATTTTAAATAAATAAATAGAAGAAAGAAAGGTTGCATCAAGTGTCTGTCAGCAAATTCTGGCTCCTCAGCCTCTGAAATCCTTTAAGATCAATACTTCCCAGCACCCGGCCCCAGCCACCACCACCCTGTGGCAGCTGGTGTTTCCCAGACCTGGGTCACAGCAGCCCGCTCTTTGCCCAGAACACATGGTGGTTTTATGAAACTGAATCAGAACAGTTGACACTTTTGTCCCCAGCTGTCCAGATCCAGACTTCTCCCCATGAGCTTGACCTGGCCTCCTGCCTCTCTTCTCTCTCCCCGAGCTCTCTGACGTCACCCACCCTCCAGCGTTCCTCCCCTGAGATACCAAACCCCCTCTCACCCCAGGACCTCTTGACTTGGCTGCTCCCTCTCCTTTCCCTACAAACCCAGCAGGCTCACCCGGTTTACACAGAACTCAAAAAGCCTCCTTACTTCTGACATTTCCCTTGCTCATCTATGTAACGCAGCCCACACAGTCCAAAATCATCGCCTATACCCTCCGTTTTCTTTCTTCAACCTCGCGTGTGTCCTCCATGCTAAGCGAGCACTTTGCTGCTGCTGAGCTACAGGCATCGCTCCCACCCCACTTGCACACCCCTTCCTAGACAAGGTCTTCTTACTAGGTTCCTGCCTGGTCTTGAATTTACTATGTAGCCCAGGCTGGTTTTAAACTTCACTCCTGGGCCACAGCCTCCCCAAGTGCCCGGTATTACAGTCCTATGCCAGCAGGCCCAGCTGCCACACTGCCATTTCGTTTACTTATTTGTTTACTGTCTCCCTCCTGGAGGGATTTTGGTGCAGGACAGCAGTTACTCTGATGCTTGTTTCAGCATGTCTTGAGCTTTGAGCAGGGCCTGGCATTTGGCACGTGCTTAGTATGTTTTGTTGAATGGATGGATGGATGGATGAATGAATAAATGAAGTAGCATTTCTTTATCATTTCAACAATCCCAGGAGGTGAAGACATGCTCACGGGTTAGGGGCTGGGGCCCTAGTTGGTGGCTATGGGCTTGAGCTCAGACAGTGGGAACTCTTTGCTACTCGCCTAAGGAGAGGCACTTTTCTCTTGAGGGCACTGGGAGGTATTTAAGACTTTGTGTGCAGCAGAGAGGAAGCGGGTAGTCAGTGCTTTAGCAAGATTAGTCCCTCCGAGCTGGGCGTGGTGGCGTACACCTTTAATCCCAGCACTCGAGAGGCAGAGGCAGGCGGATCGCTGTGAGTTCGAGGCCAGCCTGGTCTACAAAGTGAGTCCAGGATGGCCAAGGCCACACAGAGAAACCCTGTCTCGAAAAACCAAAAAAAAAAAAAAAAAAAAAAAAAAAAATTAGTCCCTCCTGCCTGTGGCTGCAAGGAGGCCTGGTAGGGGACAGTGACAGTGATCTAGGACAAAGAAAGACCTGGGGGGGGGGGGGAGTTGCCCTGACTTGGTGGTAGGTGGCTCCAAGACTCGGTGGTCAGCAGCAAGTGGGTTATCTGGGGCTACGAAAGGTTGTGATATGTTTAGCTTCCCCCGACCGCTGGCCCCCGAGCAGACCCAGGCCCCTAACCTGCAGGTTGAGTGTAGCTTGATCATACTCAAAAAGACGGATGCCTGGATTGTTGGCCCCGTTGTCCACTCCGGGTAATGTGGTCTTCCACGGGGTGACGCCGGGTGTGAGAAACATGACGCTTATGGGGGCGCCTTTAAGGGAAAAAGACAGCAGGCTGAAAGGGGCTAAGGGAAGAGGAGGTGGCAGGTGGCCTGTTTCCTTGAGATGGGAGTACCTGCGTTGTCATAGAACATTCGGAAGCTGTCGGTATGGTGATGCCCAAAGAACTGCCCCGCTATGACGCGATGGTGCTCCTGGACCAACTTCAGATAAGCCTCGTTGAAGCTTTCTCGGAACCAGGCCTTGTCCTGTGTCTTCTCAAAAAACCCCGGGGGCACGTGGCCAATAATGTACACCTGCGAGAAAGAAGCAGCGGGATCCAAAATGCTCCTTCCAGCCCCCACTGCCTTCCAAAACCCTGCCCATGTCTGCAAAGGCAGGCGGACTAGCTTAGGTGTATCTCTTCCCCCTGAATGTTGCCCCAAAACGCCTCCTCCTCTGCAAACTCTTCCTGGCCCTCCAAAGACTGCTCATTTCTTCTCAGAGCTGGGGCAGCTCCTCCATGGCTGTGTGAGAACACTAAGTGGGTCGCGCGCATTTGTGTTTTATGTACCCTAAGTCACCTGGGCACTCGCCACCATTGCAAAGTGTAGAACGAAGGCAGTATCAAGAGCGTGTGCTTAGCCAGCATTCAGGAGGCAGACAGGCAGGAGGATCGCTGGGAGTTCAAGGACAGCCCAGTCTGCAAAGTGAGTCCAGGACAGGCAAGGCTCCACAGAGAAACCCTTGTCCTCAAAAAACAAAACAAGCAGCCAGGCAGTGGTGGTGCACGCCTTTAAATCCCAGCACTCGGGAGGCAGAGGCAGGCAGATCGCTGTGAGTTCGAGGCCAGCCTGGTCTACAAAGGGAGTCCAGGACAGCCAAAAAGAAAGAAAGAAAGAAAGAAAGAAAGAAAGAAAGAAAGAAAGAAAGAAAGAAAGAAAGAAAGAAGAAAGAAAGAAAGAAAGAAAGAAAGAAAGAAAGAAAGAAAGAAAGAAAGAAAGAAAGAAAAGAAAACAAGCAAACAAATAAATAGCTAGCATGAATGAGTTTTGGCATCAAACTGCAGCTTGGACACCAGGCTGACAGGGCCGTTGTGGTTGGAGGAAGCCTCTTTTGGGGCTACGTTGATGCAGGGCCCTCTGGGATGTGAACATCCCCAGTGGATGTGTAAATCTGTGCCTGGTGGGAGACTTATTTCAGGAAGTAAGCCGGGAGCACAGGAAGAAGCAGGAGCGCTTACCATCTCCCCGTCCCGAGATGCATTGCTCAGCACATCTCCCAGCCACCGGAACTGCTGGCCAGGGTCAGCCATGCCGGCTGTCTGCTCATTGCTGCTGTAGTACAGGTTGGTGTTGAGGACCACAACTCGCCCTGCCTTGCCGGGACCCGGCAACTTCTCAGAATAGAAGGCACCTAGGATGTCACAGCCAAGGAGAGTCTGAAGGAGGCGGGGGAGGGGGGATGCTCAGCCACCTTGCATCCTCAATTTCTGACCTCTTTCCCAGGATCCCTCCCTCCCTTCCCATAAGAGAGGCATGGTAAGAGCAAAGGTTCTGGTTCTATCATTGATCAGCTGTACCACTTGGAAAAGTTCCTTTTCTGTGCTCAGTATCCTCATCGGGAAAATGGACTAACAATCTAATCTAAATCGAATTCAAATCTAATCTAATCTAAATCTAGAAACTAACAATGACTTGTAGTCTCTACGTAGACCTCCTACTGACCCTCTTCCACCCAGCTCCCTGCCTCAGCAGCTGACCTATTTAGTCAATGGGCTTCTGTGCCCGCTGCGCTATGGTCTGACCACCGAGGAGTCCCAGCAACAGGAGGGGAAGGAAGGTCAGGGAAGAAAGTGCAGGCTAAGTCTGTACATCAGTCATTCTCAGCTGAGTCATGTGGTCCCCAAGGGACGTCTGTCAATGTTCAAAGACACATCTGGTGGTCACACTGGACATGTTACTACATGGGGACAGAGACACTGTTAAACACCCCACTTGTAGTGAGAATTCTGGAATTTTGGTTTCTTCAAAAAACACACACACACACAAATAGTGCTGGGCATTGGTGGCGCACGCCTTTAATCCCAGCACTCGGGAGGCAGAGGCAGGAGGATCTCTGTAAGGTCGAGGCCAGCCTGGTCTACAAAGCAAGTTCAGGATAGCCAAGACTACACAGAAAAACCCTGTCTCGAAAAACCAAAAAAAAAAAAGAAAAAAGAAAGAAAGAAAGAAACATAGCCTTTAATTCCAGCATTCAAGGAGGCAGAGGCAGGTGGATCTCTGTGAGTTTGAGGCCAGCCTGGTCTACAAAGTGAGTTCAGGACAGCCAGGCTACCCAGAGAAATGCAGTCTCAGAAAAAAAAAAAACAAAACACAGAAATAGCCTGTCTGTGGCGGTGCATCCCTTTAATCCCAGCACTGGGGAGGCAGAGGCAGGCAGATCTCTGTGAGTTCAAGCCGAGTTCCAGGGCAGCTAACTCTACACAGAGAGACCCTGTCTCTAAAAATAAAACAAGCACAAGATGACCCCACAAATATTATAAGAACGTGCTTTTGTTTTAATCCCAGGTGTGGGGATGTGGGGGCTGACTATGATTTGCCTTGTGCTCTGGCAGAGGCCTGTGGGTTTTCCAGCCACAGATAATTTCTGCAATTGTGTGACATTTGGAATTCTGAGAACTTTTCAGAGAGTATATAAATCCGAGGGCCCCGAGAGGAGGTGTCTATGGTTGTTGGTCATTTAGAGAGGTTGTTTGGGGTTTGTTAGTAGCTGTGGCCAAAGAAGAAACCAAAGAAAAGAAATTCGATTCAGGGATTTTCCTAATTCCTCTCCCCGCTCTTTTCTCGTTTCTCTCCATCTGGTGTTAAGGGATGAAATTGGGAAGGGGGTGGGAAAGGGTGGGAAAAAGAAGAAGCAGAAAAGTAGCAAAGACCAGCAACACCTACTTTTAGAGAAACAGAAGAGCTGTGCCAGAGTGCTGCCCACCAGCCGGCCCACAAGGCCAATAGTTGCCCAGCCTCAAGTCAGCATGAGCTAAAGTTCCCAGAGCTGCCCTAGGGTTGCTAGGAGGGTCCAGCAGGGTTGCCCAGAGCAGTGCCTGGCCCTTCCTGGCTTAGGGTCCCCCCCTTTTACTGCTCTGAGTTAGCTCGGACTTGCCAAGCCGTGTGACCTCTGCCTCAATCCCCTGGGCTGTGACATGGGGATAAAGCCCTGCACTATTTCAGAGCTTGCTGTGAAGACAAAACCGGATCAGACCCTGCCTGACACACAGTATGTGTCCCTATGGTAACAAGTGCCAGAATACCTCCTTTGAAGAGAGCGAAGGACTCGTTGCTAAGCCAGGACCGCCACATTCCCGCCACCTGATTGTAAATGTTGTTGCTCTCTGCTGGGAACTGGTTTTTAGGGTGAAAGTCATGATTTCCCAGAGCAGCATAGACTTTGGTATCTGAAAGAAAAAAGAAGAAATATTAAGAAAATAGGCAGGGCCGGGCGTGGTGGCGCACGCCTGTAATCCCAGCAATCTGGAGGCAGAGGCAGGTGGATCACTGTGAGTTCGAGGCCAGCCTGGTCTACAAAGCAAGTCCAGGACAGCCAAGGCTACACAGAGAAACCCTGTCTCAAAAAAAAACAAAAACAAAAAACAAAAAAACAAAAATAGACAAAAGCACCTAGCCCTCTTTCTTCAGCAGTCACTGGCCCTCAAAGCCAGAGGGGAAGGCAGATGAGAGAAAAACAAAGATAGACAGAAAACCACACCTAGACAGCCTCTGGCCGGGCTTCACTTAGAACCCGGAAGGGAAGAGTCATAAACTGTCTCATCTCATTTCTGAACCCTATCGTCCTAGCAGGGGGTCCCCTGACCAGCAAGGGGGCCCTCAGATGATGAGGGTGATAAGCGATTCCTTATGGTGATTGGCCCACTTGCCTTCTTATCAATTACACATCAGCTTGCTCCCGGGAAGAGGGCTTTGGATTTTCCCTCATTCAGGTGAGTCAACAAATGCTCTATTGCACACCTGCCATATGCCAGAGTGGACCTGGGAACCAGGCCGAGACTGTAATAAAGAGCGAAGAGTTAGATGTGTGAGGAGCACTTGCTGTGGGAGGGGCAACAGAGACGTGGAGCGGAGGTGGGGTAGGGGAATCCCTCCTTCTGGTGCCCCGTGAACGTGACTAAAATGTTTAGGGGAGCCCAAACGACCGCCTCCTTATAGACAGCCTCGTGCTCGCTTTTTGTGTAGTGAGTTGTGGTGGCAGGTGGGTTGTGTTTGTTTTGGGTTTTATCCTGAGGCTAGATCTCACAGTGAAGGCCAGGCTGACCTTGAACTTGGCATCCTCCTGCCTCTACCTAACTGCTGGAATTGCAGACCTGTTCCGGTACCTCGAGGTCATTTAGTCGCTGTGTCTGACAGGCAGTAGGTGCTTAATAAATATTTAACAATTGACGACAACAAAAGAAGATTCTTGGGAAAAGCTAGGCATGTGATGCACACCTTTAATCCCAGCACTTGGGGGAGGCTGAGGCAGGCGGATCTCTGTGAGTTTGAGGCCAGCCTGGTCTACAAAGTGAGTCCAGGACAGCCAAGGCTACACAGAGAGACCCTGTCTCATCACCATCATCATATAAAAAAGTATATATGATATTATTATTATCATCATCATCATCATCATCATTATTATTATTATTATTATTATTATTATTATTATTATTATTATTATTATTATTATTCCAGCTAAGGCCGAAGTGAGAAGACTGCAAATTCAAGTCTTTCCTCTGCTACAGGTGAGTTCAAGGGCAACCTGTTGAACCTAGTGAAACCTGGTCTTAAAATGGGCTCCGGTTACAGCCCTTGGAAGAGTGCCTGCCTCACTCAGGAAGCAAGAGTCCCTAGGTTCAGCCCCAGAACCTCAGAAGGAGGAGGAGGAGGACCCACGTGAGAGAAAACACTAACCCCTGGCATTCCAAATGCTGATGAGAGGGAAGGAGTCGATTCCCCCACACTGTTCACCTCCGCTGTGGGCCAGGTTCCGTATAAGCAAAGGCTACATGAAGGTGTGACCTACATCTTACTCATCGCGTGCCCTGACTTTCCACACTAGTAGCTCAGTAAATATCTGTTGATTGACTGAATGAGCGAATAAACTCTCCTGGAGTGGGCCTTGGGGTGGGCCTCTTAATTCCCACCGTTTTCACAGGCAGAAATTAGACCCTGGCTGGGCATTGTGGCACACACCTTTAATCCTAGCACTTGAAGCCAGGCGGTAGTGGCACATGCCTTTAATCCCAGCACTCAGGAGGCAGAGGCAGGTAGATCGCTGTGAGTTCAAGGCCAGCCTGGTCTACAAAGTGAGTCCAGGACAGCCAAGGCTCACAGAAAGACCCTGTCTCGAAAAAAACAAACAAAAAATCCTAGCACTCGGGAGGCAGAGGCAGACAGATCTCTGTGAGTTTGAGGCCAGCCTGGTCTACAGAGTGAGTCCAGGACAGCCAAGGGCTACACAGAGAAACTCTGTCTAGAAAACAAAAACAAAAAACAAAAAAAAGAAAATTAGATTCCGGACAAGATGGCCTGGCTTCAGGGAAAGTCAAACTTAAGGCCTGGTTTCGTTGCTGCCTTTTCTGGCCTTGTCTTGTCCACCGATCTTCTTAGCCTCTCTCTGCTACACTAGAGCAGCCAGGGCCAATGTGCAACGTTGAAGGCAGGAAACACCAGTGGACTAAAGCTACAGAAGGAAAACTCCCAGGTCAGCCCCTCCTTCTCCCCACCTCCACCCCTCTGGGGCTTGTGTTCGATTGGTTTGTTTTTGCAGGCTGAAGATACAACCCAGGGCCTGCACATAGCAGGCAGGCAGGCACTCTACCACTGAGCCCCTTGTGCTTTGTGAATGAGTTCTCTGACCTCTCTGTAGCACAGCGTACGTCTACAGAATGAGAGAACGGTTCTGCTGGCCCGTGTTTTAAGTCTCTCTGGTATCTTCCACTGTGCTCTCTCTCTCTCTCTCTCTCTTTTTTTTTTTCTTATGTGCATTGGTGTTTTGCCTGCATGTCTGTGTGAGGGTGTCAGATTCTGGAGTTACAGACAGTTGGGAGCTGCCATGTGGGTGCTGGGGATTGAACCTGAGTCCTCTGGGAGACCCCTCAGTGCTCTTAACCGCTGAGCCATCATCTCTCCAGCCCCCTCTGCTCTCATTTTTAACACCTCTCAAAATAAGACATGTCCTTCCCACGCGGCTGTAAGAAAGGACCATGTCGTTCTTTAACTGGTAGCACTTTTTTTCATGGCCATATAAAACATGATTTACCTTATAGCCAATGGCATCTTCGATGTTAGTGGTCTTTAATAAATGTGACATAGAGCCGGGCAGTGGTGACACACGCCTTTAATCCCAGCACCCGGGAGGCAGAGGCAGGTGGATCATTGTGAGTTCAAGGCCAGCCTGGTCTACAAAGCGAGTCCAGGACAGCCAGGGCTACGGAGAGAAACCCTGTCTCGAAAAACCAAAATCTGTAACGACCACACATGTGTCAAGTCATGGTCCATGAAGTGTTTGCTGGTTTGGTTTTGTGTATGTGGTGTATATGTGTGTGCACATGGGTGCACTAGCCCACGTGGGCGTAGATGGAGGCCTAAGGCTGACAGTCACTTCTCTATCTTAGTTTTTTAATTTTCTCACTGTCATCTTGTCTACAATGGCTAGCCAGCAAGCCCCAACATCTACCTGCCTCTGTCCCCCAGTGCTAGTGTTGCAGACATGCATTGCTGACCCTAGCTCTAATGTCTGTGTAAGGAATTTAAACAGATTCCGGTCTTCATGCCTGTGTGCCAAGGTCCCACCCAGCCACCTACCCAGCCCCAATAAATGCTTTCTTACCCATTCTTTCTTTTTCAATTCTAGAAGTGCTGTGTGGACCAGAGGAAAGAGGCTCAGCATTGCGTATGAGTCTGAATCCCTCACTAGAAAGTGGCTCCCAAGGGCTGGAGAGATGGCTCACTCGTTTAGAGCACCGTCAGCTCTTCCAGAGGTCCTGCGTTCAATTCCCAGCAACCACATAGTGGCTCACAACCATCTATACTGGGACCTGATGTCTCTTGTGGCCTGCGGCCTCCAAGTGTGCCTATACGTACAATAAATATAAATAAATCTTTCTTCCGAAAATGACTCCCAATTCGTCATTACCTGACTGCAGTGGGAACAGTGAGACCTAGAGCTGGTGCTGGACCCACAGCCCATCCAGACCCTAAGTGACGACCTTAGCCGGAAGATTAACCAGTCTATATTCAAGGACCATGCAGGCCATCATTAGATAAGCTGGACAGATCCAGGGGTCTCCTGCAGACGTTGGTTTGTGTCCAGGGAGGAGACTATGGGCACAAGAGCAGCGCTCATATGAGAGCACAGAGCCCCACACTTTCCACATGACCGTGTCCAGCTGACTGGATGGCAAGACTCACATCCCCTCTCTCACTAGGAAACCTCTGACGGCGCCTGTCTGCGGTTGTCGTGACAACGGATGCTCTCAATCCTGCCAAATTCTTTCTCACAGCAGCTCCTGGTACTTAGTGCTTGATGTATACAGCTGTTGTTTATTTTTGGCACCTTGATTCTGTATGTGGATCCCTGGAGGGGGGCAGGGGCATGGCTATGACCTTTAGAAGGAGCAGAGGGAGATGGAGGTGGACACTGGTAGACAGCCATCTCAGGTTCCCCCAGGTTGCAGCCTGTGGGCCCAATGGTGGGAAACCTGAGGCAGCCATTGTTATCAGTGAAGGTCTGTACTCCAGCTCTCCTGCTGCCTATGCCAGGCCCACTGGGAGATCAGGAAACTCTGGCCATCAGACACCGAGTCCTACCTGGAAAGACCTCTCTGATGAGGTTGGTCAGGCGGTCCACGATTGCCAGTACAGCTGCCTCCCCTAGCCTCTCATTGGGGACGTGCGGTGTGTCATCCCTGTAAAACAGCAGCGAGACTGTTGGGACAGGCACAAAAAGTGCAAGGGACAGCCGGCGGTGCTGGCACACGCCTTTAATCCCAGCACTCAGGAGGCAGAGGCAGGCGGATCGCTGTGAGTTCAAGGCTAGTCTGGTCTACAAAGCGAGTCCAGGACAGCCAAGGCTACACAGAGAGACCCTGTCTTGAAAAAAACAAAAACAAAAACAAAAAAAATCCCTGGAAACCATCTCATCCGATGGCATTCAGTTCTATGAGCGCCTAGGAGCTTCTAGAAAAATGCTGCACCTGGGTAGGATCATGGATTTCCCAATGTCTCTCCCGGACGAATTGTGTATTTTAGAGTGTTAGACAGTTTTTTTGTTTGTTTGGTTGGTTGATTGGTTGGTTTTGTTTTTCGAGACAGGGTTTCTTTGTGTAACAGCCCTGGCTGAAACGTTTCCGGTGGCTGGGCTCACCTATGAAGCCTGCGAGCCCTTTGAGCGCCAGTCCCTGTCTCTGTCATCTCAGCTCCCCAGCGTCTACCCCAGGCAGGACAGGCTGATGTGCCAAGGTCTCTAAATCCTGGGTGCTCAGCTGAGGCGAGGATTAAAAGGGACAGAGGAGGTAAAGGGCCTGGCTCTCATGTGGCATATGACCACTCTTACCCTGTCCAGAGAATGAAGTCTGGCTTTGGCTCTATCTCCCTCATGGCATAGACGGAGGAGTTGACAAGGGCCCAAGGCGAATCGCAGAGGTAGTCACCCCAGAGGCCGGCATTTGGCACAGGCTGGGATCCGGCTGACGGGCACACCTGGAGGGGATCTTTGGATATGGTGTAGTTGGGGTCCAGATGCAGGTCAGAGATATGCCAAAACTTCCCTGTGGGAAAAAAGAACACCCCCATCAGTGCCACATGAAGAAGAAGCCCTGAGGTAAACGCAGGCTCCTTTGGATACAAGGTTTCAAGAAAAAGCTCCACAGCCGGGCTTGGTCCAACTGTGACCTTATGGCGACAGTTCTCACACTTTCAGATCCCATTACCCACAGCAGGTACATAAGGGGTGAGACCACGTGACCCTCAAAGTGCTGAGCGAAGTGGGGGGGGGCTACAGGGGGGTTGATTTGCAAATAAAGGTGAGAGAAGTGTACAGGTTAAACACACAGACTCTGGATCCACCTAGGAGCTTTGTGGCCTTGGGCAAGCGGAGTCACGCAGGGAGCCTATCCAGAGCCTGGCATGCCTCTGTGAGATAAGAGCAAAACAGCTGACCAGGTGGGAGGGGGCGTCCACACAAATGAGTTAGGAGACCTTGCAAACCCTGGGAAACCTGTGCAGAAATGAGCAAGAGTGGAGGAGGGAAAGAGGGTGCAACCAGGTGGGAGGGAGCTCCTCACACGGGTGTGCTCACCGTGATGTGGATTTGGGACGGCAGCACACGCTGTGTGTGTTGGGGAGCGGGGGGCGGGGGCATGTTTGTTGAAGTGGTTGTCTGGGTTTCTCTCCAAGCCAAAGAAAACTGGTGTAATACAGAGAAAGGAAATAGAAGAAGCAGGTGAGGTGGAGCATGGGGCCAGTTTCTCTCTCTCTCTCTCTCTTTTTGTTTTGGAGAGGGCTGGCTTTGAACCCTCCTCAATCCTCTCTCAGGCTCCCAAGTGCTAGGACTACAGACGGATGTACATCGCCACACCCAGCTCTCGAAGGACCGCACATCAAAAGCAGGTCCAGCCTCTGCCCTCAATCCTTGGTTTCCAGCCAAATTAAGGGAGAAGCCTCAGGATTACCTCACCCTCCACCACCCCTGTCACTTCCTCCTCCACTTCCTCAAACTCACAGTGGACAGTTCACAGCCTTCTCCACAAGAAGCAGAACTTGGGGTTCTGAATGTGGCACCAAAACAGGTCCTAGTCTCATTCCTAAACTTTGCCTCCTCCCACGTGGATTTTGTTTGTTTGTTTTATTTTGTTTTTCGAGACAGGGTTTCTCTGTGCATCCTTGGCTGTCCTGGACTTTCTTTGTAGACCAGGCTGGCTTCAAACTCACAGCGATCTGCCTGCCTAGGCCTCCTAAGTGCTGGGATTAAAGATGTGCTCCACCACGCCCCGCTCTCTCAGGATCTTCTTTGGTTTGGTTTGGTTTGGTTTTTGGTTTTTCAAGACAGGGTTTCTATGTGTAGCCTTGGCTGTCATGGACTCACTTTGTAGACCAGGCTGGCCTCGAAAACTCACA
Organism: Acomys russatus; assembly: GCF_903995435.1. Lineage (NCBI taxonomy): Eukaryota > Metazoa > Chordata > Mammalia > Rodentia > Muridae > Acomys > Acomys russatus. The sequence continues at coordinate 26,871,267 of NC_067165.1, forward strand.
GTGATCTGCCTGCCTCTGCCTCCTGAGTGCTGGGATTAAAGGTGCCACCACGCCCAGCCTTATCTACCTCTCCTGACCTATGCCGGATTTGAGGAAAGGACCTTAAACTTGCCTACACTAAGGTCTAAGTGACTCAGCAGCTCATTAGCCCTTCGGTGCTCTTTACAGCTGCCCTGCCCAAAGTCCTGGGAAGTTTTAATTACTAGCTCCACTTTCCTGATGAGATAGCAAAGTTCAGAGGGTTACAGGCCTGGGATCATATGGCCAAAGGCCGGGATCCTATGGCTCGGGCTCTCTAGGGAGATGGGACTGCTGCCTGAGGGGCCCAGTACCCTAGTGTTTTAGATAGGGGTCTTAGGTGATGGTATGTGCCTGATTTTCTTTTTCTTACCCAAATGGAATCTTTGTTTATAGTGGGATTTTGCTGGGATGACCCAGGAATTTTCTATTTCCTGGCTGTGAAGAAGTGTGTCCCCCTGTTCTCAATTGCTCATTGCTAGTCAGGCCAAGAGCAGGATAGTTAATGTTTGTCACTTTCTCACCCGCCCAAAAAAAGAAAGGCGATCTGCTGTGGGGAAGGGCACAGAGCCCCCAGGGCCAACTGGCTGAATAAGGAGCATGGCTCATTTGCATAATAAAGAGCTGCCCTTACCCCCACCCCACCCCACCCCACCCACCCACACTCCAAAACTGGGGTGGAAGAACAGGCAGAATAGACCCACAGGGCAGATAGGCACAGAAGATGGAGGAAGAACCTGAGCTGAGCAGAAAAAGCCACGTGGAGGGAGGTAATGTCAAGTTAAAAGCTGGCTGAGAAGCAGGGCGGTGGTGGCGCACACCGAGAGGCTGGCCCAGCAGAAAGGCCAACAACCTTACACTATGTAGACACCTCCAAGTCCCCAGAATCCCACAAGCGAGGCTCTAAAAGCCCCACAATAGGATTGATTTAACCTTTCCACACAGATTTCAGCCCCTAGTGTGTTTGAAATTACTCCTACCGGAACGAACCCCAAAACCAGAGTAAAGGAATTAAGTATCCCACTCTACTCAACAGGTGGACAAGCTAGTGTGCCCTCCAGCCGCCTGGACATCATCTATTAGCTCATGCCTGTGGCCAGGTTTCAGGCCAAGCTAGGCAGCCTAATGCAGCAAGCGGACACCAACTTCTGTCCTGTGTCCCCGGAAGAGCAGGAGGATGGCTGGGCTTGCTGGCTTCCAGCCTGGATGAGAAACACAAGGCCCTTCCTCAAAGGAGTAGATGGAGAGCAACAGAGGAAGACAGTCACTGCTTGTAGATTGTAGTTTACCTTACGTGTGTGGGTGTGCACGCGTGCGCACGGTGTGTGGGGTGGGGTGTGTGTGTGCATGATTTCATCTTCACCACATGCACGCAGTAACCCTCTGAGAACATAAGAGGAAGCTGGAACCCCTTGCCACTGGGATTCTGACTGGTTGTGAGAAGCCACGTGGGTGCTGGGAACTGGACCCAGTCCTCTACAGAAGCAGCAAGCGCTCGGAAGCATTCAGCCACCTCTCCAGCCCCTTCATCATCACGTTTGACCTCCCCTCTACTTTCACCAACACCGAGGTCACGTAGCTTTTCAAAGGCAAAAGGTTTCTGAGGCAGAGAGGTTGTAGCTGAAGAGAGAGCGAGGGTGTTTGGAAACCTTGGTTGTCAAACCACCCTCGTTCCCACAGGCAATGGGGACGCGTGACTCCCCCCCCCACCCCACCCCCACCGAGCCTCGGTCTCCTCACTGATAAAATGAGACTGGGGACGCCCCAGAGCAAAGGGGGGACAGATGACGGTTCTCTCCGAGGGGGCCTGGCTAGGAAGAGAAGCAGGAGTGGGTTAAGCCTCCTAAGGGGATGAAGACACCAGCCTTTGGGCCATTCCCAAGGCCACACTGCCTCTGCCTGGTGACCCTTCTCCTATCCCCTTCCCCTCCCCTTCCCTCTTCTAGGCCCTGAAGTGCTAGATGGTAAGTTAGAAACAGGTTCTCTGGGAGCCCTCTCCGTCTAGTGCCTCTCTGATTCCACAATCTATCAGCCATCGTGTGTAACCCACAGAGCGCCCCTGGCCCGACTTCAGTCCTTTGCTGTCGACACTTGGTAATACCGTAAAGTACGTCATGGGTGGACAAGATGGCCCCGCAGGTAGACACCTGCTGCCAACCCTGAAAACCTGAGTTCGATGCTAGGGGGTGCATGTGGTGGAGAGAGAAAATGAGGTTTTTTGTTTTGTTTTTTGGGGTTTTTTTTTTTTTTTTTTTTTTTTTTTTTTGGTTGGTTGGTTGGTTGGTTTTGGTTTTGGTTTTGGTTTTGGTTTTGGTTTTTGGTTTTGGGTTTTCCAGACAGAGTTTCTCTGCGTAGTCATGGCTGTCCTAGATTCACTTTGTACACCAGACTGGCCTCGAACTCACAGCGATCCGCCTGCCTCTGTCTCCCAAGTGCTGGGGTTAAAGGTATGAGCCGCCGTGCCTGGCTGAAAACTGACTTTTGTAAATTGTCCTTTGACTTCCACATGTGCATCCTGACACAAGCTCACACACACACACACACACACACACACACACACACGCCAAATAAATAAATGTAATAAAAAATTTAAGCCACCAGCCCGCCTTGCCCCTGTATATCCCAACTGTTAATGGCTGTGCCTGCAGAGCCAGGTGCTGGCAGGATATGTAAATGGTTGTCACTTCGTCAACTGCCCCAAAAGAGGATTCTCTGAGATTAAAAGTTAGGTACTGTGGGAAAGGTCAAGGAAGGTCACTTTGCCTCCATCACACAGTCCAGCTGCTGCTTTGCTCATACACACAAAATAAACAAATAAATCTGTAAAAAACATTTATTTTTTTAAAAAAGACAGTTTTCCGCCAGGCGGTGGTGGTGCAGGACTTTAATCCCAGCACTCAGGAGGCAGAGGCAGGCAGATCTCTGTGTGTTTGACGCTCAACAACTGTTAAGTGCCCCTGCTCTCTTCCTTAGTGGGCTGTTTCTTCAAAGTGCCACATTACAAATGGCACACTTGGACAGCCTAGTCCTGGGGTGGTTGCTACTCTCCAGTTCAGTTTTTCGGTGTAAAATACTCAAGAAGCTAAGTATTTGGCAAAAATAAAAAATAAAAAAATTAAATTAAATTAAAAATTAAAAAATCATGAGTACAGAGTCTGAAGAGGTAGCTTAGTGGTTAAGGGCACTGGCTGCTCTCACAGAGGACCGTGGTTGAGTTCCCAGCACCCCCATGGCAGCTCACAATTGTCTATAACTCCAGTTCCAGGGCATCCGATGGCATCTTTCGGTCCCCTTGGGGCACCAGGCACACATGTGGTACACAGGCATGCAGGCAAACCACCCACACCTAAGACACTAAGCTGTGGCTTGCAGATCTCCCCACTAGGCCCGCCTGCTTTTCTGAGTTGTAATTCACAAAGCCAGACTGATCTACATAGCAAGTGTGGCTAGCCAGGGCCACACAGTGAGACCTCGGCTTAAAAAAAATAAATAAATAAAAATATGCCAGGTGTGGTGGCGCACGCCTTTAACCCCAGCACTCAGGAGGCAGAGGCAGGTGGATCGCTGTGAGTTCGAGGCCAGCCTCGTCTATGAAGGCAGTCCAGGACAGCCAAGGCTACACAGAGAAACCCTGTTTCAAAAAACAGTTAAACAAACAAAAGCACCAAATAAATAAATAAATAAACAAAAGCCTCCAAGGTCACCTTGGAGTACTATGCATTTTTTTCGCTTCCACTGGTTTTCTCCTTGGTTGCTGTTTTGTCCCAACTGAGGGACAAAAAAAAAAAAAATGCTTCTTCTTTGAAGACCCACGTTTTCTTTTCTGCTTTCTTCCTGGTTCCTACACTCACACTGGGACACAGAGATGAGCTTTTAGCTAATGCTTTTGTTCTTATATTTTGTTTTGTTTTTTTACATTTTTCTACAGTGGGCATATATCATTACACTCGCATGGAGGTCAGAAGTCAACTTACAAGACTAGGTTCTCACCTTCCATCATGTGGGCTTGGGGAGCTGAACTCCCTCTGTAAGTCTTGGTGGCAAACACCTTTGTCCGCTGAGCCATCTCTCCAGCCCTTAGCCAGCGGGGGGGGGGGGGGGTGTGTGTGTGTGTGTGTGTGTGTGTGTGTGTGTGTGTGTGTGTGTGTGTGTGTGTGTGTGTGTGTGTGTGTGTGTGTGTGTGTGTGTGTGTGTGTGTGTGTGTGTGTGTGTGTGTGTGTGTGTGTGTTTCTCTGGGGGGGGGGGTGTTTCTCTGTTGGAGTCCCAAGGAAGGAACCACTCATTTGGACAACCACTGGACCACAGAGCTACACCTGAGCCTTCCATCAGTGTCCGGAATGAGTTCATGACTCTTCCCTGCTTCCACTCAGTGGCTGGCCCTAAGCCAACTCAGCCAGTGTCCCATCTGGCAAAATCAGTGTCCTGCCCCTGACAGGCTACTGCTCCCGCTTAAAATCCTCTGGCTCAAGGAGCCTTTTGTTTTGTTTTGTTTTTGTTTTTGTTTTGTTTTGGAACAGTGTTTCATGACTCCTAGGCTGCTCCGAGCTACACCAGACAAACAGCCCTGCTGCCTGGCTAGCTCTCTGCACTTTAACCTCTATGCTGCCTTAACATTTTCCGCTGCGGCATTCCGGGAGCTGTTCCCAGAAGCCCAGACCCCACCCCAAGTCCCCAGTAGGAAACAAAGACCGAACCGGATTTCCCCACCCCACCCCGCCCCCCCCCCCGCCGCCCTACCTAGTTCAGCCCCTGCGACTCCCCAGGGGGACAGGAGTATCAGCCACTGGAGCAACTTCATCCTCAGGATCACTCCGCGGCGGCCAACGCTCCTCCAGGTCTGTCTGCGCCGCAGTTTCCCATCAACTTGTGGCCAGCCACGTGTCTGGGCAGAACTTCCCGTCTGGCTGCTACCTGTGTTCCAAGCTCTCCCTCCCTGGCGGGTTGCTGCGAGCTGCTCTTTTGCTTTCTCTCCTTTGGCCAGCAGGGCGTGAGCTTGACTGGAGGGGAGACTTACCCAGTCAGCACTGGAAGGAGATCTTGCAGGAGGACCCTACGGAAACCACAGCTGTATCGCAAGATGCCTTATTGGAGTCTCACCTTCTCGAGAGAAATACTGAAGAACTTGAAGCAAAATGATACGAACTTTGCAGTATGCTTTAAAATTATCCAGTAGAATAGAAGACGGTTCAATTCAACCTAGCCTCCATTTTTTTTTTTTTTCCTGTTTGGATTTTCAAGACAGGGTTTCTCTGTGTAGCCTTGGCTGTCCTGAGCTCACTTTGTAGACTAACCCAGCCTCCTTAATCTAAAAAAAAAAAAAAAAACAAAAAACAAAAAAAAAAACAGCGAAGCACCATCCACTCGTGGTCCTCTCCCTGAGGAGCAGTAACAAGAATGAATTCATTGCCTGGCTTTGGCCACCAAAGGGCCTTAAATGCTAGTTGGAGGTGTGTGAATACAAAAACCTAAATTTAAACCAGAAATGGTAGCACTCACTCATCGATAATCCTAGCACTCCTTTTTTTAAGATTTGTTTATTTAGTATACATCGTTCTGTCTGCATGTACACCTGCACAGCAAGATGGCACCAGATTTCATTGTAGATGGTTGTGAGCCACCTTTGGAAGAGCAGGCAGTGCTCTTAACCTCTGAGCCATCTCTCCAGCCCCCAGCACTCTTTTTTATATATACAATGTATTTATTTTTATTCTAGGCCCATTAGTGTTTTCACCTGCGTGTATGTCTGTGTGAGGGTGTCCAGTCTTGGAGTTACAAACAGCTGTGAGCTGCCATGTGGGTATTGAGAACTGAACCTGGCTCCTTTGGAAGAGCAGTCAGTGCTCTTAACTGCTGAGCCATCTCTTCAGCCCTCATCCCAATGTTGGACCCTAGAGTCCACTCGGGTAGGGGGTCATCGGGAGAGACCACTTGAGGACCACAGTGTTGATGCAAAAGCACAAGGTTTATTACTGATGCGTGTCAGGGGACCTCAGCACTCACTTGGGAGGGAGGCACACCCCGAGTCACTGTTACAGACTGCTCTTAAAGGCTAAAACCGCAAAGGTTAGGAGGGGCTGCGTGTCCTATGTTAGGATTGGCTCTGGTGGTCGCTAAGGGTGCTTGTCTAAATATTATTGGCTATTGCAGGGGCTGTTGGTCTTGGGGGCTATTCTTGGCAGGGAAGGGTGTTGGGGAGTTTCCAGAGAATTTCTTTCTTTTCTTTTTTTTTTTTTTTTTTGGTTTTTCGAGGCAGAGTTTCTCTGTGTAGCCTTGGCCATCCTGGACTCACTTTGTAGACCAGGCTGGCCTCGAACTCACAGCGATCCACCTGCCTCTGCCTCCCGAATGCTGGGATCAAAGGCGTGCGCCACCACGCCCGGCTCCAGAGAATTTCCAGATGGTACTTTTCTGAGAATTGTTTACCTTAGTTGAAATTGTTTATCTCAGTTGGCCACCTTGATCTTAGAAACTGAAATTGGCCTTCAATTCTTTCTGGGTCACTTTCCCAAGCTTGTCTGGGTCACGTTCCCAGGCTTAGGCTGAGAGAGAGAGAGCCTTATACCAGCGCTCCTGAGGAGAAAGCAGGAGAATTGATTAGGAGTTCAAGGCCATCCTAGGCTACATGAGGGCACTGAGGCCAGTCTGAGTTACAAGAGGCTTTATTACAAACAACTCTTAGGCCGGGCGTGGTGGCGCGCGCCTTTAATCCCAGCACTCGGTAGGCAGAGGCAGGCGAATCACTGTGAGTTCAAGGCCAGCCTGGTCTACAAAGTGAGTCCAGGACAGCCAAGGCTACACAGAGAAGCCTTGTCTTGAAAAACCCAAAAAATAAAATAAAAGAAACAAACATTGTTGGACCCTAGAGTCCAATTCAGGAAGGGGGTCGCCGCGAGAGACCACTCAAGTCACACAGGCTGGATATATAGGTAAAATTTATTACTAACACATCAGAAGTCCCAATTGTTGATAATATCAGGGTCCCTCAGCACTCGGGAGGTGAATGACCCTGAGTAGCTGTTACAGGCTAGTTTTTAAAGGCTAAAACCACAAAGCAGGGGGGTTGCTTATCCAGTTAGACCATATGGACATTAGCGTTGGGAGACCTCTTGTGGGGACTTGGGTGTGGGTCCCTAGGGCGGTTACTGGAAACTGTATGAGACCTTTGATGGTGGGGAGCTCGCATGTATCTATTCTGGGAACTAGGGTGGAACTCCTGAGGCTAGCAGTAACAAGAACTGGGAGAAGCCTCAGGTCTTACATTTTATAATTTTACAATTTTACAGTTTCTCAACATCTCTTAGAGTTCTTCATTGATCCTGCCAGGAGCCTGGAACTGCCGCACGAACTGAGGGACAGGGAGGAAGGTGTGGTCCTGTGGAACCTGTCCTTAAGAGACTGAGGGCTAGATCACCTCTCAGCAGGTTACCTGACCTGAGAAGGCTGAGGAGGGTTGTGACTCAGCCTGAGGAAGACAATGGCAGGTTTCTGGGAGGAGATGGCACAGGCTTAATCCCTTTGGGAGTTCTGTTTTGTTTCTTGTTACTACTGATGGTTTGGGTTTTGTCTTTTTGTGGTTTATTGTGTTGTTGTTGTTGTTTTGTTGCTCCTGTTGTGGCTTGCCGGGATGAAACCCAGATGCTAACTCAAGGAAAGACAAACTCTCCACCTCACAGCCACACCCCACACCTAACCAGCTTGAAGTCAATTAACAAAAGAGAGAACAGGTTGTCTTGGGAGCAGAAGGGTGTGAGTGAGGCAGGGGGAGCAACATGTGAAGAAGGAATAGCATTGCCAGGGAGCCATAGTGATGATTAGAAAATAAGATGCTGGGGCTGGAGAGATGGCTCAGAGGTTAAGAGCACTGACTGCTCATCTGTAGGCATTAAGTTCAATTCCCAGCAACCACATGGTGGTTCATAACCATCTATAATGGAATCTGATGCCCTCTTCTGTCATGCAGGTATAAATGCAGGCATACATATGTTTACATAATAAATAAATCTTTAAAAAACAAAACAAAAACAGGGCTGGGCTGTGGTGGCGCACGTCTTTAATCCCAGCACTTGGGAGGCAGAGGCAGGTGGATCTCTGTGAGTTCGAGGCCAGCCTGCTGTACAAAGGGAGTCCAGGACAGCCAAGGCTACACAGAGAAGCCCTGACTAGAAAAACCAAAAAAGAAAAAGAAAGAAAGAAAGAAAGAAAAAGATGCCAGTGTTATGCCCAGATCTCAAGATTCCCAAATCTTGACCTACTCAGGAGCCACTTCTGGTACAAGTGCACGAGGGTTGTTTATTTAAGCCTGGGCAGGGACTCCCTCCCTCACCAACGCAGTGGACTAGGAATGGGAGCCCTGAGCTTAGAAAGTGTGTTTTTATAGGTTTTAGACAAAGAAATGGGTTTTACAGTATATGATTGGATGACATCTGTAGGGGAATTTGCCCTTTAAATTAGATTGGTACTAGTCTGGTGCCAAACCACAGACGATTAATTTCTAAGGAATAACTTTGGGAGGGATTTAGGGGAATGTCTGAACTTTTAGTATCCTTCTGTTTTGCAGCTGATTGGTTATTCTTTGTCTCTGTGCCAAGTGTACCTTCAATGGGTTTTTCTAGATCCAGAGTTCAGGAGTAGGTCACCCAAACACAGAAATGGGAATTTTTACTTTGGTCTGTCACCAGGCAACAGATACAATATGGAAAAGTATAATATATGAGTGTGGGAGAGCAGGGGAGGGGGAGGGGCACCCCAGAGAGAGAGAGAGAGAGACAGGAAGAGAGACAGAGACAGCAACAGAGAGAATATAATAGACTTGGGGTCTGAGGCCAGGAATGCAGGCAGAAGCCATGCCATGCTTAGATGTTTAAGCTGAGAGCTTTGGGGAACCAGGATCAGAGGTAAAACTGGGGCCAAATCCCAGCACTCGGGAGGCAGAGGCAGGTGGATCTCCGCGAGTTCGGGACCAGCCTGGTCTGCAAAGCGAGTCCAGGACAGCCAAGAATACACAGAGAAACCCTGTCCCAAAAAACAAAAAAACCGAGGCCAAAGAGGTGGCTCAACAGTTAAGAGCACTTGTTCCTCTTGCACGGAACTCAGGTTTGGTTTTCATCAACCACGGGGGGCGGGGGGGGGGGGGGGGGGGCGGGGCGCGGCTCATGACTGTGTGTAACTCCAGTTCCAGGGATCCAGCGCCCTCTTCTGGCCTCTGAAGGTACCACACCCCCACCCCCACACAGTACACATACATAAAAATGAAGGGAAAACCCTAATATGTATAAAATAGAGATAAATCTCTCTCTCTCTCCCTCCCCCCCCCCCTCTCTCCAGAATTTTTCTGTGTAACAGCCCTGGCTGTCCTAGAACTCCATTTGTAGACCAGGTTGGCATCAAACTCAGAGATCCACCCAAGTGCTGGGATTAAAGGCACGAGCCACCATGCCCAGTTTTTGTTTTTGTTTTTGTTTTTCAAAAGACAGTTCTACCTGCAATCTCAGAAAGATGAATACAGGGTGAGAACAGCAAAGAGTCTTAAGGCCAAAAAGTTGTCTTAGTCCATCTCCTGGTAGTGTAACACAAGACCTGAGACTGGATACCTTGTATTTTTTTTTTTTTATGGTTTTTTGAGACAGGGTTTCTCTGTGTAGCCTTGGCTGTCCTGGACTCACTTTGTAGACCAGGCTGGCCTCGAATTCACAGCGATCTGCCTGCCTCTGCCTCCTGAGTGCTGGGATCAAAGGTGTGCGCCACCACGTCCGGCTCTGGATACCTTGTAAAGAACAGAAATGTCAATACATTTCTAAAAGCTCACATTCCTGGAAGCTCAGAAGTCTAAAGTGAGGCTGCTCACGTGTTGTGGGGTCCCTGAAGGTATCATGATCAGTAGGGAAATCTTGAAGAGGTGAGAATGAAAACTCGGTATAAGCCGGGCGTGGTGGCGCACGCCTTTGATCCCAGCACTCGGGAGGCAGAGGCAGGTGGATTGCTATGAGTTCGAGGCCAGCCTGGTCTACAAAGTGAGTCCAGGATGGTCAAGGCTACACAGAGAAACCCTGTCTTGAAAAACCAAAATAAAATAAAATAAATAAAAATAAATTTAAAAAATCCCAGCACTTAGGAGGCAGAGGCAGGTGGATCTCCGTGAGTTCGAGGCCAGCCTGGTCTACAAAGCAAGTCCAGGACAGCCAGGGATACACAGAGAAACCCTGTCTTGAAAAAACAAAAAAACAAAAACAACAACAAACAAAACCCAGCAATAGTATAAGCATATGTTTTCATTTTAATCCTAGGTGTGGAGATATGGGGCTGCTTTGCAGCAGCTGACTCTGATTCGCCTCGTGTGCTCTAGCAGAGGCATGGTTTTGCCAGCTGCAGAGAGTTTCTGTGATTGTGTGCTGTTTGGAATTCTGGGAACTTTTCAGAGGGTATATAAATTTTAGCGCTCCAAAGGCATCATGGGCTGTTGTTTGGTTGTTGATTGTTAGTGGCAAGTTGTTATTTGTTGGTTGTTGGTTTGTTAAGTAGTCCTGCGCAAAGAGGAAACAGATAGAAGAAATGAGATATCTTGGCGACAAAGATCAAATTTGCCCCAAGGAAGTCAACTGCCCTAACCAGCAGGAAGCAGTCTAAAGATAATGTCACCCGCCTTTCCAACCCCTGATTTTATTCAGGTATCTTTCTCCTTTTTGCTCTACCCTTTTTTTTCCCGTCTTATCTAGTGTTAGGGGATTTAAAGGTGGGGGGAAAGGGTGGAGAAGGATGGAAAAAAGAAGAACCTACTGCTTTTTGGGTTTGGGTATTTTGTTTGTTTGGTTGGTTTTTGGTTTTTCGAGACTGGGTTTCTCTGTGTAGCTTTGGCTGTCCCAGACTCACTCTGTAGACCAGGCTGGTCTTGAACTCGCAGCAATCCACCTGCCTCTGCCTCCCGAGTGCTGGGATTAAAGGTGTGAGCCACCATACCTGGCTAGAACCTACTGTTATAATATTTGATAAATACACCACACATCAGATCTGGTATGAAAAGAGATCTATTGTGGGGAAGAGGGAGAAAAAAAGAGGGTGCCCATGACAGAGGGAGAGAAACAGCAAGAGAAAGAGACAGAGAGAACGTGCTCAAGAGACCCTTATATCTGGCACACACCTGGTACCTGGCGGCAGCAGGCGGTGACATCAGAGGTTGCCAGGTCTCATAGGGGTCCCAATGTCCTAACACTCACAAAGTAGCAAATGATGGCTACAGATTTCTATGACTTACAGAGTGAGTTCCAGGGCAGCCAAGGCTACACAGAAAAACCCTGCCTCAAAAAAACACAAACAACTATATATATATTATATATATACTGGATACTAATGGGGCTCTGGGAGGAGGATGGACTTTGCCCAGATGAACCACCAACCCCCGTGGGGGAGTTCAAGTCTTGTCTCAGAGAGAGCTTGATGCCAGCCTGGGCTACAGGAGACCCCGTCAAAACAAAACGAGGAAGACAGCCAGGAATGTAACTTGGATTGCTTGTCTAGCTTGTACAAGGCCCTGGTACCATCCTTAGCACTGCACGTGCAAGAAAGAATGGAAGAAGGCAGGAAGGGAGGGGAAAGTCGGGAGGGAGGAATTGAAAGGCGGAGAAGAGGGGCTGGAGAGATGGCTCAGAGGTTAAGAGCACTGACTGCTCATCCAGAGGTCCTGAGTTCAATTCCCAGCAACCACATGGTGGCTCATAGCCATCTGTAATGTGATCTGATGCCCTTTTCTGTCATGCAGGCAAGCATTGTGTACATAATAAATAAATAAATCTTGAAAAAAATATATATATATTAAAAAAAAAAAGGCAGAGAAGAGGCAGGGTAAAGAAGGGAGAGGAGGGAGAGGGAGGAAAAACCACCTTTGTCCCTCAGAATGGTACAGACTTGTCCCATGAGTAAGAGTACCAGAAGGGTTACGCTCTGTCCCCGTCCAGAGAACTGTGTCACTCAGAGGCGGCACATGTCAAAAGAACTACCGATGTGGGGTCCACTTAAATCCAACATATCTCAACAACAGCTCAATATACATGACAAAATGTTATTGTAATCAGGCTGCTGCTGATCCGTCAGACTCTGGAGTGAATTGTGACCTTGAAGGGACGTTGTACAGCATTTTCAAAGGATAAAGCTATAAAGAGAGGAGAGCACCGTGGGCTGTAGCCCTGTCCAGTCATAACTGTCATAAGGAGTGGAGCAAGGGAGTGTCCATCCGTCAGGACAGGAGTGGGTTCCTGGGCCTGGAACATGAACTTAGTTGACCCTGCCAGCAAGATGGAGTTGTCCTTGAGATGGTTGGACTCAGACAACTGTCTCCTTACAAGTTGTCCCTGAGATGTCTGGACTCAGACAACTGTCTCTTTACCAGTTGTCCCTGAGATGTCTGGACTCAGACAACTGTCTCCTTACAAGTTGTCCCTGAGATGGCTGGACTCAGACAACTGTCCCCAGATCCCCTAGGGCCCAGGATTTTGAATTTAGTTTCTCCCTATGATTAAGTGCAGTCTGGAAACAAAATGATAGTCCTTAGAATAAGATTCTTTGCTTGTTGCCAACACTGAGTCTGAATTTTTGCCAGGGGAAAGAACGAACCAATAGAGTTTAGAGATAGAGAGTGGTTGCCATAGCCTGCTAGAGAGACATTTGTGTTTAGTTTTCTGAAAAGTATGTCTCTGTGGTTATGTGCACATGACCACAGGTGCCTTCAGAGCCAGAGGACTTCTTGGGATCCCCTAGGGCTGCTCCTCTCCAGGCTTTAGGGGAAGTCTGTCCTTCCTTGCTTATCTCCCAGCATGCTTAGCTCTCCGTAGATTGTATTATTTCTGTCTAGTGTTCTCTGTCCCGCATCAAAGTATCATGACCTTGAGGCCTTTTCATTAAGAAGTTCATTCTGAAGGGAACATGTGTGCCAGCTTTATTTTGAGGACCAAGCTATTGCTGCTGGCTTACTTGTTTTTGGTTTGGTTTGGGGTTTTTTGAGACAGGGTTTCTCTGTGTAGCCCTGGCTGTCCTGGAGTAGCTTTGTGGACAAGGCTGACCTCGAATTCACAGCGATCCACCTGCCTCTGCCTCCTGAGTGCTGGGATTAAAGATGTGCGCTACCATGCAGGGTGAGATCCTGTCCTTTTGTTTTGTTTTGTTTTTCAAGACAGAGTTTCTCTCTAGACATCCTCCTCCTTTCTCTGGAGACCTTGCCCCAACTTCGCTGCTCAGCAGGGTCGTTGCAGAGCCATCTCCCTTCCTCTTGGCTCATCTCCCTCCTCCCTGAAGCTGCTAAGTTAATGTATTTGCCTTGTTATTATTTTTTTCTCTCTCAAACTATAATAAAATGATTCATGAAAGTTGCAGGGAGATCAAATCTCTCTTTTTATTGGGGGGATACCCTAGGTTGACCTCAAACTCAAGAGCCTCCAGCCTGGGCAAGTGCTGTCAGTATAGATCTAAATAACCACATCCCACTAAGAATAAATAGCCTGGCTGGAGAGATGGCTCAGAGCACCTGCTGCTCTTCCAGAGGTCCTGGGTTCAATTCCCAGCAACCACATGGTGGCTCACAACCATCTATAATAGGATCTGACATCATCTTCTGGCCTGCAGGTGTACATGCAGGCAGAGCTTGGTATACATAATAACAAATAAATGTATAAATATTTTAAAAAAGAATAACTAGCCAATGATTAGATTTTGAAGGCTCAACTTATACAAAAGATATGTACCCTCTCTAAGCAGGGCTTTCTAAGACAGCTCACCCATAAGTATTTCACAGTCTGAAAAGTTGCAGGGCAAACAGTAGTGGTACAGGTCTGTAATCCCAGCTACCAAAGAAGATGAAAGCAGGGGCAGGAGAATGGCTCTGTTTAAGAACTCTTGCTGATTTTCCAGAGGACCCAAGCTCAGTTCCCAGTACCCTGTCAGGTGGCTCACAACAGCCTGTGAGTCCAGGCTCAGGGGACCTGACACCCTCTTCTGGAAAGCACAGGCATTCATGGCCTGCACTCAGACACAGACACATGATTAGAAGTAAATAAAGAAAGTCAGAAGCCAGCCTGGGTAGTGCAGGGAGCCTGTAAAGAAAAAGAAGAAGAAGAAGAAGAAGAAGAAGAGAAGGAGGAGGAGGAAGAAGAGGAGGAGGAGGAGGAGGAGGAGGAGGAGGAGGAGGAGGAAGGGAAACCTTAGAAATTCTGAGCTTGAGCCAGGGGTGGTGGCACACACCTTTAATCCCAGCACTTGGGAGGCAGAGGCAGGTGGATCTCTGTGAGTTCGAGGCCAGCCTGGTCTACAAAGTGAGTCCAGGACAGCCAGGGCTACACAGAGAAAGCCTATCTCGGGGGGGGGGGTGGGGGTTGGGGGGGGGAAGAGCTCTGGCTGCTCTTCCAAAGGTCCTGAGTTCAATTCCCAGCAATCACATGGAGGTTCACAGCCATCTATAATGGGATTTGGGGTCCTCTTCTGTTGGGCAGGCACGCATACAAGCAGGTGTATATAATAAATAAATAAATCTTTTTGTGAAAAAGATAGTTCGGCTTGCTGACCCATGTGGTTGGCCTCCGTGAGTTTTTTTACAGACTCAAAAATCATGGAGGCCATCACGTGACTCTACAGGAAAATTTTCATTTATTTCATTTTCACCATGCAGCCCCAGCTAGCCTGGAATTTGCTATACAGTTTGGGCTGGCCTCGAACTCACAGAAATCCCCCTGCTTCTGCCTGAGTGCTGAGATTAAATTATCATATGGGGCGATTTTTAATTCATTTTTGTTTGTTTTCAAGACAGGTTTCTCTGGGTAACAGCCCTCTAGACCAGGCTAGCCTCGAACTCACAGAGATCTGCCTGCCTCTTGCCTGAGTGCTGGCATTAAAGGTGTGTGCCACCATGCCTGCCTTCCGCCCCCTCACCCCCATTTTAATTTCTTAGAGACAGGGTCTTTATTTGTTTTAAGACAGGGTTTCACTGTATAGCCTTGGCTGTCACATAACTTGCTCTGTAGACCAGGCTGGTCTCCAACTTACAGATCTGCCTGCCTCTACCTCCTAAGGGATGGGATTAATGCATGTGTCCCGATTTTAATTAATTAATTTATTTATTGGTTTTTCGAGGCAGCGTTTCTCTGTGTAGCCTTGGCTGTCCTGAACTTGCTTTGTAGACCACGCTGGGCTCGAACTCCCAATGATCCTCCTGCCTCTGCCTCCCAAGTGTTGGGATTAAAGGCGTGAGCCACCACGCCCGGCTCCGATTTTAATTTTTTAAAACATTATTTATTTATTATTTATTTATACAGTATTCTGCCCACATGTGTGCAAGAAGAGGGCACCAGATCCCATTATAGATGGCTGTGAGCCACCATGTGGGTGCTGGGAATTGAACTCAGGACCTTTGAAAGGGCAGCCAGTGCTCTTAACCTATGAGCCATCTCTCCAGCCCTTAATTTCTTATAGAGAGTAAATAATCCCACGAGGTCCTGTGAGGCTAGTACTGTGAGTCTCTGAGGTGTATAAATGGCGTGTCACAGGGGAACGCCAACGTCGAAAGTGTGACTTCCACGACATCGTCTCAGAGTCAGCTTCGTCTGGAAACTAGCAGTTTGGCGGGAACAGGAGGGCAACAAACAACGGAAGTGACGCGAGCCGCCACGCACTTGAAGGCGTGGAAGGGCGGGTAAAATGGCTCCGGAAGTGTTTTGATTGGTTACTTTTATGAAACACCGTCCTATCTGGTTTTTGCCCTCAGTAAAGGTGGCCGCTTAGGCATTCCATCCCTTCTTGGGGCGTGCATTTTTTAATAAAAACTTGATGTAGATACCGGAAAAGGCGTAAGATTCGTGCGTTCTCATTGGTTGAAGCGAGATGCGTCCCGGGCGCTGATTGGCTCGCCCTTCGCGGGAAGGAGTTTGTGGCGCCAGTGTAAAGTAGACACAAGGCCGCCACGCCGGAGCGGCTGCCAAATAGTTGTTAGGTGCTCACCCAGCTCTCCGGACTTGAGCTTCTTGGGCCTCTTTGTCCGGAGAACCGCGACCAGGATGTGGAATAGTAATGGCGGGCGACCGGGCGGCGGGGAGGAGGCGGAAAGTCGCGCGGGGGTGTCAGGAGTGAGCGAGTCGCGCGTGGGACAGCAGGGTCCGAGCGAGCGGCCGGAGCGGCGACGTTTAAGGGGGGGGGGGGGGGGGGGACGGTGTTTGCCTGGCACAAGGTGACGGGAGCCCGCGGGTCGCCGCGCAGACACTAATAACTGCCGTTCACAACCAGGCGGATTCGAAAGCTTCGGCGGCTCCAGCTATGGCGGAGCGGGCGGCTACACGCAGACCCCCGGCGGCTTCGGCTCGCCCACACCGACGCAGGCAGAGAAGAAATCAGTACGTAGAGCGACTTGCTCCCTTTTCATTTGTTTCCTCCTGGCTAACTTGTCCGTGAGAGTACGTGGTTTTGTGGAGGGGGGGGTGGCACACCCGATCTGGTTCGGAAGCTGTCAGTTACCTACTTTTTGTAGGGTAGAATGTGTAAAAATAAATAAATAAATATATATATAAATGTATAATATATAATATATATAAATTATATATATAAATAAACAAAAAAAAATATATATATATATATATATATATATATCCGATCTGGTTCGGAAGCTGTCAGTGACCTACTTTTTGTAGGGTAGAATGTGTTAAAAAAAAATATATATACACACACACACACATACATACATACATACATACATATATATATATATATATATATATATACATATATATGTTTTGTTTTTTTTTTATTGCTTGGCCAGCGCGCTATGGTCGGCTGAGCCTCCACGTTTCTGGTCCTACCTCTTGAAAGTGTGCTTTAGCAGTGTTAAGTGTCGCTGTCCTCAGGCCACGGTTGGAACTACTGAATCCCTGAATAGCAGGAGTCCGCCTGTGTTCAGAACAGAGTTTGAGTTAATTTCCTGTCGCTATCTGACAGGAAGTACACTCTAATCCTTAATCTGCTGTGCTCTTACTGCCTTGTACATCCCTGTATGAGGCTGAGAGTTTGGGGCTGGGGGGCCGGATTTTGTTGGAGACAGGCTCACCAGGTAGCCCCGGCTGGCCTGGAACTCAGAGACCCACCTGCCACTGCCTCTCTAGTGCTGGGAGTAAGGATGTGGGCTGCCAGTCTCATCCTGACTGCGAGTAGGGGGCCAGACAGTCCCTGGGCCGATGCTGACCGAATATTTGCCTGTGGCCTGTAGTGACTGTTCTCCACTGTGTTTGTTTTAAGATGGGGTGTACCTCTGCTGCCCAGGCTGGCTTTGAGCTGATGGGGCTGGAGTGATCCTCCTGCCTTTCTGCCTCCGCTTCCCTGAGAGCTGGGAAGCAGCTCCCTATATGTTTCCAGTCTATGTTATAGTTTCTGGTATTTGAAATTGCCAGTAAATGTTTCTGAGATCCCAAATAGGGCATTTTGTTCTATAATGTATCAGGATGGTGTCTGTTGTTTACATTAGGACTTCTGCTAAGTAAAGGAGAAAGGTGAGGTGAAGGCATGACTTTTGTGATGTTTTAATTTTGGGACAAGTTTTCACTAGCTGTGGGTGGCCTAGAACTTAGTCTGTGCAGACCATGAATTTGTGGTGATCCTCCTGCCCCTCCTCCCAAGTGCTGGGATTAAAGGTGTGGGATACCACTGCCTGGGCCTGGGATTTGTTCTCAAAGCCAGCTGTCTTGTCCTGCCTCTGGTCTGGCCTTTTCTTTGTGAACCCACAGTATAATATAAACATCTGTTCACCTGGAGCTCCTGGATCAGATCAGTGTGGCATTAGCTGTGTGTGGTGGTGCCTGCTTTGAATCCTAGCACTCAGGAGCAGCCAGATGGATCAGATGCGACTGTTGTTAGCTTTCTGGCCTCCTTCTGTGTCTGAAGCAAGGAGAGTTTGGTTTTGAAAATTCACTGTTGGAGTATATTCAAAGGACTTGGCACGTAGCAAATATGAAATGAATGGTTATTCTCTCATGGTGACTGTGTATGCTTGTCCTTTTCAGAGGGTCCGAGCCCAGCACATTGTGCCCTGTACCATATCTCAGCTGCTTTCCGCTACTCTGACTGATGAAGTGTTCAAAATTGGGAATGTTGAGATTTCACAGGTATGTAAGTTTTGTGGAAGAAACACATAGGGATTGGAAAGATGGCTGTGCAAACATCAGGACCAGAGTTAGATCCTAGCACCCTTGTCCAAACCCAAGTTTGAGTACCCTTGTGCCTGCGACCACAGTTCTGTGGGTCAGAGACAGGAGGACCCTTATGTCGAAGGGATAAAGCCATTAGTGCTAGACCTGGGCGCCTACTGTCCTCCAGCCTCAGCAAGGGCATTGCACAGCTGTCTGCTCAGGCGCATAAAAGGAAAGACATAGACTTGCTATATTGGGAAGTATATAGGTGAAAGTGCGTGGGCTTTTTTGCACACGCCAGATGACCTGAGTTCAGTCTCCAGATCCATGTTGGAAAAAAGAACTAACATCCTAAAATACCCTTTGACCTCTGTTCATGCCACATGTACACACAAAAGTAATGACTAAGTATATGAAGGTATTCTTCCCTTGGAGTTTTACTCTCAGGAGTTATTTTCCATTTTCTTTAATGTTTGCTCTGGAGAGAGAGAGAGACAGAGAGAGAGAGATTTTAAAAAATAGGTAAATTTGGGATGGGCATGGTAGCTCATATCTATAATACCAGCACTCAGGAGACAGGCAGGAGGATTACCACAAGTGTGAGGCCAGTCAAGCCCATGAAGCAAGTGCGAAGCCCTCCAGGGCTGTATAATAAGACACGCTGCCACCCCCTCCGCACAGCAGGGTTTCTCTGTAGCCTTGGCTGTAGACCAGGCTGGCCTTGAACTAACAGAGATCCATGTGCTTCTGCTACTCTAGTGCTGGGATTATAGGCATGTGCCACCACACCCAGATAAAACCCTTATCTCAAAAAAAAAAATTGTTTTTAAAAATGATTGTTTGTGCACATTTGTACAGCTGGCTTTGATTTCCAGGGAAATTAGACTTTTTGTTTATTTTCTTGTTCTACTCTAGGTCACTATTGTGGGAATAATCAGACATGCAGAGAAGGCTCCTACCAATATTGTTTACAAAATAGACGACATGACTGCAGCACCTATGGATGTTCGCCAGTGGGTTGATACAGATGTGAGTGTCTTCTCTTGATGAGCTGGGGCTACTTTGGGACTTTGTGTGTTCAGTTCTTTCAGTTTTAGCCTTTGGAAGGCTTTTCTTAGTGTGAAAATGCATAAGCAAGATACCAAAGGTGAAAACCCATAAAGTGAGAACATAATTGATTTCACTACATAAAAATTTAAAACCACCTAAAATTGTGTAAGATTAATAGGCATGTGACACAACAGAGTAGAAAGTAAATTCTCTAAGGAGTGTTTTCCTCTTGGTCATCATTGTCCCCAATATCTAAGCAGGCAATATAGTATAATAGCACACAGTGGGCCTTGAATAAATACTGTTTAAATGAATAGGAAGCATACTGAGGCATACGCAGACACCTTAATAAAAAGCTCTGCAACGCAAAAACAAGTAACTGCACTTTAGAGAAGTGGACAGAGAAAGATACATAGGTCATTTGTAAAAGACCAGATAAAAATGGCAACAGCGATACAGGTCAGCTTTAGATTTAGTAAGTGCTGAAAATGAGTGAGAGTTTCTAATTTGTGTGAAAGTAGCACCTAGCCCAGTGCTCGAAACATGTAGAAGACAATCATTTGTTGACTTGTCTTTTCTTTTTTAATTTTAGTAAGAAAATGACAGCCTGGGCATGGTGGTGTTTTTAATCCCAGCACTCAGGAGGCAGAGGCAGGTGGATCTCTGTGAGTTTTCGAGGCCAGCCTGGTCTACAAAGCGAGTCTAGGACAGCCAAGGCTACACAGAGAGACCCTGTCTTGAAAAACCGAAAAAAGAAAATGCCTATGGCCAGGCAGTGGTAGTGCATTTAATCCCAGCACTCAGGAGGCAGAGGCAGGTAAATCTGTGAGTTTGAGGCCAGCCTGGTCTACAGAGCGAGTTCCAGGATAGCCAGGGCTACACAGAAACCCTGTCGAGAAGAGAGGGACAGAGACAGACAGAAAGAAAGTGGCTGCTGTACAGCTCTGACAGTATGAGTGTATGAATAAATTCTGGTGTGCTTTCCCAGAACTCATCAGTTTAAAAATACTGACCAGGGCTGGACAGGTGGCTCAGTGGTTAGGAGCACTGGCTGCTCTTCCAGAGGATAGGGTTTAATTCCCAGCACCTACATGGCAGCTCACAACTGTCTATAACTCTACTTCCAGGGGATCTGACACCCTCACATCTACATACAGACAAAACACTGAATGCATATGAAGATACATAAGTAAATATTAAAAATAAAATAAAAAAAGATTGGCCTTGCTGGGCAGCCCTGAGAAGGCAGAAGCATGTGGATCTCTGATTGCAAGGCCAGGCTGATTTGCAGAGGACCACCAGGGCCATATAGACAAAGAGAAAGGTTGACCTACAAATCCACTGCCAGGGATTTACATTAAGAAAACAAAGATGTGTAGCAGTATTTAGTTTAAGGGTATTGACCAGGCAGGCTGGAGGAATGACTAGGCAGTTGATAGCATTGGTTGCTCTTCCAGAGGTCCAGTACCACAGCTGTCTTAACTTCAGTTCCAGTGGATTCAGCATCTGGCCTCCATGGCACTAAAAGCATGGTGGCACCCACCAATAAAAAAGAACACAACTGGTACACAGATACCCATAACACATACAATGAAGTGGGTAAAAATTATTGACCAGGAGCCAGGAAGATGGCTCAGTAGGTAAACGTGAGGTGCTCCCTCTCCCTTCTCTCTCTCTCCTCTCCCACCTCCCTTCCTCTCCCTCTTCTCCTCTCTTCCTTTCTCTCTCTCACCCCCCCCCCACCCCAGCATAAGCCTGTTAATCTAGTACTTGATAGATAGACAGGCAGGAAGGTCAGAAGTTCAAAGTCATGCTGTGTGGTGGTGGCGCACGCCTTTAATCCCAGCACTTGGGAGGCAGAGGCAGGCTACACAGAGAGACCCTGTCTTGAAAAACCAAAAATAAAAAAAGAAGTCCAAAGTCATCCTTGGCTCTGTATTGTTTGAAGGTAAGCCTGTGTTACATGAAACCTATCAGAAAATTAAAGTAAATAAAAAGCATAGTGATGTGTTTATATTTTATCTGTTAGGATGCCAGTGGTGAAAACACTGTGGTTCCTCCAGAAACATATGTGAAAGTGGCTGGCCATCTCAGGTCTTTTCAGGTAATGTCAAATAAAATGGTAGCTTCAGAGCTGGGGAGGTGGCTTAGAGGAAGACTTGAGTTTGGATCCTTGTAACCAAAGTTAGCCAGCCACACCAGACTTGCTAATACACACCTGTAACTCAGCTCTCGTGTGGAAAGAGGGAAGTGGAGACAGTCCCTGGACGTTCACAGGCAGGCTGCCTTGATGTACACATTGGCAAACAAAAAGAACCTGTCTCGAGGTAGAAGGCTAGACCAACACTCAAGACTACCCTCTGAGCCGGGTATGGTGGAGCACGCTTTTAGTCCCAGCACGTGGGAGCCAGAGGCAGGTGGATCGCTGTGAGTTCGAGGACAGCCATGGCGACACAGAGAAGCCCTGTCTCAAAAAACAAAACAAACGGAAAAAGACTACCCTCTGCTTTCCACAGTGAGCTGTGTACAGTTATGTATACAGACAGACTCATCTTTACATTTTAAAAGATGATCTTCAGGATATTTGCATGAAGCAGGGCATTGTGGCATAAACCTTTAATCCCAGCACTTGGGAGGCAGAGGCAGGGGAATCTGTTGAGTTCAAGGACAGCCAGGACTACACAAAGGAACCCTGTCTTGAAAGTGAAGGGAAGATAAAAGCAATTTCTCAATTTACATCTTTCCTTAGAAGAATGGGTAAATATCCTTAATCAAATCTGTAGGGCTGGAGAGATGGCTCAGAGGTTAAGAGCACTGACTGCTCTTCCAGAGGTCCTTAGTTCAATTCCCAGCAGACACATGGTGGCTCACAACCATCTATAATGTGATCTGATGCCCTCCTCTGGTGAGTGTAAATGCAGGCAGAGCACTGTATACATAATAAATCTTTAAAAAACATAAAGTAAACAATCAAATCTGTATATTAATGAGATACTTTTCTTCTCTTTATTGAGAGGAAGTATCTAGGTTTTATCTTAAAATAATAGACATTGAAGCCACATGTAGTGGCACATACCTTTATTTTCAGGAAGCAGAGGCAGATAAGGGTCTGAATTAGAGGCCACCCTGTAATGCAGCTCTGGCGAGTTGGGAGACAGGAGGATCTCTACAAGTTTGGGGCTGCCTAGTTGGGGGTATTAGTAGAAAACCTTGAGGTGGGAGGTGAGGACCAACAGCAAGTGTACCCTCTGACTTCCCTTGAACGTGTGGGACGTGTGCCGCATTCATATGCACAGGTGTTCATATTGAAAAATATAACCAAGGGAAAAGCTGATGTTTTGCCCAGAAAGTGACTTGAATGTTTGTTTTTTACTTGCATTTTCTTCTTTACTAGAACAAAAAGAGCTTGGTAGCCTTTAAGATCATTCCCCTGGAAGATATGAATGAGCTCACTGCACATATTCTGGAAGTGGTCAATTCACACATGATACTCAGCAAATCCAACAACCAGGTGAGTAGCTGCCATCGACTTTTTCCCTTTGCGGGGGAAACAAATTTATTTTAGATTGTGTTAATTTACATGTGTTTGTGTAAATGTTTGTGATGTGTGAGGGTACCTTCAGAGGCCAGAAGGAGCATGAGATCCCCTGGAGGTAGTTACAGACAGTTGTGTGCCACCTGGCACACATGCTGGGAACCAAATTTTTGGTTCTCCTGGAAGAGCTGAAAGGGCTTTAACTCCTAAGCCATCTTTAGCTGTCACTTAGGCCCTCCAAGACATTTTCTTCCTAGGCTTTGCCATTGTTTTAGTCTGAGTGAAACACTCATGTTTCTCCGAGTTTTGAGATCTTTCTCACCCAGTACCAAGAAGGCTGAATGAAAACTCCCAAGCCAGACAGCATTTTGTTTATTAACTGGATGACCTAGTAATGGGATAGAATTTCTCCTACTGTGTTTCCATGCTGCTTTAAACCTTACAGGATATTTGTGCTCCTCTGTCATTCAGTACAGTAGATACAACACGTACAGAATGTACTGTTCACCAGGTACTGTGCAAAGGTGAACGGTACTGAGGAGGTACAGTTTGAGTAAGTGGGAAATCAGAGATTATGGTGTCAAGAAGCCTAGAAGGGACACATTTAAGAGGAGTAGTCAGCAGGCTGGAGAGATGGCTCAATGGTTAAGAGCACTGCCTGCTCTTCCAGAGGTCCTGAGTTCAATTCCCAGCAACCACATGGTGGCTCACAACCGTCTATAATGTGATCTGACTCCCTCAGGCAGAACACTGTATACACAATAAATAAATAAATTAAAAAAAAAAAAAAAGAGTAGTCAGCATTGTCTGCTGCTGAGGGGTCAAGTGTTATAAAGCCTGAAAGATTAGCCAGGCACTGTGGCGCACACCTTTAATCCCAGCACGCAGGAGGCAGAGGTAGGCAGATCGCTGTGAGTTCGAGGCCAGCCTGGTCTACAAAGTGAGCCCAGGACAGCCAAGGCTACACAGAGAAACCCTGTCTCAAAAAAACAAAACAAAAACTTGAGCAGCTGGTGGCTGATTGAGAAGTCATTGGTAGTTCTGGTAGAAGTCAATTCAGAAGTATATTTGAGATAATCCAGATAGTGGTAGGCAGAGAAAGGAGTGACTAAAAGAGCACAGCGCAACTGTGCCCCCTTTCTTCATAGTGTTATGAACTTAAATCACCTTAACCACACTAGACAAGCCCTGTGTTGGAGATCTGTACCTACAGGCAAACCTATGCCCTTTTCTCTCCGGGGGTCCCGAGGAAACCATTATAGCTTGCACATGAAATCAGTGCCAGAGCATCCTTTTCAGGGGACAGGGAATATGTGCTTCTGGCGGTTATATTACTTTCCTCTCTGAAAAGTTCATTGTTACAGCTTTGCTATATAAACAGTTACTAGGAAAACTGTTTCTTGGTGTTTACTTGCAAGTTATTTGAAGTAGGCTTGACTTGGTGGCTTTTCTAATGTCCTCAACTTGTTCTTAATTCAGGCCTCTGCAGGGAGGCCATCCATCAGCACCTCAGGAATGGGTGAGCCAGGGAACTTCAGTGGGAGTAACTTCATGCCAGCAAATGGTCTCACTGTGGTCCAAAACCAGGTAAACTGCCTATTTACACATGCAAAGCACAGGTAATCTGGATGCCTGCTTCACACCCACCCCCTTTAAATGTATGAGTGCATGTCCATGAGCCTGGTACAGTGGGGGCTGGAGAGTGGAAACCTAGTTTCCCCCACAGGTGCCCCTCCTGAGGTGCAGCTGCCTTTCCAGCCCCTTTCTTTTCTTATGAAGTAAACTGATCCAGAGTGATTGCTAAAGTCTTTCTAATTTGAACTGTCAGGTGCTGAATTTGATCAAGGCTTGCCCAAGACCAGAAGGACTGAACTTTCAGGATCTCAGGAGCCAGCTGCAGCACATGCCTGTAGCCTCAGTCAAGTAAGTGTTGCTGTCCATGGCCTAGAGGTCCACACTTGACCAGTCTGTGCACAGTCTCCTGATAATGAGAGTGCGTGCAAGAGGGAAGCTGGACCTGGCTTGGTTTCTCGTTTCTAATCTCAGCACTTGAAAGGTAGAAGCAGGAGGATCAGGAGTTGAGAGCTCACATGGACTGCGTGAGACCACACAGCAGAAAGTGGAGCTGTTAACTGCAGCCTGCTGCGAGGGAAGTTGACCAGTTAGGAAGGAATTTCTGTCACTCACAGGTGGCAGTGCTGCACCACTTGCTGATCTGTTCTGGATCTGAAGGCATGAGGCAGTCCTTACACCTTTGCTGTGACTCTATTTTAGGCCCCAGGTTTCATCGCAGCGAACTGAGATGAATTACGAGTAGATGGCACTCATGATACTTGACTTCAGGGCCAGCCTGGTGCACATAGCACGTTCAGGACAGCCTTGACTGTGTAAAAAGAGGCCCTGCCTCAGCCAAACAACTGTAGGCCTAGATAGAAAAGAAGTGCCCAGATCAGTTTCCCCGGCCTGTGCTAGAACATGGTTGTAGATAATGCCCATCTCAGAGTCACTGGTGATGAGGTACTAATCCCTGGGTAAGTTCTAGCTGTTGCTGAATATGTTACTGTCTTTGAGAACCTAAGGGTTTGGAGGAATCACTCTGAATTACCTTTCTGTTCCTGCTACTCTACTGCCCACAGGCAGAGCAGAAAGCATTTCAGTACGTGATTCCAGGGCCTGACTCCAGGGAAAGGAGACTCAAGACCCCGGAGTACAGTAGGATTTCATGTGTAAGCTGACTGTGGCTTCAGGTGTTTTTTTTTGTTTTTGTGGTGGTTGTTTGGTTTTTGGTTTTCGAGACAGGGTTTCTCTGTGTAACAGCTCTGGCTGTCCTGGAACTAGCTCTGTAGTCCAGGCTGGTCTCTAACTCACAGAGATCCTTCTTCCTCTGCCTCCCAAGTGCTGGGATCAAAGGTGTGCGCCAGCACCACCCAGCTGGCTTCAGGTTTGTTTTTGTTTTGTTTTTTTTTTTAAGATTTATTTATTTATTATTATGTATATACTGCTCTGCCTGTACACATACTTGCAGGCCAGAAGAGGGCATCAGATCACATTATAGATGATTGTGAACCACCATGTGGTTTCTGGGAATTGAACTCAGGACCTCTGGAAGAGCAGTTAGTGCTCTTAACCTCTGAGCCATCTCTCCAGCCCCTGGCTTCAGGTTTTTAATGACAGCTTAGATTGGCATTTTAAGTGAGACCATATTCTTTTGAAATTCAAAGCCAGGATCTAAGGCAGCCCTGGTACCCCTGGTGTGCATGGTTAATGTCAATCCTTAGGTTTTATTGGCATTTCTCTGCAAGAGACTCCCATGAACAAAATGACTGAATAATTCATAGCTAAGATGAGAGGTGCAGAAACAAGTGGTGTTTGCTTGCTTAGCTATATTCATACAGCACTAGTTTTAATGTGGGGACCCCCTTCTCCCCTTTTTTCTTCTAGGCAAGCAGTGGATTTTCTGTGTAACGAGGGACACATTTATTCTACTGTGGATGATGATCACTTTAAGTCCACAGATGCAGAGTAATGAGCTCGTTGGGAACCTGAAGGGTTTCCAGCTGGACCTGTTTTCATCATCTGTGCTCTCCAGCTCTGCAGAGTTTGGCCAGTGGCTTCTAGGACAGAAGGTTCATGTAGATCTCAGCTGAAGTCCTCTTGAAACTTACTGCTGTTGTGTTTCTTGTTGTTTAGAGGTTCAAAAGGAGATAGACACTTGAGAAGGAAGTAAAGTAGGCTGGGATTTCTTAACAGAAATTTTGGTAAGCTAGTCAGGACTCCAGGATGGATGGTCGAGATTGAAAGAGGAACACCACCAAGAGAGCAGGGCAGAGCTGCATCCGGCTTGGTAGCTTCTGTTCTTAAAAGGCTTCCTGTTGTGAGGCTGGACAGAACTAGGGCCCAAAAAAAGACCCACAACCTTCTGCCTATTTTGTTTACCACTCTGGGTGTGTGGTGTTACTTTTAAAATTGCACTTTTCCTTCCCCTTGTCTTGCCTGTGGCTGAAATGAGGTTGGAGTGAGCCTGAGGTTCTGGTGTGGTGGCCTCACAGGGCTGAGAGAAAGAAACATTACTTCATTTTTTGTAATATAAATGTCTATATGTTTAATAAAACAATTCAATTATAGTAGCTTCTGAGATGTTGTTGCGTTTATTTTTCACATTTATTGTGTGAGTGTGTGGAAGTCAGGACAACTTGCTGCAGTCTGGTGTCTCTTCTACAGTGTAGTCGGTCATCTTCCATCCTGTGCACTCCAGGGACCCAACTCAGGTCACCAGACTTATTTCCTTCAGGGGTTTGTTGTAGCTGTGCAAAGCATGTGGCACTGCCATGACAGATTATGAATAGACTGGGATAGGGTTATAACTCAGTATTGGAGCCCTTACCTGCCATCTCAAGGCTGCTTCAGCCCCTGGCAGCACTGACGGGTGGGGCCTTTGGTGTTAGTGCTGACAGTGTGTGATCATGCAATGGAGTTGGCTGTCTGCAGTGAGACTTCACAAAGGCTGAAAGCTCACAGATGTCAAAGCTAGGAGTCTTGAATGAAAACTTAACTTGAGGGTGGAGTTGATAGTGTGGGACATGCAAATAAGAACTGCTGGTTTCTAAATGAGCCCTTGCCCTGATGGCTGATGGTAAACATCCGGCTGTTTGCTAGACAGTAATTTCCTCTGAGGAACCACCTGGTTGAGTTAACCAGTTGTTAAATCTTTCTTGGATATGAACACAGGCAAGAGAGTGTGCGCCTCAGCCCCTGGAACTGCTGCTTAGCACAGGACAAGAGCTGTGTCTGGGTATCCAGGGTGAGGTGCTCAGCACGTTGGAACACTAATAACCCGTGCTCTTAGAACTGTTCAGTGAGCCAGGCGTGGTGGCGCATATCTTTAATCCCAGCACTTGGGAGGCAGAGGCAGTTGGATTGCTGTGAGTTCAAGGCCAACATGGTCTAAAAAGAGTCCAGGGCAGCCAAGGCTCTGTGTAACAGAGAAACCCTGTCTTGGAAAACCTAAAAAAAAAAAGAAAGAAAGAAAGAAAGAAACTGCCCAGTGTCACCTGACTCTGCTCAGCTTGCTGTCAGGAAAAGTTAGCACTGTAGGTGGGAAATGGAGCATTGTGGAAAATAAAGCTTACCCAGAGAAAGACCAACATTTACTATTAGTATTTACTGTGGGTTAAGGGTTTGGTTTTGCTTTAGGTTGTTTTAGTTTGGTTTGGTTTGGGTTTTGGCTTTTCGAGACGGTTTCTCTGTTGTAGCCTTCCTTAGCTGTCACTTTATAGACCAGGCTGGCCTCGAACTCACAGAGATCTCCCTGCCTTTGCCTCCCTGAGTGCTGGAATTGCAGACCTGCGCCACCATGCCCAGCTGTTTTGTTGTTGGTTTTTTTTTTTTTTTTTTGTTTGATTTTGGTGTTTTGAGACAGGGTTTTTCTGTAGCCTTGACTGTCCTAGACTCATTTCGTAGACCAGGCTGGCCTCAAACTCATAGCAATCCGCCTGCCTCTCACTCCCAAGTGCTGGAATTAAGGGTGTGCACCAGCGCAACTGGCTTGTTTTGTTGTTTTAATGCAGTTGATTTCATAAACCTAAAAGAAAAAAGATAATGTACCTGGGAGAATCTTCACATTGGTAAAATATTTGAACACACACCCTAGTTTGTTTAGCAATTTTTACATAAGTTTACCCTATTAATATACCTGTCATAAAGCATTCAAAAATTGAAATGAGCAAAGTGTAGGGACAAACACTTTAATCCCAGCACTACGGAGGCAGAGGCAAACCTGGTCTACATAGTAAGTTCCAAGCAACCAAGGCTACATACATAGACTGTCAAAGCAAAAAGTGCTGACAACCTATTTTCTGTTCCTGAGGGAACTCACTGGTGTATATTCATCACTTGGAAGACCACTGCACAAGGTGCACCCCAGCCCCATTGTAACGTCCCTCCCACTAACCACCTGGTTCCCGAAAAATGGCCTCTGAGGGTCCCGAGCAGCTGCCATTGCTCTGATAAAAACCAGCTGCAGTTGGTGTGTGTGTGTGTGTGTGTATGGGTGAGGTTCTACAACTGGTTGAGGACATCTACCCATTCAGGCATGTATGGCCAGAGGTTAATACCAGGTACCTCCCTCAAACATGTATTGTCGAGATAAGGCCCCTCGCTGAACTTAGAACCTGGTGTCTTAACTAGAGCAGCTGCCCAGCGAGCCCCTGCATCTGCCTGTCTCTGGCCCCCAGCTCCCACTGTTAGGGTTACAGGTGTATACCACGAGGCCTGGCTTTTAAGTGCGTGGTGTGGACCCAAACTCAGGTGCTTCCTTTAAGCACAGCTTAGAAGCTAAGAAGCTGCTGCCTTTTCTACACTAAGGCATCTGATTCTCAGAAATCCGTTTTATCTTTGCCTACATGCGTTTGCACCATATTCGTGCAGAGCCCACAGAAGCCAGGGGAGAGCGTCAGAATCCCAGGAACTGGGTGACCGCTGTGGGCATCTGGATGGGTGCTGGGAACCCTTGGCAAGAAAGCCCAGTCCCCATAACCACTGAACCATCTCTCTCTCCAGCCCCAGAAATCCTTTTTGTTTTGTTTTGTTTTTCGTGACAGGGTTTCTCTATGTAGCCTTGGCTGTCCTGGACTCACTTTGTAGACCAGGCTGGCCTCGAACTCACAGCGATCCGCCAGCCTCTGCCTCCCGAGTGCTGGGACTAAAGGCATGTGCCACCGCTCCCAGCCAGAAACCCTATTTTATACGAGCTGGTCGCCCTCATTTCTGCCTTCCTTTAGTGGCTTATTCAATTTTGTCCCAAGACTGACAAACGTAGAAGTGAAAACTGCTACAGGAGTCAAGAGGCACCTTGACTATTAGTCTGCCCTCTGGTAATTCAGAGCCAGGAAGGAATTTTGTCGAGATCTTGCTTATTGCTTCTCTCCACGGTTTGTCCCTGGATCCTTCCAGTACAGTGAACGTTGGCTTCCGGGGAGAGCCGAATAGAAACTGGTGGTTGAGGTGCCCATAGTTGGGTCTGACCAGCAGCCTGTAGGAATCACCTGGAATACTCCAGAAGAAGAGCAGACACAGGAGCACACACAGATGCGGTGCCTGGAATCTGACTCAGCAATTGGACCCAGTCTCACATCAGCTGTAAGTATCTTTTCATCTGTTCCCTGCCTTCTCTGGTGGCCGAGGGCTAAATTCTGTGACTTCACCAGCTTATAGTTCCCACATTGCCCAGGGGATGGTTGAATGGCTTCACCCAACATGCCTACACCAACCTTGGAAGTTGCATGGACAGAGGCTTGTATTTGTCCTCTAGCTCTGGGATAGGGTGGCTTTTCATTCACTCAGCACTGTGTGGCCTAGAGTCCATGGAGCTAGCATTTTTTTTGTTGTTGTTTATTTACTTATTTTTAATGTATACAGGGCTCTGCCTGCTTGTAACCCTGCAGGCGAGAAGAGGGCATCAGATCCCATTATAGATGGTTGTGAGCCACCATGTGGTTGCTGGGAACTGAACTCAGGGCCTCTGGAAGAGCAGTCAGTGCTCTTAACCTCTGAGTCATCTCTCCAGCCCATATATATATTATTTTTTAACAGCATGAATTCGACAAGTCTACAAGAAACACAGACTGGAGACACAGCTGTGTGACCTTGGCTAATAGCAGCACTACCAGTGACTGCCGAGCACAGGGACTAAACACCTTGCAAACACATCAGTTGATCCGTAAATCAATCAGATGCTATGAAACTAAAGCCTAAAGCGAGATCACCTGCTAGAGTTGGCAGCTGCTACATGGTGTGATGGGAACCTGATCCAGGCGTTGGCCTGAGGAGCTGTCCTCTTTAACCGTGATGCTGTTCTACGTCCTGAGTCCCTCAGTCACTCAGCCTGTTTCCTAACCTTTAAAAGTTAGGCAGGCTGGAGAGATGGCTCAGTGGGTAAGAGCACTCACTATTCCAAAGGTCCTGAGTTCAATTCCCAGCACCCACATGGCAGCTCACAACTGTCTGATGCCATTTTCTGGTGTGTAGACGTAATGTAGACAAAGTATCCGTAGACATTAAATAAATACATCTTTTTTAAAAAATGAGTCAGCTGCTTCTCTCCAAGAGTTCAAGGTTTGGATGTGGTTTCTAAGGGGTCTAGTACACAGACAAGACAATTCGTATGTCGTTTGTATTTCTGTGTCTGTAGCATGAGATGACCTTGGGTAGTTACCTAACAGCTTTCTTTAACAGTGTCAGAGGACCAC
This sequence comes from Acomys russatus, assembly GCF_903995435.1. Taxonomy (NCBI): domain Eukaryota; kingdom Metazoa; phylum Chordata; class Mammalia; order Rodentia; family Muridae; genus Acomys; species Acomys russatus. The sequence goes on from NC_067165.1 coordinate 26,902,259, forward strand.
CCACAGCCTGCCAAATTTCCACAGCTTTGGCTCTCCATTGTTTCTTGTTTGTTTACAGATTTATTTATTATGTATACAGTGCTCTGTCTGCATGTACACCTGCAGGCCAGAAGAGGAAAGCAGATCACATTATAAATGGTTATGAGGAGCCAGGCATGGTGGCGCAGGCCTTTAATCCCAGCACTCAGGAGGCAGACACAGAGGGATCACTGTGAGTTTGGGGCCAACCTGGTCTACAAAGTGAGTCTGGGACAGCCAAGGCTACACAGAGAAACCCTGTCTCGAAAAACCAACAAAACAAAACAAAAAAACCCCAAATAGATGGTTGTGGGCCACCACGTGGTTTCTGGGAATGGAACTCGGGACCTCTGGAAGAGGAGTCAGTGCTCTTAACCTCTGAGTCATCTCTCCAGCCTTGTTTATTTGTTTGTTTGTTTTTAAAATAAATATATAAATCAGGCTGGCCTTGAGCTCACAGATAATGCACCTGCCTCCAGAGTGCTGAGATTAAAGGTGTACACTTATAAAAAAAAAAATGTATGATATCAACCCCAGCTTTTCTTTTTAATTTTTTGAGTCACTGGCAGTTGTGAGCCCCCAATACAGGTGCTGGGATCTGCACTTGCAAGAGCAGCACACAGTGCTCTTAACCACTGAGCCATCTCTTCAGTCCCTCCATCTTTGTAAATTAACTGTCCTTAGTTCCATGAACAGGTTTTGAGAACTAAGTCTTACCTAAGATTTTGTTCTTGAAGGCAAAGTCCCAGAGTCATTCATAGGAGTCCATTTACTGAACTGGTCATGAGCTGGGATCTACCAACATGAGAATCCTGTCTGCTCCCAGGCACCGAGCCTGGACTGCAGAGGCGGCAGAGCCTACAGAGGAGGTGGCAAACACTGGGTAGTGCGATGCGGACTGAATTCCCTTTACTGAGAGGCAGGCGACACCAAAGCTAGTGATTCTTCCTTGTGCCTTGTAATAGGACAAAGGATGAGCACGGGAGTGACCTGAGCCTGAATGCCCTCTCTGGACACCAAAGCTCTAAGGCTGAGGGTGTCACATGCCACCTTCTGGGGCCAAGCAGAGGCAAGGAGCCTGGACCCCAAAGACACAGGAGCAGTGTCAGTTCTGTGCCCTAGGTCCCCCAAGAGTGAGCCAGTGCCCCACCCCCTGTGTGGCAGCAGCAGCAGGGAAGTGTGGCTCCCCTAGCACCTAGGTGACTTCCTGAAAGTGCTCAGATTTCTTCATAGTCATGGTCAGCCATGTCTGGGTCAGGCGGAAGGTGTGACTCGGTGGTGGAGGTTTTGCTGAGCGTGCTCGAGGATTTGGGTTTCATACCCAGCACTGAAGAAGAAAAGAAAAGTCCAGGTCATTCCGAATGTTTGTCTTTGGGCAAGCTCTTCGCCCCCTCTTCAGTGTGGTGCCCTGCATAGGGGAGGGCTTGGCTTAACTCTACGGCCCAAAAACCACAGTTCATTTTCCTTAAACACTGCAGCATTGTGTCTGGGACAAGACTCCTTTCATCACTAGGGTCTAGAATCTAAGGAGAAACTAGAGACCTTTCCACCCAACCCATTTCATATAAGCTTGGCTCTCAAGCTAGGACAACAATAGTGTCCCTTGGGCAGAGCCAACAGAAGTGGGAGATGACCTTGATGGGCCAAACTCACCTGAATCCTGTATTTGGGGACTGGGTTTCTTCTTGACAGAAATCTTGTTGTAGACATTGGATTTGTTCTTGGGGAGGTTTTCCAAGGTCTTCCCTTTGAGTTCAGGCAGTGGGCAGGTTTGCTCTGGTCCTACAACTTGAGGCTGAGCAGGAAAACAAGCCAAACAAACTAGAATTCAGTAAACTTCCAAGAGTCAGCTGCTGAGCCCACAAGACAGGGTTTCCCAACAGTGCGACTCTCTGTCTTTTCTGGGTCACACTTCCCTGGGATTGAAACTACTTAAGGACTCATCTTTTTAACTTCTGCTGCCACATGACTACACGGTAATAAATTCAGTGCTTAGCTGGGCGTGGTGGCACACACCTTTAGTTCCAGCACTGGAGAGGCAGGGGCAGGCGGACTGCTGCGAGTTTGAGGCCAGCTTGGTCTACAAAGTGAGTTCAGGACAGCCAAGGCTACACAGAGAAACCCTGTCTCGAAAAAAAAAAAAAAAAAAAAAGAACTGCAACTGAAAGAGAGAATCATGGGAGGTGAAAAGCAAGGGCAGGACCCAGGGGTGAGCCCAGTAGGTGGCGCCCTCTCTCCTCCCCGTTAGTTCTGGTCTGTCCCTACCTTTAAATCACCTTCCTGATAGTTGTTTTTGCTCTGCTTCGGCTTGCTGATGCCCAGGCTCTTTGGGGGCCGAGGTGGGGGAGCCTGGCTCTCGGAGGCTGGCAGCTTCCGGAGGCTGTAGTAAAAGGATTCCGACAGTTCCTCCACTGTAGCAACAGATAGTGGCCCAGCCCCCTGGCCTGGCTGGCCCTCAGTCTCCACCACAGTCAGGTCCAGCCACCGGGGAGGGATCTCAAAGCCCGATTCTGGCTGGGAGTCTAGGCCTACCACCAAAAAGGGTTCTGTGAGCTTCTCCTCCAGCCGCAGGCCCGGGAAGGAAACCAGAGGATCAGAGGGGTGACAGGGATCCTTGGCCACCACCTTAACCTCACAGGGCAGGGAGAACTGGGCTGTGAGGTCCGCTAGAGTATAGCGCCGGCTGTCATTGACCTCCTCCACAAAGCCACCAGAGAGGTAGAAGGGTAGCAAAATCTGTTCTTTGTCCTCATCTGCCTCCTCCTCTTCTTCCTCCAACTCGTCCTCTTCCTCCCCGGCCTGCTCATTCAGCCGCTGACAAATCAGGACATCTATGTCCTGCCCTTGGGTCCCACAGACCTGGCCTGACCTCAGCACCTCCAGCCGATCACCCACGGACAGGAAAGAGAACTCAGGATGCTCCTCCTCGTTCGCATCGCAGTCTTTTGTGGCCACCACCCGGAGGGGCCTGCCTGGCTGGAGAGCGCCCAACAGGTCATAGGCCGTGGAGAACTCTCTTGGCCTCCTCCTGAGCTTGCCCTGGTAGGCCCCAGAGAGGATGAAGTATCTGGGCACTTTCCGGCTCTTGCTTGAGGCCACAACCCTCCAGGGTGGTGAGGCTGGGCCATAGATGCAGAGCCTCTGGCCTTTGTGGAGAGATCCCACCCATGGGCTGAGCAACATGGTTGGTCCCTCAGGAACCTCCAGGATCTCCGTGGACAGAGGGAAGGGGCCTCCCCGGGCCAGGATTTCACTCAGCAGCAGGGGTTTGATGAAGTGGACGTGCTGGGAGGAGCTGGTGACATCTTCTACTTCCACCTCCAGGGTAGACGGGATCTTGACGATGGTGCTGCGCACTGCAGGGAGAGGGGCAGTTCAGGGGCCGGGAGCCGTCACCCACCCCGCTCCAGCCCTGCCTCCTGCCTCATCTTTTCTTTCCCACCATCATTTTGCCACTGTACTAGATTTTTAGCCCAGTCTTCTTTCAAAATTTTTTAACTTTAAAATCTTAAACTTTGTTTTTGTTTTTATTACTTTGAACTATGTGTTGGGTATGTGCAGGTGACCACAGAGGCCAGAGGAGTTGGGTTCTGCAGGGGGCTGGAGTGGTGAGCCACCTGATATTATAACTCTACCTCCAGGGGGATCTCATACCCTTTTCTGGCCCCCACGGGCTCCAGGCATGGGCATGTTGCACAGACACACATGCAGCCAAAACACCCATACACATAAAACAGAAATCGTTATCAGAAAAAAACCTTATTAAAATAAAAATAAAACATGAGTCAGGTGTGGTGGTGTACCATTACAAGAGCCTGGGAGCCGGGCGTGGTGGCGCACGCCTTTAATCCCAGCACTCGGAGGCAGAGGCAGGTGGATCTCTGTGAGTTCGAGGCCAGCCTGGTCTACAAAGGAGTCCAGGACAGCCAAGGCTACACAGAGAGACCCTGTCTCAACACACACACACGCACATGTGTGTGCGCTCATGCCAAAGGGAACATGGAGGTCAGAGGATGGTTTTCACAGCATGTGCTTTTATGCACTAAGCTACCTTGCTCCTCTCCCCTTTAATTAATTGTTTTGTTTTTCAACTTTGAGACAGCGTCGATGTAGCCCTGACTGGTGCAGAACCTAACCTTGGTAAAGCTTGGGGACCTTGGGTGTGTTTATACATTTTCCTCTCTCTTTTTGTTGTTGTTATTGTTTTTGGTTTTTCAAGACAGGGTCTCTCCGTGTTAGCCTTGGCTGTCCTGGACTTGTTTTGTAGACCAGGCTGGCCTCGAACTCACAGCGATCCGCCTGCCTCTGCCTCCCGAGTGCTGGGATTAAAGGCATGCGCCACCACGCCCAGCTCCTCTCTTTTATACCATATTTCCCGTTTCATTGCAGACACTGGGTAAGCAAGCTGGAGCCCCCAGACTATGCAGAGTTGGGGATATCTTCAAACGGGTGCAGCTCCCAGCCACTCCACTCCCGCCTGCCCAGGTAACTCACTGTGCATGATGGCTTGGAGCATATACTGGGGCTTTAGGATCACAGAGCGCCAGGGTAGGCTAGGGCAGGTAAACTGAAGGTCCGTCATAGCAGGGTCCTGCAGGATCTGGAGGATGGTTTGTGGGGCACCGGGCTTGCATCTCCAGAAGGGTCCCTTCTGAGAAAGGGGCAGGTAAAGGGTGGCCTCCTGGGTCTTTGATGGCAGGGCGCAGCGGGCATAGCGGGTTCCGTGGTGCATTTCCACAGCCTCGAGCCTGAGGAGCTGGTCCTCAGGCACCACACTGGCCTCTGTGACAATTCTCTGAGTTGACTTGAAGAAGATGGGCCATTGTGTGGCGTTCTGAGGCATGGCAGAAATGAGGTCCTCCAGGGTTCTGTAGCTCTGCCGGCTGGTGAGTGGGCTGAAGAGACCTGTGGGATTCAGCAGAGGGAAGGAGGATGGAGGCCTTTGCTGAGGCACGCTCTGCAGAGTCCCTCCTAGGACAGGGGTCAAGGACGGGCCTACGTCTAGTCATCTAGACTAAAGGTCTACGGATGGAGGCTGCATGGCAGTGTGTGAGTAGATGGCGAGGGACAGAATAAGAGGGCATTCTCCTAAGACACACGCACACGCACATGCATGACTCCCAAATTTTCCCACTTCCTGGCCTCTGTCTTCAGCTTTGCCAAGCCATCATTTTTTCCCTCCAGACACCTCTCCCATATCTCCAGGTCCACACATCCAGGGTCTGTCTCTCATCTTGACACAGCATCATTGTTTCTTCTGTTGTTTGTTTTTCAAGACAGGGTTTCCCTATGTATAGCCTTGGCTGTCCTGGACTCACTTTGTAGACCAGGCTGGCCTCGAACTTACAGAGATCCTCCTGGCCGGGCGTGGTGGCGCACGCCTTTAATCCCAGCACTCGGGAGGCAGAGGCAGGCGGATCGCTGTGAGTTCGAGGCCAGCCTGGTCTACAAAGCGAGTCCAGGACAGCCAAGACTACACAGAGAAACCCTGTCTCAAAAAACCAAAAAAAAAAAAAAAAAAAAAAAACAGAGATCCTCCTGCTTCTGCCTCCCCGAGTGCTGGGATTAAAGGCGTGCGCCACCACGCCCGGCTAGCATCCTTGTCTCTTTTGCCCAAAATAAAGCCCCAGGAGCTACCAGCCCAGGCGCCCTCTGATGCTCACCCCTCAGTGGGTGTGCCAGGACCAACCGACCGCCCTCCTGCCATTTCTGCAGCCCCCAGATGTTCTGCTATCTGACTGGTTCAATTGCCCAACTTCTGGAAACAATGGTTTCCTGTCCCAAAAGCCACAACTGGAATCTAATCATGGAAACACCACCAAGCCTAGGCTGGAGGACATCCTCCAGAAATACTGGTCTGGGAATAGGGACACAGTCCAGTGATAGACTGCTTAGTATGTGAAAGACCCTGAAGCTGGACCCCAGTGCTGGGGGGAAAAAAGTGTTGACCTTGATTCTTGTGATGGTGCATGCCTTTAATCCCAGCATTCGGTAGGCAGAGGCAGGCAGATCGTTGTGAGTTCGAGGCCAGCCTGATTTACAAACCAAGTCTATGACAGCCAACTACACAGAGAAACCCTGTCTTGAAAAGCAAAAAAAAAAAAAAAAAAAAAAAAACCAAAAAATAATGAAATTAAGTCCCCAGACTTTGATCACTGACCTCTACGTGGTTCTGCATGCAAATGTCCTCTAGGGACCGTGGTCTATAAAAAAAGGTTCCACACCCACTACCTACTGCCAAAGCATCTCTAATAAACATGTGTACACACCCATGTATGTAATCACATGTATGTGTGTGCAGCCATGGACCCATATGTGCATCTGTATGGGTGATGGGCCTGCATGTGTTTCTGTGTATAGTTGTTGGGTCTAGTTGCAGGTATTTCAGAGTTGGAAGAAATCTGTAGAAAAAAAAATGGAGCCCTCAAAACACAGGAGGAAATGCCTCATTTGAATAACTGAAAAGCCCCAAGGTCCGCAACACTTTCACAAGAGAAAGTGTGTGAGTCCAGCTTCTGCTCACCACCCGCTGGAACCATGTGTGTGTTCAGAATGCGCCTGCTCTGTGCTGGCCTCTCCTCTGCTCTATTCAGACATTGTTACCTGTGCACATCCCACATCAAGTCCAAGGGCTCATAAAGAGGAGGGAGCTGAGGCCGATGGATCAGGCTTTCCACCTAGGCTGCTCCTGGCCACAGACAACACACCTCCTGTTTTGTATTAACTGAACCCCTTGGGTTTTGTTTTTGTTTTTCTTTCTGCATGGCTTGCTTGCTTGCTTTTGAGACAGGGTCTCATGGATCTCAGGCTGGCACTGAAATCTAAAAACATACATTTTGCCAGGCTCAGTAGTGCACGCCTTTAATGCCAGTACAAAGGCAGAGGCAGGTGGATCGCTGTGAGTTCAAGGCCAGCCTGGTCTACAAATCGAGTCCAGGACAGCCAAGGCTACACAGAGAAACCCTGTCTCAAAAAACAAAACAAGAGCTGGGGAGATAGCTCAGAGGTTAAGAGTACTGTCTGTTCTTCCAGAGGTCCTGAGTTCAATTCCCAGCAACCACATGGTGGCTCACAACCATCTGTAATGTGATCTGGTGCCCTCTTCTGGCCTGAAGGTGTACATGCAGGCAAAATGCTTACTGTACAAATAATAAATCTTTTTTTTAATAAAAAATATATATTTAATTTATATTTTTATCTCATATACTTTGGTGTTTTGCCTTCATATATCTCTCTGTGAGGGTGTTGGATCCCTGGAGCTGGAATTACATGTGAGTGCTGGGAATTTAACTTGAACCCTATAGAAGAGCAGCCTGTATTCTTTTTTTTTTTTTTTTTGGTTTTTTGGAGACAGGGTTTCTCTGTGTAGCCTTGGCTGTCCTGGACTCACTTTGTAGACCAGGCTGGCCTCGAACTCACAGCGATCCGCCTGCCTCTGCCTCCCGAGTGCTGGGATTAAAGGCGTGTGCCACCACTACCGGTTTATTTTACTTATGTATACAACACGGTGCCTGTATGTGTACTTGGCTGCCAGAAGAGGGCACCAGACCTCATTATAGATGGTTGTGAGCCACCATGTGGTTGCTGGGAATTGAACTCAGAACCTCTGGAAGAACAACCAGTGCTCTTAACCTCCGAGCCATCTGTCCAGCCCCAAGCAGCCAGTATTCTTAACCAGTGATCCATCTCTCTAGCTCTCCAAAGAAATTTGTTTGTTTTTTGTTTTTGTTTTGTTTTTTCAAGAAAAGGTTTCTCTGTGTAGGCTTGGCTGTCAGGGCTCACAGCGATCCACCTGCCTCTGCCTCCCTAAGTGTTAGGATTAAAGGTGTGAACCACCATGCCTGGCTTCCAAAGAGATCTTTAATTTTTTTTCAATTTAAAAATTACCTTAAAGCCAGGCTTAGTGGTGCACACCTTTAGTCCCAGCACTCAGGAGGCAGATCATTATGAATCTGAGGTCAGCCTGACTTACATGGTGACCAACCAAGGCCAAACGGCAATACCTTGCCTCGATAAAATGAGTCACATGTATTTAATGTGTGTGTGCATGTGCATGTTACAGCACATGTGTGGAGGCCAGAGGACTATGGTAGAAGTCACTTTCTCCTTCTACGATGTAGGTGCCAGGAATTGAACTCAAATCACCAGGCTTGGCAGCAGGCATCTGCTGCTGACATGTCCCAGGCATGAAACCTACAGGAGTTCCTTCTGCCTCCACCACCTAAATCCTAGGATCACAGGCACGTGCCGCTACCACAGCTGGTTTATGTCGGGCTGGGAAGGGACCCAGCACTTCCTGTGCACTAGGGAAGCACTCTACCAACTGAGCTGTCTTCGGTCCCCGCCCCTTTTTGATACCCTTTCCTGCATCCTAGACTGGGTTGCTATGTAGCTAAGGCTGGCTTCCAATTCCTGCTCTTCAGCCTCTACCTCTCGTGTGCTAGAATCCAGGCACGTGACACCACACCTGTTTCCCTTGGGCACATGCCACATTCCCTCAGCTGGGGAGACCACCTCTTGCTTGTGGCTCTGCAGACTCTGGTGGGCAGGCCACTCCATCCTGAGCTGGTGCCTGCTTCATGGGCCCTACCTTTCTCTCACACTCCGGAAGGACCTAGTTCATCCTGTGTCCACACACCCAGCTCCCCATAGGGCCTGGCTCCCCATAGGGTCATGTGATGGAGGAGTATATGAGCAAACCCCAAAACCAAAACCTGAAGACCTGGCAGCGGATAATCAGAAGAGGGCAGGGACGAGCCAAGATCAGGGCATCCTCAAGGATGTACTAAATGTGCCCTTGGCTTTGCAGCTACAGAACAGTAGATATGTCACCATTACATGCAAAGCCAGAGGGGCAGGGGTGATGCCGGGAGTGGCGAGCCTACCCACTCAAGGTACGGGATGCCAGGGCACAAGGGGAGGCAGGGGGCCACGCCTTACCTGTGAATTTGAGGCTGAGCTCCAAGCTCTGACCCGTCTCTGGGTCCTCACACACTACCTCCTGGAGGTGAACATGGGTGACCTTGATCAGGTCCCCCGTGGAGAGGCAGCACTCATTCCCAAAGAGCTCATAGACGGAACCTGTGGAGATGCGGACTCAATTTCTCCTTTTGGCAAAGGCCTGGGTGGCCTGTGCCCTTGTTGGTCATACACTCTGCTCGATGCCCCCCCCCCCCCCCGCTCATGTTCATATTGAATGCAGTTTCACAGTATGGGTGTAGAAGTCAGGAAACTTTTGGAAGTCAGTTCTTCCACCACGTGGGCCCCAGGGATCACCAGCTACCACCCCTCACCCACCCACCACCGCTCCCCGACAGCCTATCAGCCAGCTCATCAGCCCAGGGAGTTGCTCTTAGTGGAAGTGGAGGTTCTGAGCAGGTCACTTGCCTGACACATAGTGATGAAGCCATGGAGAACATTGGAAAATAAACAGTGAAGACCTCAGTGCAGTGTGCACAGGATTTGAAGCCAGCAGGCAGAGGATGGGAAACTGCAGGGGCAGGGCCCTGAGGTCACCTGCAGCTCCTCCCCCCTCCCCCAAGTACCTAGTACAGATGCCCACGTGGCCTTGGGGAAATGCACACCGTTGTTACAAGCAGAGGAATGTGGGCCTTCCGGCAGAGGGTATTGTTAGCCAAGGAGTTATATATAACTGGCCCTGTGCTAGGGGCTACTGATGCTTCACTGCCCTGAAGACACGTGACTGTCCCTCCCGGGACAGAAGCACTTTCCCTTTGCTAAATAAGTAGTGACAGCAGTTTCTCTTTCTTAAAAGTGACAGCTCAGAGAGGCGCTCAGAGAGGCGGTGTCAGCACCTCCAAGGATCAGTAAAGGGGAAGAGCAGAGACTCCAAGTCATTCTTGGCTAAATAGGGGCTTCTAGGCAGGTCCGGCCTGCATGGAACCCCGCCCCAAAACTAGCAGAAAAGGGCCAGCAAGATGCCATCACATAAAGGCTCTTTAATCCCCAACTCCTACAAGGTGGAAGAAAACGGATTCCCAAAAGTCCTCTGACCTTCACATGCATATGGTGGCATGTGTGTGCTACACACACACACACTAAATGTAAACACAGTTCACGCCAGTTGTCCAGTTGTGGTGGCACACATCTGTAATCACACCATTCAGGAAACTGAGTCTGGAGAAGTCTGGGATACACAGAAAAAACATGTCTTTTTTTCTTTTTTTCTTTCTTTTTTTTTTTTTTTTTTTTTTTTTTTTTTGGTTTTTCAAGACAAGGTTTCTCTGTGTAGCCTTGGCTGTCCTGGACTCACTATGTAGACCAGGCTGGCCTTGAACTCACAGCGATCCGCCAGCCTCTGCCTCCCAAGTGTTGGGATTAAAGGCGTGTGCCACCATGCCTGGCCAGAAAAACGTGTCTTAAACCACAAAAAGACTAAGGGTGTCCGCTAAGTACTAGAGTGCTGGTCTAGGATGTATGGAGGCCCAGGTTCCATCTCCAGCAGGGCAGGGCTGTGGAGGTGGGAGGAGAAAGATGTGAGGGTGGCAGGAGGCAGAACTTGGGGTGTCAAGTCCAGGGTCTTTACCTCCAGGACTGGAATTCCCAGCCCCATGGCCAGCTACTCCACTACACCCAGCCTCTTTGGTCATCCACCCTCCAGGTACCCTCATGTGCATGTCAACACCCTGTGACATTTGTCTCTAGTCACCGCAACCCCAAACTTCGGCCACTTCACACGACTCCAGGTCAGAGCAAATGAGGAGACTCAGGTGTTGTGACTGGTAGGCAAGAGACACTGGGAGGACGGTCTGGGCTGAAGAAACAACAAACAGCCCCAGCGCCCTGCTTCCAGTGGACCCTAGAGACTCAACTGCAGTGGTTCCTGTGTGACCCTGAGAAGCTTGCTCTCTGAGAACGAAGCCCTGCAGCCCCCCCACTCCCTACCCTCCACCCCCACCATATCTCCCTCCACTCTCTCCTCTGCCCGCCTTTTTTTTTGGTTTTTCGAGACAGGGTTTCTCTGTGTAGCCTTGGCTGTCTTGGACTCACTTTGTAGACCAGGCTGGCCTCGATCTCACAGCGATCCACCTGCCTCTGCCTCCCGAGTGCTGGGATTAAGGCGTGCACCACCACGGCGCCGGCCTTCCTCTTTTCACTGGAGGTTACATTATGTATGGTTCCTCCATTCACAGAGCAGCCCCGGGTGTGTGTGGGGGGGCTCTCTCTCATCCACTGCATCCCTCTCTCTCCCTCCTCTTCCCACGTGGTCTGCCCCTGGTCACTTGCTATTTAGCCAGTAAGTGGTGACTGTGTCCCTGATATGTCCATCTCACCTCTGCTATGAACCAGGAAAGTGGGGGGGGGGGGACAAGGAGGACACGTGCAGGCAGAGAGCAGGGCCAGCTTCCTGGAGAAAGGCCATTACAGCTGAAAAGTGAAGAAATGACCCCACCGTCTGGCAGAGGGAGCAGGGAAAGTGAGAGGCCTCGAGAGCAGTGGATGGCTGAGCTGGTGCTTAAGAACTGGGGTGTCTCAGAGGTTAGAGCTCAGGGCCCTTGGTTGGGTCCCGGTAGAAAGAGAAGATTTTTTTTAAAAAAAGGAAAAGAGAGGAGGAGGAGAGAGAAAGAAAGGAAAAGGGGGGAAAAGAAAAAAAGGAACAATGAGCCAGGTACTGTGATTTCAGCCAGAGGCAGAAGGATCACTTCAAGTTTGAGGCCAGACTGGATTACAAAACCATGTCCTCCATCTCAAAGGAAAAAAAAAAAAAAAAAAAAAGGCAACAACAGCTGTGGAGAGCACCCTAGTGTCTGTATAGCACAGAGGACATGTAATCTCCATTTACTTATTTATTCACTTCTTGTTGCTTGAGGCAGGATTTCCTAGGTTGCCTGGCGGCCGCCCAGTTTGTGTTAGAATTACCTAGGAACCTCAGTTGAGAAACTGTGTCTGCTAAACTCACAAAGTTCTCATCACCCGAGGGACAAAAGCTAAGGCAGGAGATGACTTTTGGTGCATAAGCCTGGGGCAAGTAGCATCCGAATTCAAGCCCCAGATTCCTCAGGGGTCTCACTCTGTATGCCAGACCGAACAGGGATCACTATATAGAACCGGCTAGTCGGGCAACGGTGGCGCATACCTTTAATCCCAGCGCTCAGGAGCCAGAGGCAGGTGAATCACTGTGAGTTCGAGGCCAGCCTGGTCTACAAAGTGAGTCCAGGACAGCCAAGGCTACACAGAGAAACCCTGTCTCAAAAAAACAACAACAACAACAAAAAAAAAAAAACGATATAGACCAGGCTAGCCTCGACTCCTGCCAACCCTCCTGCCTCAGCTCCCCAGCGTTGGGATTACAGGCGTGATCCACCACGCCTGACGGCTTGCCCACAGGGCCCGCTCACCTTCAAAGTAGACTCCGGAGCAGACCCGCAGCACTCGCGGGAGGGAGGTGGGGTCCAGGCCTCTCACGAAGTCCTGCAGCGGCACGGGCTCCATAGTCTTGTCCCCAGCTAGCGCTGCTCAGACCGGTCTGCCTCAGGCAGCTGATCGCCCGGAAGTCACGCCCAATAGAGACCACGCCCCTCAAGTCGGGTTGGTGAGAGCCTTGCTGTGTTCACCGACACCCCGAACTGTAAGGTGAGGACTTTATTCCCTGTCTCCTCAGCTCTACGCTTGAATCATTTCTTAGGGTTTCTATTGTTGTGATAAAACACCATGACCAAAAGCAACTTGGGGAGGAAAGGGTTTAATTTCATCTTACAGCCCTGGGATCACGATACTCCATCACAGAGGGTAGTCAGAGCAGGAACCCACGACAAATACAGATACAGGGACTGGGACCGGCACAGAGGCCATGAAAGAACAGAGCTTATTGGCTTGCTCAGCCTGCTTTCTTCCACAACTCAGGACCACCTGCCCAGGGATGGCACTACCCCACGCTGTGGGCTGGACACACCCACATCAATCATAGGTTAAGAAAATGCACTGCAGACTTGCCTACCGGGCATTTTCTCAAGCGAGGATCCCAGGTAATTCTAGCTTGGGTCAAACTGACAAAAAAAAGACACTTCCTATATCTTCCTTTGCTTTGGCCCCATGGTACAGATGTAAGATGTAAGATCAAGATTTGATACCCAGAAGACGTGTGTGTGTGTGTGTGTGTGTGTGTGTGTGTGTGTGTGTGTGTGTGTGTGAGAGAGAGAGAGAGAGAGAGAGAGAGAGAGAGAGAGAGAGAGAGAGAGAGAGAGAGACAGAGAGACAGAGACAGAGACAGAGACAGAGACAGAGAGACACGGAGTATCCAGTAGCACACATTGTACTCAAATTTACTATGTAGCTGAGGAGGACCTTGAACTTGGGAGCTTTCTGCCTCCACCACCAAAGTATACCCACTTCATTAGGCGAGGAAGCCCGAGCCCAGGGCTTCACGCGTTCGAAGCCAGCGCTCTACCGAGAGAGCTGCATCTTCTGCCTTTGGGATTTCCGAGGCAGGATTTCATGCAGCCCAGACTGACCTTGAACTCACCCCGTAGCTGAGCTCCTGGTCCTCCTGCTGTCTCCTCCTCTCCAGTCCCGGGATAACAGGCAGGTGCCACTCACTACTTCAGGCCAGGAAGATGTTGAATGGATAAAAATTGTCGTCCTCCCCCAGCTGCGATGTGCCCAGATGCCTCCGCCGCTGTACCCCAAATTCAAGCGGTCCTCTTAGAACATACACACCCGGATAGCCTATGACCATATAGTCGGGGAGGAGGTCCCCCTTGGTCATAGACCTAGGGGAGGGGAATAGGGTGAAAGCAGGAGAGAGGGGGGAACAGGAGGATACAAGTGATGGGATAACAATTTAATTGTAATCTGAGTAAATTAATTAAAGGAAAAAAATCACACTCTTACCCTTTGGTTCTGAGGAAGAAGACATACTGTCCTGTCCACACACACACACACACACACCCGGCACCTCTGGTGATGCAGAGCTGGCTACCTACCTCTCTAGGACACCCATGTCCTACCGAACACGTGTAGGTAATAATGCCTCTCCTTAACGCCCTGCATGGCATGGAAACTGACTTCCTTGTGGCTGAAAAAAAAAAATGTATACATGGGAATACAGAAGTGCTCACAGCTCCTGGGATGCTGCTGTCTTCTGTCTCTTCCCTGCTCTCTAGAGTTTCCCATAATGCACTGAGTGTTTTCGTATTAACAGATTCTGTAGACGGCTCCCCAACAAGGATCATGGGACGTGGAGGAGATCATCAGAAAGGCCTCCATCTTCACAGTGGCCTTCTCAGCTACACAGTGAGTTGAGTTCAAGATCGGCCTGAGACACATAAGATCCCTCTTGAAGATACCGCATTACTTATTCATGACAAGGCTGGTGGTGCACGCCGTCAATCCCGACACTTAGGAGGCAGAGGCAGGTTGATCTTTGAGGATTCAAACCCAGCCTGGTCTACAAAGCAAGTTCAATGCTGGCCAGAGCTATACAGTGAGAGGCTGTCCTTTCTTTTTCTTTTTCTTTTTTTAATATATGTTATTTATTTATATTACATCTCAATGGTTATCCCATCCCTTGTATCCTCCCATTCTTCCCTCCCTCCCATTTTCCCCTTACTCCCTTCCCCTATGACTGTGACTGAGGGGGACCTCCTCCCCCTGTATATGCTCATAGGGTATCAAGTCTCTTCTTGGTTTATTTTTCTTTTTTAAATTTATTTTTATTTTTTGGTTTTTCGAGACAGCGTCTCTCTGTGTAGCCTTGGCTGTCCTGGACTCACTTTGTAGACCAGGCTGGCCTCCAACTCACAGCGATCCACCTGCCTCTGCTTCCCGAGTGCTGGGATTAAAGGCGTGCGCCACCACTGCCCAGCTCTGTCTTTTATTTTTCTTTTCTTTATTTTTCTTTTCTTCTTCTTTTGTTTTGTTTCTCAAGACAGGGTTTCTCTGTGTAGCCTTTGCTGTCCTGGAACTCACTCTGTAGACCAGGCTGGTCTCGAACTCAGAAATCCTCCTGTTTCTGCCTCCTGAGTGTTGGGATTAAAGTCATGTGCCACCACTACCAGGCTGAGATGCTATCTCTCAAAACAAACCCCAGCAAGTTCTTTTTGAAGTTTTTGGGATGCACCCCAGAGCCTCCTGCATGGTAAGGGAAACCAGGATGTGGTTCAGAGGCGGATCACTTGCTTAGCATGAGTGAGGTCTCCAGTCTGCCCCCCAGTACTGCAGAAATAGACAACAAAACTGCACGTAAGCTATCACTGAGACTACTTACTTTTAGTTGATTTTTAAAAACCACCGGGTTTAGGGGCTAGAGAGATGGCAGTTATAAGCATACAGTGTCCTTTTGTTTGTTCGTTTGTTTTTTTCTTTTTCGAGACAGGGTTTCTCTGTGTTAGCCTTGGCTGACCTGGACTCGCTTTGTAGACCAGGCTGGCCTCGAACTCACAGCTATCCACCTGCCTCTGCCTCCCAAGTGCTGGGATTAAAGGTGTGCGCCACCACTGCCTGGCGTCATTACTTCTTAACTGACAGCCACCTTTCCCACCCCTGTCCCTTAAGAACCCCTGATTCTCCCCTCAGAGGTTTGCTCTGTTTTCACACTTAGCTGTCACCTGCCAGCTGCCCTTTTGCAAACTGTCCTTTTATTAATCAGCACACTGCATTGGTGGCAAAACAGCAGTTGAATATTTGAATTGAGACGGCCAGACACATGCCTTTTGGGACTCAGGGCAGGGGCCTTGGGGAAGTGCAGAACTGAAACCCAAAGTGAAACCTACTATTCTGTATCTGAGGAAGTGGGTTAGAGTGCAGAGGGATTTTTTTTTCCCTCCTCGGTTTTGATGGTGCCTGGATGACATCTGGGTAGTGCACCCTCACCAAGTCCAGAGGCCTCCTTGCACCTGGCACTTCATAACTCACACATGGTAAAGCCATAACCCCACTCAGTGTGCCAGATGCATCTCTCAGGAAGGGACCACTGCCCTGCAGGCTGCCCACACCAGACAGTGACCTTATTCTGGAAAAAGTGGGCAAACTTTATTTCCTTACCACCACAAAGGTTTGTATCATTTCTGAGGTTCAGGGGGACCGCTGTGGCTCTTGTCCCCTTAAGAGAGATTAAAATTAAAAATCAATAATAAAAAACAGTAATAAGCTGGGTATGGTGGTGCATGCCTTTAACCCTAGCAGAGGCAGGTAGATCACTGTGAGTTCGAGGCCAGCCTAGTCTTCAAAGCAAGTTCAGGACAGCCAAGGCTACACAGAGAAGCTCTGTCTCGAAAAAACAAACAAAAAAACAACAATAAAACCAATAATAATAACTTCTTGGGGTCTAAAAAATGGCACAGTGGGTAAAGTGCTTGTCCAGCAAGCCTGATGACCTGAGTTCAGTCCCCGGACCCCATGCAAAGATAGAAGGCAAGAATCAATTCTACACAGGGTGTGGTGGTGCAAACCTTTAATCCCAGCACTCGGGAGGCACAGAAAGGCAGATCTCTGTGAGTTTGAGGCCAGCCTGGTCTACAATGTGAATCCAGGAGAGTCAGGGCTACACAGAGAAACCCTGTCTCAAAAAACAAAACAAATAACTAACCAAACAAAAATATCAACTCTACATAGTTTTCCTCTGACTTCCGCATGTAATTGTGGTACTAACGCCTTCTTTTCCCACACCCTACACACATGCTATCATAATCAAGATTGCTATTTGTTTGTAAAGATACCTCTAAAGCCAGTGATGGCAGCACAGATTTTAAAGATTTATTTATTTATTATGTATACTGTGTTTTGCCTGCTTGTGTGCCTGCACACCAGAAGAGGGCACCAGATCTCAGTATAGATTGCTGTGAGCCACTGTGTGGTGGCTGGGAACTTAACTCAGGACCTTAGGAAGAACAGGCAGTGTTCTTATCCTCTGAGCCAGCTCTCCAGACCCAGCAGCACACACCTTTAACCTCAGCATCCAAAAGGCTGGGACAGGATATTCAAGGTCAGCCTGGGCTAACCAAGTAAAACCCTATCTTTTTTTTTTTTTTTTTAAGATTTGTTTATTTATTATGTATACAGTGTTTTGCCTGCATGTATGCGTACAGGCCAGAAGAGGACATAAGATCTCATTGTAGATGGCTGTGAGTCACCATGTGGTTGCTGGAAATTGAACTCAGGACCTTTGGGAGAGCAGGCAGTGCTCTTAACCCTCGAGCCATCTCTCCAGCCCGTAAAACCTTATCTTAAAACAATGGAATGACTATTTGACCCAGCAATCCAATCTAAGCAGATGCCCAAAAGAATTAAAAGTAGGGAATGTGGAAAGATGGCTCAGTGGTCAAGAGCCCTTGCCGCTCTTGCAGAGGACCTGGGTTCAGATCCCAGTACACAACCATCTGTAACTACAGTTCAAAGAGATGTGACGCCCCTCTGACCTCTTCTGGCACCAGGCACGTAGGCGATACAATGCACACGTACAGGCAGAACAGCCACACACACTGAGCATGGAATAAATACATCCAAAAGAAAAGACTTGGAAGAGATTCCCAAGACACATTTGCACACCAAGTCCAGTTCACAGTGGCCGAAAGGAGAAGTCAGTCATGTGACGGATGAGCCGATAACAAAATATAGACTTCACAAAGAGTGGGGGGAGGGGGAGAATCTTCTGAAAGGGAGACGTGCTGCTGCATGTGTGAGTAATGGGGCTCACGGATACCTAGCACGGGACCCCACTCACATGTGGAAGCTGCCGTGGTCAAAGCCACAGAGACAGAAGTGGAGTAAAGATACTCAGGGGTTGGGTGAGAGTCGGGTGGAGTGCTGCTCAGTGTGAAAGCACTTCAGTTATGCAAGACCTGAAAGTTCCAGAGATGTGTTACAGAGCACTGTCCTTCTGCGCTACCATATTGCAAGGGATAGCTTAGTTGGACTGTTCTGAAGCCCAGGGTTGAATCTTCAGCTCTGAAAAATAATTGCAAATTTTATGTCATGTGTATTTTTACTATACTTTTTTTTTTGCACTGAAAAGTATTTAATAAAACTTTATAAAAAAGTCTGGTGAGCCGGGTGTGGTGGCGCATGCCTTTAATCCCAGCACTCGGGAGGCAGAGGCAGGCGGATCGCTGTGAGTTCGAGGCCAGCCTGGTCTACAAAGTGAGTCCAGGATGGCCAAGGCTACACAGAGAAACCCTGTCTCGAAAAACAAAAAAAAACAAAACAAAACAAAAAAAAAGTCTAGTGAAAGCCTGGCATGGTGGTGCAGCCTTTAATCCCAGCACTCAGGAGAAAAGGCCAGCCTTGGCTACACAGCAGGTTCCCTGTCAGCCAAGTAGGGCTACATAGTGAAACACAATCTCCAAAAAGAAAGAAAGGAAGCCAGGTGGTAGTGGCGCACACCTTTAATCCCAGCACTCGGGAGGCAGAGGCAGGCGGATCTCTGTGAGTTCAAGGCCAACCTGGTCTACAAAGCGAGTCCAGGAGAGCTAGGGCTGTTACACAGAGAGAGAGACCCTGTCTCAAAAAAACAAAAGAAAGAAAGAAAGAAAGGACTTACTTGTGGATGGCTGGTTCAGTGCTTAAGAGCACTTGCTGCCCTTACAGAGAACTCAGGTTCAGTGTCCAGCACTCACAACAGATGGTTCACAACTGCCCAGAGCTCCAGTGCCAGGGCATCTGATGCCTTCTTCTGGCCTCTGTGGACACCTAATGTGTACATCTGTACCCCTCTTTTTTATTTTCATTTTTTCACCTTTATTTTATTTTACGTGTAGGGGTATTTTGCCTGCGTGTTTTTTGTGCACCATGTGCATGCAGACAGGGTTTCTCTGTATAGCCTTGGCTGTCTTGGACTCACTCTGTAGACCAGGCTGGCCTCAAACTCACAGAGATCCACCTGCCTCTGCCTCCCAAGTGCTGGGACTATAGGCGTGGGGCTGTTTTTCAGCTCTATTTTTTTTTTTTTTTTTTTGCAGAAGTCCCAGGTTTAGTTCTTAGCACATGGTGACTCACAATTACTTTTAACCTTATGAGTTTTGGATGAGTTTTTTTTTGGGGGGGGGGATTTTTGTCATTGTTGTTTTGTTTTGTTTTGGGGTTTGTTTGTCTGTTTGTTTGCTTTTTTAAAGATAGGGTTTCTCTGTGTGGCCTTGGCTGTCCTTGACTCGCTTTGTAAACCAGGCTGGCCTCAAACTCACTGCGATCCACCTGCCCCTGCCTTCCAGAGTGCTATATTTCATTTACCCTTGTTATATACTGACTAATGTTAATCTCGATGTAAAGGTTTCTTCATCTAACTTTATTTTTTTTAATGTTCCCCACAAAATTATCCAGTTATGGCCTCCCAGCTTATGTTCTGGATCTTTGCCAACTGCTAAGGTGTGTGGCAGGCCTTGGGTGAGCGCTCCTCTGAGGCACTGTGACTGCTGTACCCCTCTTTGCTCTTCAGCTGGCCTTGAAGTAGGCACTTAGTGACCAACACCCCCCAAGACCCTAGATGCAGGTTGAGTGACCTCTGAAAGGGGACTCATGGGCCACTGGGCCAGCAATTCATCCCTCTTCTTGCCACTGAGGACGTTATTTTGGGGACTAGAACTAAAACGGCTGGACTGAAGTCCGCTAGGCACTAGTGAGCCTCTGTGTCTCAACGCGTCTCCAAAGAATGTTAGCGGATGCTCAGATCACTTCCACCTCCTTAGCTGTTACAGGATGATGCTACGTCCCCCTCCTCCTCCTCCTCCTCCTCCAACCAGGCTGCTTGCAGACCAACAAACTCTAACTGGCTTGAGATGGAGCCTAGAGACAGGGACCAGAAAAGAATTCAACCACAGGCCCCCTCCTGTGTGTGGGCTTCCGGTTCCCTGTCCTCTGGCTCTCTCCTGGCTCACTCTTTCCTCATTATTATCCTTATTTTTTTAATTAGTTATTTATTATTTATGTACATAGGTGTGAGGTGTTGGATCCCCTGGAACTGGAATTATAGACAGTTGTGAGCTGCCATGTGGGTGCTGGGAATTGAACCCTGGTCCTCTGGAAGAACAGCCAGTGCTCTTAACCGCTGAGCCATCTCTCCAGCCCTATCTTTTTCTTTTTCTTTTTTTTTTAAGTTTTTTGAGACAGGGTCTCTCTGTGTAGCCTTGGCTGTCCTGGACTCACTTCATAGACCAGGCTGGCCTTGAACTCACAACGATCTGCCTGCCTCTGCCTCCTGAGTGCTGGGAGTAAAGGCGTGTGGCACCACACCCAGCCTCCTCATACTTATTTTTATAAATGTTTTACTGAGTGAACTTCACCCTATACCCAAACAAAATGTTTCATGCCAGCTCTGCCAATAGCTCTCACAGTGAGACACAACGCTCTTGTGATTATGAGCACTTTGCAAACTTGCCTTTGTTTTGGAGGTTGTTATGACCAACTGTTTTGCTTAGTTCAGCTTCTGTAACCCCGACTATTTGTTTGCCAAATCCCCCATCTGGAAACCCCCTATTTCTGAACTATAAAAACCATTATCTTCCCTATAGCCAGTGTTGATCTTTATTTTTTATAGCTTATTTTATTTTATTTTTAAGTTTTTTGAGACAGGGCTTCTCTGTGGGTAGCCCTGGATGTCCTGGAATCACTCCAGGCTCACCTCGAACTCACAGGGATCCTCCTGATCTGCCTGCCTCTGCCTCACAAGGACTAAGATTATATTTTTATTTTTTAAGATTTATTTATTATGCCTGCATGTACACCTGCAGGCCAGAAGAGGGCAGCAGATCTCATTATAGACGGTTGTGAGCTACCCTGTAGTTGCTGGGAATTGAACTCAGGACCTCTGGAAGAGCAGTCAATGCTCTTAACCTCTGAGCCATCTCCCTAGCCCAGTGCTGATCGCTTAAATCCCACCTTAGGGAGAGACAGTTCTGTGTACATGAATAAAAAGCTTGCTTTAATTAATTTAGCCATGATGATTTGCGTCTGTGATTTTTATCCTCGTCTCTGTATGACTAAGAAAAGCCACACAGGATCAAGCCAGAGGGTTCTTATCCTTAACCCAAATACCATCTCCAATTGACATCTGCTCGCCAAGGAAACTTAAGTTTTTCTCCAATGGAGTCTCATCAGCCAGTAGTTGATGGCCAGTCCAAAAGGAACCCAGTAAATATTTTAAAGAACAAAGCATCCTGAGTTGGGTTCCTAGGACCTGCACGGTAGAAGGAGACAGCTGACCCCCAATAAACAAACAAACAAATATAAAGAATTATCTTCCTTGGGCTGGCAAGATGGCTTAGTGGGAAAGGCTTGGCAGCCTGAGTTGGATCCCTGGTTCTCCATGGTAGAAGGAAGGAACCGACTCCTTCGGGTTGTTTTCTGACCTCCACACAGGTGTAGTGCGGCTCACACCTGTCTGGAACTCCAGTTCTGGAGGCTCCAAACCCTCACACAGACATGCATGCATGCAGGCATAAAAAATTTTTGTTTAAAAATATTTTTTATTAATGTATTCATATTACATCTAAATTGTTATAAAAATTTTTTAATTAAAACTTTTTCGTGTGTGCGAGAGTGATGGCTCACACCTGTAATCCCAACACTAGGGAGGCAGAGGCAGGTAGATGTATGTACGAGGCCAGCCTGGTCTACAAAGTGACTCCAGGACAGCCAGGGCTATTACACAGAGAAAGCCTGTCACAGAAAACAAAAATAAAAATAAAAATAATAAAAGCAAGCAACAACAACAAAAAATTTTGTGCATGTGGATGGGTGTTTTCCCTGCATGTAAATTTGTACATGATGTGCATGCCTGATGCCCAGTGATTCCAGAAGGATCCGTGGAGTGAAGTTACAACTGGTGGTTGTAAACCATCATATAGATGCTGTGATTCAAGCCAGGTCCTCTGCAAGAGCAGCTAATGCTCTTAACCACCGAGCCATCTCTCCGGTTCCTTAAAAGGTTAAAAATAAAAATAAAAAAATGTCTTGTTCCCAGTACTTGGGAGGAAGAAGCAGGCAGATCTCTGAGTTTGAGGCCAGCCTGGTTTACATAGCAAGTTCCAGGAGAGCCAGGGCTACACAGGGAAACTCTGTGTTGAAAATTCAAAAAAAAAAGAAAGAAAGAAAGATCTTCCTTGCCAGGTATGTACCTATGGTCTATGTGCTTGCAAGAACTGCTTGAGCCAAGTTCTTTTTGTTTTGTTTTGATTTTGTTTTAATCAGCCTGACATTGTGGCATACCTCGGGAGGCAGTGGCAGGCCCATTTGAGTGCAGACTGGTCTGTCTACATGGCAAGTTCTAGGATTAAAGGCGTGTGCCACCACACCCAGTGATTTGTTTTATTTTTAATTGTGAGTGTATGTAAGTGCAGGTGTCCACAGAAGCAAAAAGGGTTTTTCTTTTCTGTAATTACAGGTTGTTTGACTGAGATGCTGGGAACCAATCTTGGGTCCCCTGCAACAACAGCACAGGATCTTAACCCTGAGTCATGGCTCCCACCTCAAGCCCAGAAGGTTGAGGCCAGCCTAAGCAACACAGTGAGACCATGTCTAAAAAAAAAAAAAAAACAACCAACAAACCCACAGAATAATACAGAAACTCTCCCTAGATAGAAGATGAAGTTCCTGTTTCTTGTTCTCACTTGGGGGTGGGGTGGGGTGAGGTGGAGTAGGGTGGGGGGTAGGGGTGATTTTGGAGAAAGAAAAAGGAAATGCTTTCCCGCCTCTTCTTTTTTATTTTTTGGTTTTTCTTTTTTGTTGTTGTTGTTTTATTTTGGTTTTCGAGACAGGGTTGCTCTGTGTAGTCTTGGCTGTCCTGGACTCACTTTATAGACCAGGCTGGCCTCAAACTCACAGTGATCCACCTGCCTCTGCCTCCCGAGTGCTGGGATCAAAGGCGTGCGCCACCACGCCTGACTGCAGGTCACCTTTTTTATCCTTACAGTTTCAACTTCGGTGTCACACTGACTTCCTTGACCCTGCAAACGCACTCTGTAGTGGATGTACACATGTTTTTGTTTTGATCCCAAGTGTGGGATGGGGGACAGACTTATGAGAGAACAGGTGAGGTTTATCCACTAGAAGACGAACCACCTCCTGCAGTGCCTTGGTTTTTGCCAGCTGAAACACATCTTAGTACAGACGCTGAGAGGAGATATTTATATGAGGCCAAAACAGGAGGTGGGGCTTTTTGGGTCTTGGTATTGTTTGGCTGTTCATTGCTCCATTTCGAGACACTCCTAGAGAGAACTGTGCCAGAGGAGGCTTCGGGCCTCCAGGTTCCAGCTGCTGTTCCAGGTTCTCACAGCCACTTTGGCTGAATTGCTGGTCTGCTGAAATCCTGTTGACTGACTACGCGAGGGGAATCGCTCCAAGGAACTGAGTCCAAAAAGGTCTACTTCTCCTGTTCCCATTAACCTCTTCTCTCCTATGTAGGGTAGGCGGGTTGGAAGGGAGGTGTAAGCATTAAAGCACCCCAGATAGAGTAGGTTTGGAAAAGGTTGAAGCCTACAGGTGGTGCCCAACGTGCTTTGGGCACAGTGGGTAACTTAGCTTCTAATGCTGTGGAGGAAGATGCAGGTTTTGAAGATGCAGAGATGCTGTGTCAGCAAAATCACAGCTACTGCAGCAAAGTTCTTTCCTGCTTTATACCCAGAGGGAATTTTTGTTTTTTCTTTGTCTTTTTACTGTATTACATTTTTTAAAAGATGGGAAGAAAGACCGATAAGTTACGAAAACCAAAGCCGGGCGGTGGTGGCACACGCCTTTACTCCCAGCACTCAGGAGGCAGAGGCAGGCGGATCGCTGTGAGTTCGAGGCCAGCCTGGTCTACAAAGTGAGTCCAGGACAGCCAAGGCTACACAGAGAAACCCTGTCTCGAAAAACAAAAACAAAAACAAAACAAACAAACAAAGCCGGAAGGGTCAGTAAAGGATTGCAGAGTTGGCTGCACAACTAGAGATTTTTCGGGTAGAGGTTGAAGCGTTCGGAAAGCAAAAAGCGCTGTTGGTAAAGGGAAAACACCTGGTAGCTGAGAACCGGTGTTTCCCACAATTACCACCCTACATGGTCAGAGAACCTGCGAGCAGAAGGGGGCGGAGAGAAAGGGGAAGCCTGCGAGGCTGTAAAGGTTCCTGAGGATCGGGGAAAGCAGACAGGGCCAAAAAGGGCTTTGGAGACAAGAGGAATTTTCTAGGGCTACACAGACACCATCAGCGTTTCCAGTCTTTGCGTAACACCCCTCTTTTTCTTTTCTTTTCTTTTTTTCTTTACTTTTTGAGACAGGGTTTCTCTGTGTAGCCTTGGTTGCCCCTGGACTCTTTGTAGACCAGGTTGGCCTCGAACTCACAGCGTTCCTCCTGCCTCTGCCTCCCGAGTGCTGGGATTAAAGGCGTGCACCACCTCTTTCAGTCCTGTGCCGTAGTAGAACCTCTCTCCTGCCGTCTCCTCAGTCAGCACATACAGCTATGGTTTCTCACTCCACTCCACTGCAAGCTCCCGAGGCCTGCACTATTTCTTTTACTCTTACACCCACAGAGCCTGGTGTTTTCGGAATAGAATAGTGAATGGGAAGATTCTGGAATGTAAGGTCCCCTCACTCCTCCACCTAGAGCCTGGGTACCTGTCCTGTCTCCCATCCAGCTCCTTCCCAGGGGACCAAACCAGGCCTCAACAAGTAATGCTTAGATTCAGTGACAGCCCCCACTGTTCCCTCTCACACTCGGTTTCCAGTCCCTTCCGCTCTGTCCTTAGGACTTCCCAGTGGAAGCGAAGATGCAGCAAACCCATCAAACTAGGCCACTCGAGGGGTAGAAAGAGGGTTTATTTGCAGAAGTTCAAAGCTTCCATTGCTCACTTCTGAGGAGCAGAGACAATAGCTAAAAAGGTGGGGGGAAACCTCAGCAGTGAGAAAGAAAACAGGCTGAGATGGGAGAGAGACAGTGACCGGAGGCAGCCTGCACTTTGGAGGAGCAGTGGGGGCTGTTTGCAGGCCTGAAGAGCCAGGAAGCTAGCTAGTGTGGGAGCCCTGACTATTACAGGTATGTGCCAATAGGTGTATTCACTATTTGCGTTTGCCTGAGGTAAGGGAAGACAGGGGACGTGGTGGTTCTTTCTGACTTTTTGTTTTCCCCGAGACAGGGTTTCTCTGTGTAGCTTTGGCTGTCCTGGACTCCCTTTGTAGACCAGGATAGCCTCAAATTCACAGAGATCTGCCTGCTTCTGCTTCCCTGAGTGCTGGGATTATAGGTGTGCGCCACCATGCCCGGCTTGGTTTTTGTTTTGTTTTGTTTTTGTTGTTGTTGTTTAGTTGTTTTTTTGTTTTTTCGAGACAGGGTTTCTCTGTGTAGCCCTGGCTGTCCTGGACTCACTCTGTAGACCATGCTGGCCTCGAACTCACAGAGATCCACCTGCCTCTGCTTCCCCAAGTACTGGGATTAAAGGCATGCACCACCACGCTAGGCTTGATAGACTTCGAAGGATGGCTCAGTGTGAGATGTGTCTGTCTACCAGTAGTCCGTCTGTTTACCCTGCCAAAGCCTACCCTGAGCTCAGCCAGGCTGTCATTCAGGACATTATCAGTCACATTGCCATACTGAGGGGGTGAGGAGTGTGCCTTAGACTTAACACCCAGTGTTAGGATTCAGACTCCAGACAGGCAGCTGAGGTGCCTTTTTAACCAAAGTGGACCTGGCCTCCCAGTTCTCTCAGCATCCCTCAGTCCCTGCCTGTTACAGGGTGTGGCTGGTATACCCACCCCCTACTCTGAACTTTCCAGCCCAAGGGCAGGGCTATATATAATCTAGATGTTTTGTTATGGTTCCCCTCTCTTTATGTACTCCGCTCTCCCTACACACACACACACACACACACACACACACACACACACACACACACACACACACACACACACACACACACACACACACACACACACGGTTTTTTTTGTTTTTTTTTTAAACACACGGTTTTTATCTCTCCCCTTACACGGTGACTTTTGCTGGTCCAGTTCCTTGGAAGCAGTGAACCCGCTGGGCAGGCAGGATAAATTTACTGCGGAGTCCAGTAGCCTAGGTTCTGGGTGTGTCTTGGACTGGAAAGACCCCTGTCAAGTTCCGTTTTCCAGGCCACAGATGCCTCCCACAACTCTTTTCTGCATTTCCTGATTGCTCTCACTTCCCCCAAGGCCTAAGTTTGGTTTTTTTGTTGTTTTGTTTGTTTGTTTGTTTTGAGACAGGGTGTCTTTGGGTAGCCCTGTCCTGGAACTCTCTTTGTAGTCCAGGTTGGCCTCGAACTGACAACAATCAGGCTGGCTCTAATTTTTTTTTTTTTTTTTTTTTTTAGTTTTTCCGAGACAGGGTCTCTCTGTGTAGCCTTGGCTGTCCTGGACTCACTTCATAGACCAGGCTGGCCTCAAACTCACAGCGATCCTCCTGCCTCTGCCTCCCGAGTGCTGGGATTAAAAAGGTGTGCGCCACCACTGCCCGGCTTATTTTTAATTTTATATATATATATATATATATTTTTTTTTTTTTTTTTTTTTTTTTAAAAAGATACGTGCATGATGTCTGTGGAGGCCCTGGGGTTGGCAGGGTTTCAACACTTAGACTGCACAGCAGAAACTGAGAAACCCTGAGGACTTTCCATGATGGGGTGGGAGGCAAGAGATTGGATAAACCCAGCACAAAACAGGAGCTGAGACAGCAATCAGAGGGTCCTAGGGTAACTGAACTGAAACTTAGGAAGCCTCTGGTGGGTCCCCAGGACCTGGTTGTGCAATGAGGCGTTCAAGAAAAGGCCTCCTCTTTGTTAAAACAAAGAAAGAAACAAACAAACCAAAGAAACAAAAAATCCAAGCCAGGTATGGTGGCCATGTCTTTAATCCCAGGTGGATCGCTGTGAGTTCGAGGCCAGCCTGGTCTGCAAAGCGAGTCTAGGACAGCCATGGCTAACACAGAGAAAGCTTGTCTCAAAAAAACCAAACCAAACCAACCCAAACCAAAAAAACCCAAAACAATAGAAAAAAGAGCTTTGGTTAACCCTGTGAACCTTTGAATGACCCCATTGTCGCCACTCTGCTATTGTATTGGTTTCATTTTCATTTTCAGTGCCTTGGTCTGTTGTAAGTTCTGTCTTCTGTGTTCGTTTTTTTTTTGTTGTTGTTTTTTGGTTTTTTCTGTCTCCATTCCATGTATGTGTTTCTGTGACGCAATTACTCTTCTGCAGGTACAGGCACACCTGGGAGCCAGATCAAGCTCTAGTGGCTGTCACGCGGGAATTAATGTTTTTTTTTTTGTTTTGTTTTGTTTTTTGTTTTTAGAGACAGGGTTTCTCTGTGTAGCCTTGGCTGTCCTGGACTCATTTTGTAGACCAGGCTGGCCTCTAACTTACAGTGATCTGCCTGCCTCTGTCTCCCGAGTGCTGGGATCAGAGGCGTGCACCACCACGCCCGGCTAATGTTTTCTTTTCTATGCCCACTCTAGAACTCAAATAATGAGACAAAAGCTGTTAGATTCATTGATAAGCTTCAAGCACCATAACTGGGCAGATATTGATCTAAGCCCCTCCCGTCGGTTAGTCTAGTTACTCCCAGCCATGCGCCCTGTGCTAGATGCTATTTAGTCTCACCCCAGCCATTCCTGCTCCATCTTTATCCTCTCTCTCTCTCTCTCTCTACCCGGGAACCCCATACTGGGAATAGAAGTCCTGCCTACTCTCTCTTCTGCCCAGTCATTGGCTCTTTAGCTTCTTTATTAACCAATCAGAGATAACTGGGGCATCATTTTTTACACAACATTGAGACAGGCGATTCCTCAGTAGCAATGACAATACCAGAATCTGTTAGTATTTAGCTCCCTGCCGGTTCAGCAATTCACAATAAAAAATACAGAGGCCTGATGGCGCACGCCTTTAATCCCAGCACTCGGGAGGCAGAGGCTGGCGGATCACTGTGAGTTCGAGGCCAGCCTGGTCTACAAAGCGAGTCTAGGACAGCCAAGGCTACACAGAGAAACCCTGTCTCGAAAAACAAACACCCCTCCCCCCCGCAAAAACCTAAAAATACAGAGACACACCTTAATACAGTGTGGATGAAGGCCACCTCTACACCATCACTTCCACTCATCCAGGCTGGGAAAAATGTGGACACTCCTCTCCACAGCACACCATAATGTACTGCTTTGGGCAGCCACCCCCACAACCTCTCGCCCAACTCCCCAGCCCTCTACCTCCTACCCCCACCCAGGCCCAAATCCACCACTGCTGCTCGCCATGGCTACTATGAGAGCTAAAGCTCAAATTTTCTCTCTGATCACTGGATTCAGGTTAGCAGGGATTCAAATGTCTTTTGCCTTGTCAGTTTATACACTACCAAGCTGGACTCTGGCCTGCTCTTCCTGGCTGGGAGGGAGATGGAGGACCCTAGGGACCAAGAGGAGAGGGAGGAGCCCCTGGGCCTATTTAAGGTGAAGTTCCCAGGGGAACAGTTGTCACAACAGACAAGACAGTTTCAGTGCGTAAAGGTTACTCAAGAGACCTTCCGTGCTGCAGCCTGGGCACCAGAGGCTAGCCAGGGGAAGTATCATCGTGGGGGAGGGGAGAGGGGGGCCAACAGGAAGCAAGGCCAGAGGCCAGTGAGGAACCAAAAGAACTTCCTTTCACGTGGAAGCAGAGTTTGGCCTTCATCAGGGCGTGGGGTGGGGCAGGATGTGTGCCCCATTTTGATTTGAGTGAGAAGTTGCAGGAAGCCCATAGGGTTTTAAACAGACACTGGTCCTGTTGTGGGAAGTGGCTGGATAAGCCGGCCCAGGCAGGATGGAGGCTGGAGAGGTGAGTGACTCAGAGGAGGCACCACAGAGGACCAGCTTGGGGGGTCGCTGGGGCGGGGAGACGGGGCAGGTGGGAGAGGCATCTCTGCAGGCAGATGCTGAGTGAGGAGGCAGACCTTGGGCGTGAGTTAGGTGCTCACTTTTCCTGCCCTTTTCAGGCTGCTTCCTGCCTTGGTCACAATCTGAGGCTGGGATGCTTGGGGCTGTCACAAGATACGTGGCTGCCAGCTTTGGCTGTCCAGAGTGCTGCTGTCCCCTCAGCCATGCTGAGATTTGGTGATTGCTGACATGGACTTCCTTTGCGGACTATTCATTGCAGCCCAATTTCTTTTCCTTTCTTTCTTTCTTTTTTTCGAGACAGGGTTTCTCTGTGTAGCCTAGGCTGTCCTAGACTCGCTTTGAAGACCAGGCTGGCCTCGAACTCACAGCAATTTGCCTGCCTCTGCCTTCCGCGTGCTGGGATGACAGGCGTATACACCACCACGCCTGGCTCCTACACCTTAGTTTTGGAGACACCTTCTCGCTGACCTAGGGCTCACTTTAGGATAGACTAGCTGCCCATCGAGCCCCTGAGATCTACCTGTCTCCACCATGAGGCCCTGGGGTTACAGTGTGCATATAGATGTTGACACGGGTACTGGAGATTTGAACTCGGGTCCTCATGCCTGCACTATAAGCCTTTTACCCATTAACCCATCTCTTCGGTTTGAAGCACATGCTTGTTATCCTGGAAGGTGTTCTTGACTCCCTTGGACCATGGGATACTTTTCACTCTTAGGCCTGGCTAGCCTCTAATTGCACCTCCAGTTCCAGCCTTAGCTGGACACCGTGGCACACGCAGAGTTCTATTTCTCAGGATATCAGGGAAAGAGGCTGGATTGAGCCAGTTTAGCAAGGAGGGTAACAAAGGTCAGGTTAGTGTTGTAGTCACCAGAGAAGACTGCTTGGACATGGGTGTAAACCAATAGAGTATTAGCTGGCCAGTGACTACACCAGCGTTAGGGCTCCCAGGGAAGCCAGAAGCCTGAGGCTTTCTCAGAGTAAGTTTTTTTTTTTTTTTTTTTAAGATTTATTTATTATTATGTATACAGTGCTCTATCTGCACACCAGAAGAGGGCATCAGATCACATTACAGATGGTTGTGAGCCACCACGTGGTTTCTGGGAAACCACCTCACCCACTTCTCTGCTCCACTGTGCTCTCCAGGTCTTTTCCCCATTGGCTAGGAGATCTATCTACTCTAGTCCCACTCTGACCCCAGCTCGTCGCAGTTGGTCTGCGGGGTACCTGGGTCCAACCATTAGAGCTGGGCTCATTTCCCGTACCGTGTGGATAGAACTCTCTTCAAGACATCAAGGTGGCCGCCCTTGGCTTTCTGACTTCAAGGGACAGAGAGAAGCAGTCCCCACTTGCAGAACACAAGTGGCAGGGTGTTTTCTGGTTCTTTTTTTTTTTTTTTTTTTTAATATTTTTATTTAATTTTCTAAATTTATGTGCATTGGTGTGAGGGTGTCAGATCTTGGATTTACAGACAGCTGTGAGCTGCCACGTGGGTGCTGGGAATTGAACCTGGGTCCTTTGGAAGAGCAGATGGTGCTCTTAACCACTGAGCCAACTCTCCAGCCCTCTGGTTCTTTTTTTACTTCCAATTTCCATGCCCAGCACTTGCCTCAGGAACCTCAATGTTTGCGGAGTTGGTCCAACAGTGAGCACAGGGCCCCTCCTGCTGGTGACATCTGGTACTGCACCCCCACCCCAGGACACACAGGCCAGGTGATCTTCCCACTCACCCACTTACCAGTGAGTCCTATCATTGCTCCTGCAGAGTGAAGTGGCCTCCCCTCCACAGCTTGGTGACAGCAACTGTCACCCACCTTGAAAGAGTTCACAATGTTCTCTATTTTGTCTCCTCCCCGTCTGCTAGCTAGAGTTTGAAATATTTTTTTCATTTCTCAATATTTGGGTTTACAGACAATTGAGAACATCTGTCTGTCCTCTACTTGGGAGAGACTCAGAGGCCAGGCCTTACCCGTTTCCAGGCTGCTATTTTAGCACCTTTAGTCAGCCACTGTTCAACCCGAAATCTCCCCAAGGGAGCTCTCCCCCAGCCTGGGTGAGGTGAGGTGTAAATCTTTTCCTAAATTTTTGAGTATGCCCTTTATACTTTTTTTTTTCCCTCTGAGGATTATGTGACCCTCCTTACAAGATCTGGCGTTCTCCAGATCAGTAGAAGAGAGAACCCTGCTGAGAAGGGGAGTCCACTGTAATAGACCAAGCTCAGCTGGTTTTTCAGATATGCTAGACTTCAACCTTTGCAACCAGCCCACCCACCTGAGTGTTTCTGGCACCATGTGCATTGCAGAGGACACTTGTGCAAAGTGGGTTTGAGGGATCATACTACCACCAGGCCTGGGCAGCAAGTGCCTTACCCACTGAGTCATCTTGAGGGTCCACCAATGGATGTTTTTAAACTTGGGACACAGCCAGGGATAATGGATGCTAGCAACAGACAGCTTAGATCCCTTCGCTGCCCTTGCCCAGGCAGCCATGTAAACCTGTTCTGAGAAGTCTCACTTCCCCACGGTGATGAGACAAGTCACTCATCTCTCAGCCTGATTCTCTTTAGGATAGAAAGGTCAACGTGGTGTGCATGGCTCCGAAGGACGTAGGAAGGGCGTCGTAAGACTTTGCCAGGAAGAAGATATTTCCATGAGGACTGGAGAAGCCAATCTTTGTACCATATGCTTTACAGGTCTCCACTCTTTAGAAGGCTATTAATCATCTTTTAAAAAAATTTTTTTATTATTAATTTATTCTTGTTACATCTCAATGGTTATCCCATCCCTTGTGTCCTCCCATTCTTCCCTCCCTCCCCTTTTCCCCTTATTCCCCTCCCCTATGACTGTGACTGAGGGGGATTACCTCCCCCTGTATATGCTCATAGGGTATCCAGTCTCTTCTTGGCAACCTGCTGTCCTTCCTCTGAGTGCCACCAGGTCTCCCCCTCCAGGGAACATGGTCAAATGTGAGGCACCAGAGTACGTAAGAAAGTCATATCCCACTCTCCACTCAA
This sequence comes from Acomys russatus, assembly GCF_903995435.1. Taxonomy (NCBI): domain Eukaryota; kingdom Metazoa; phylum Chordata; class Mammalia; order Rodentia; family Muridae; genus Acomys; species Acomys russatus. The sequence continues at coordinate 26,934,089 of NC_067165.1, forward strand.
CTGTGGAGAATGTTCTGACCGTTGGCTAGATCTGGGTAGGGGTTTAAAGTTTACCACCTGTATTGTCCTTGGCTGGTGCCTTAGTTTGAGCGGGACCCCTGGGCCCAAATCTGCCTATCACAATGTTCTACTTGTAGGTTTCTAGGACCCTCTGGATCCTTCTACTTTGCTATTCTCCCATGCTTCTCTCATCTAGAGTTCCAATAGGATGTCTATTAATCATCTTAATCCTGGGTTGTGTTGTTGAAGGTTTGTGTTGCCCAGGCTAGCCTTGAATTCATTATGTAGCCAAGGATGATTCTGGGCTGTTGGTCCTACTGTCCTTGGTCTTTAGATGTTGAGTTAACCTGTAACTGGGACTTGGACCCGCCGTCATCTCTGCACAGTGACTTGAGACTCCAGACACACCAGGCTTAAATGCTACTCACACCTCTGACAGAGGGCGGCAGGACCTCTTCAACCTGAACTCTGGTCTCTGGTTGGGGATTACAATTTTTGTTTTGGTTTTTTGAGACAGGGTTTCTCTGTGTAGCCTTGGCTGTACTAGACTCACTTTGTAGACCAGGCTGGCCTCGAATTCTCAACAATCCGCCTGCCTCTACCTCCCATGTGCTGGGATTAAAGGTGTGTGCTACTTTTATTTGTGATAACTAATCGGTGTGGGGGGGGGGAGTTAAGAAGGGGGTGGAACTCCAACTCCCAGGACAAGTCAGTCCCCTAACAAGTATCCCCTGGCAATAAGACTCAAGACTGCACCCAAATGACAAAAGTTACATTTAATTTACAATGTAATAAAGGTTACAGGTAAAAAGCTACACTTAAAGCAGAAAAAGCCTATTACACAAATGTACAAATCTGTACAAAGCTCACACAATGGTTCCTACCTTGTCTCCGGTTAGCCAGGTCTAGCCTAGAGCTCTGAATAACCAGAACTCTTCACGGGGGAGGGGAGTGTCAGAGAAGCCTCTAAACCAACCGCTGAGCATGTCCTCCTACCACAAACCTGGTCCTTGCAAAGTGGTCTTCCTGTTCTACGGGAACTGCCCCCACTGGCCATCCCTAAGAAACTGCCTCACAGCACACAACAGGTGTTGCCACGGGGAGGACAGCAGTGCTTGAACTAAATGGGAACGAGGCAAGTGGAGGTTTCAGTGCGGACAAGGACAGTAGATCAAGTCCAACAATACTGTAAACCCCATAACCCTGTGTCTGTGACACTGGCCACAGACAACAGGAACTCAAAATGGCCTCACTCCAGCAGAAAGGCCTAACTATTGGACCTCAAAACCATGGACCCAAGACAACGCTTGAGTTTACACCTTGGTTTAAATGAACAAGGTCAACCAACCTGGGATCCATGGCAACAGCTTTGCTACCTGGGACTCACGAGGGGAGGGGAATGAATGCAAATGAGGCCCCACCCCTCCATTGCCCTGGACTCTACCCATTCCACATGAAAACAGTCCTGGGAAGAGGCACCCCAGGGCAGCCTGCTCAGAAGGACTGGGAAGCCTTTCTGTAAAGCTTCAAGTGTTGTGATTCAAGTCTTACCTGGTACTTGGCCCCACCTAGTCTGAGCATTACAGTTAGGACCCCAGGAGACTTTCTGAAAGACATACTGCACACACGGAAAGTTTTCTCCCTAGTTCATTAGCTCCCCTTGTCACCCCTCCACCCATCCCCACCCATCCCTGCCCTCTCCATAACCAAAAATATCAAATCAGTAAGGAAGGTGTGGGCTTTTTGCCTGGCCACGCCTCCTTGGCGTATTTCTTCTTCTTGGGTTCATTTACAGCTTCAGGGTTATAGACTGCAGGGTTTGGTGTGGGGTTTATGGTCACTGCTGATGGCACAACAGGAGTCAAGTCCACATCAGGGGCGAGGTTCGGGTACGGCATGGGCAAGCCACCAATGAGCGCTGTCCCATGGATGCCATGTGGTTGGGAGCCTGTTTCATTGTGTGTTGGGGGCAGGCCCCCGTAGAGTCCTCCGCTGAAGGCAAAGTTCTGTATGCGCCTGCTCGCTGACTCCTCCAGGCCCAGAGAGCCAGAGCCTTCCATCCGCTTCTTCTGTGGTTTGCCACAGGGAGGGAGAACAGAGAGGAGATGTGAGGTGAGGCTCTAGCTTCTTTCCATGCTAGCCAGAGAAAACATTTGGAAATTTTCCCACCACGGAGCCTAGAGCATTTCTGAAATCTCGGGGTCTAATGCCATCTAATGACAGCTCTTTTTCTTTTGGGACAGAGTCTCTCTTACACAGCCCTGGCTGTCCTGGAACTTGCTCTGTAGACCAGGTTGGCTGGCCTCAAACTCTCAGAGATCTGCCTGCCTCTGCCTCCCAAGTGGCGGGATTAAGGTATGCGACACCGTCTGGCTAACAAAGCAGTTCTCGCGTTGAGAAAAACAGGGTGCTGCTGTATTGCCGCAGTCACCTCTAAGGCTAGCTCTAGGGGGTCCTAGACCTGTGGTCTCCAAGGGCACAAACCTACACATGTGAACATTCTCACACAGACACACATAACTAAAAATAAAAGAGCAAGTGACCGTTCTTTTTTGTTTTTTTGAGACAGGGTTTTCTCTTTGTAGCCTTGGCTGTCCTGGACTCACTTTGTAGACCAGGCTGGCTTTGAACGCCAAGATCTGCCTGCCTCTGCCTCCCGAGTGCTAGGGTTACAGGCGTATGCCAATAAGCCCGGCAACCATTCTTTAAAGGGCAACCCATCCTCTCTTAGGTGGATGCTAATGTAGGAAATTAAAGTGGTAATTCACTTATTTGAAGGGTAGGCATAAAAAAGTGCTAAGTCCTTGTTGGTGCCCAATGACTTTGAAACATTTTTTCTTTCTCCTCCCACTCCCAAACAGCGTTTCTCTGTGTAACAGTATTGGCTGTCCTGGAACCAGCTCTGTAGATCAGGCTAGCCTCAAACTCAGAGAAATCCACCTGGCTCTGCCTCCTAGGTGCTGGGATTAAAACATGTGCGCACATCATGACATCCAGCTTTTGGAAACTTTTTTTGAGACAGGATCACTATGTAGACCAAGCTGCCTTAACATGTGATTTTTTGTTGTTCTTTTTTGAATTTTTATTTTGTTTTTTGTTTTTTCAAGACAGGGTTTCTTTGTGTAGCTCTGGCTGTCCTGGACTCGCTTTGTAGACTAGGCCTGCCTCTGCCTTGGCTGGAAACTTATTTATTTAGGTTTTTTTTTTTTTTTTTGGTTTTTCGAGACAGGGTTTCTCTGTGTAGCCTTGGCCATCCTGGACTCACTTTGTAGACCAGGCTGCCCTCGAACTCACAGCGATCCACCTGCCTCTGCCTCCCAAGTGCTGGGATTAAAGGCGTGCGCCACCACGCCCAGCTTTTATTTAGGTTTTTTGAGACAGGACCTCTCTGTGTAGCCTTGGCTGTCCTGGACTCACTCTGAGGCTCACTCAGACTGAGGCTGGCCTCAAATTCACAGAGATCTGCTTGCCTCTGCCTCCTAGCTGAAAACTTTTTTAAAAGTTGTGGGCCATCACAAATGCCTGCCCTCAGGTGCACAATTTTTAAACAACTCAGGAGTAATCAAATCTGTGTCAAGGATGTGGGTCAGCGGTGCCTGAGCTGAGTAGGAGGTGACTGGCTCTGAAGGTTTGGGGAATGCCTGCCCTGTCCCAGCTGGGGTGGCAGCTAAAGCTCACGCACCCACACGTTAACCTAACCTCGCACACTGCTTTATCACACTGAGCCACAGGTAGGAAAGAGCCGCCTTTCCGACACTCTTTGTTGTGGCATCTAAAAATTTAATTTTTATGTGCGCACATGTGCAAGTCTCCCACAATGCACATGTGGTGTTCAGAGGACAACCTCAGAAGCCAGTGCTCGCCTGCCACTCTGCAGGCATTGGGTGCCAAGCTTGGTGTCAAATACCTTTGCACACTGGGCAATCTTACCTACCGTTTTGAGAAAGAGTAAAGGTAGCCAGCTTGGCCTTGAATTAAATTATGCATCTGAGGATGACCTTGAACTCTTGAACCTCCTGCTTCTATCTCCCAAGTACTAGCTTATAAACACCACCATACCCTAGAGTTTTATTTTTATAAAAATATAAAATCTCCTAGAGTTGTATTCTTCCTTTCTCTTTTTACTTAAAGCTGAAGCTGGAATGGGCTCCACATGCATAGATTCAAAAAGCTGTGGATAGTTGAGGCAAGAAGCATCTGACATCTGTCCTGGGAATATGTAGTCTTTTATTACTTACATAAAAGTGTAACAATATGTTGATTTATTTTTGCACTGTTGGACTGAGCCCAGATGCTCTACAGCTGAGCTAGCCTAGCAACTTTTTTTTTGCTTTTTGAGACAGGGTTTTTCTGTGTAGTCCTGGCTGTCCTAGACTCACTTTGTAGACCAGGCTAGCTTCGAACTCACAGCAAATGATCTGCCGGCCTCTGCCTCCTGATTGCTGGGATTACAGGCGGGCGCCACCACACCCGGCTAGCAGTTCTTTCAGAGACTTGCCATGTAGTAAGTACTAAGAATAACTCAGTCTGGTAAAGGTGGCAGGGCAGCACTTGGGAGGCAAAGGCAGGTGGAGCTGAGTTCCAGGCCAACTGGGCTACACAGAGAAACCTTGTCTTGAAAGAAACAAAAAAGTAACTTAGAGGGGGCTGGAGGGATGGCTCCAAGGTTGAGAGTATGGCTACTCTTCCAAAGGTTCTGAGTTTGGTTCCCAGCGACTGTATGGTGGCTCATGACCACCTATAGAGATCTAGTGCCCTCTTCTGGCAAGTGTACGTGCAGACAGAGCACTGTATATATAATAAATGAACAAATTTTTAAAAAATAAATTTTAAACAGATTTATTCATTTATTACTTATACAGTGTTCTGCCTGCATGTACACCTGCACACCAGAAGAGGGCACCAGAACTCATTATGGATGGTTATGAACCACCATGTATGTGGTTGCTGGGAATTGAACTCAGGACCTTTGGAGGAGCAAATGGTGCTCTTAACTTCTGAGCCACCTCTCCAGCCAAGTTGATGACAGTGTAAGTGACGAGTTTGTCTAGAGAACACAAGGTCCTGGGTCCCATCCTCAACACTATGAAAGTAGTGTGCGTCTGGGAGGACGTGCAGGTTAGAAACAAGCAGGTCCTCATGCAACGGATGTGGGCACCTGCGGGCTCTATAGCCTGGCTGAGAGCGTGCCTCACAGTATCAGAGATTACTGCCTTCTAAAGACTAAAATCTCCTCCAGCAGCACTGCTTAGCCTCTTGCAAACACTCTGGGCATCTCTGTCATGGGCATCTTGTCACTGTGAGGGCTAATGTGCATCCTTTTAGGCAGCCCTGCCCACAGCAAGCCTGACAGTCTGAGAATCAGGCAATCTTGGTGACTTCTGCTTCTCCATTCCTAAACACACCTGACCTTTAGCCCTGAGATCTAGAGAGGGTCCTCAATCTGTGCCGCTCCTGTGCATAAAATAAGGGCATGGCCAGGGGTTTAGGAGAGATTCAGTTGTTTTTGTAAAGGACACACATGGCAGTTCACAATCATTCGTAACTCCAGTTCCCAGGGATCAGACACGCTCTTCTGACATGTGAAGGCACCAGGCACACACATCGAGCACATACATACACGCAGGGAAACACACATCAAAAAGAACAAGGAAACAAAACCTCTAAAAAGGCATCACAATGAGGCAGAAGCTGGCAGATCACTGTGAATTTGAGGTTAGCCTGGTCTACAAAGTGAGTCCAGGACAGCCAAGGCTACACAGAGAAACCCTGTCTCGAAAAACCAAAAAAACAAAAACAGACAAACAAAAAGTCAGGTGTGACAATACACCTCAGGAGGCAGAAGCAGGCGGATCGATGTGAGTTCAAGGCTAGCCTGGTCTACAAAGAGAGTCCAGGATAGCCGGGGCCACACAGAAACCCTGCCTCAAAAAACAAAAACAAAAACAAAAAAAAAAAAAAGGAGGAAAAAAAAGAAAAACCAAAAAAAGCCAGGCGCATTCCTTTAATCCCAGCACTGGGGAGGCAGAGGCAGGTGGATCTCTATGAATTCAAGGCCAGCCTGGTCTACAAATCAGTCTAGGACAGCCAAGGCTACGCATGTCAATGCTCCCCTTTCACTCTGAGCCACAGAGAGGACAAGAGGAAGGTGGGTGTCTCCACAGCCTCTGGGAAGATGGCTGCGCTCTCAGAGTGAGTGGGCAGCGCGCGGCATTCTGGTTGGCCACCCCAGGACCTGTGCTACTCTACAGTTCTGAGACAATAGGTGTGGGTAAGAGTAAAATGGGAAAGGAGGGCTGGAAAAATAGGTCAGTGGTTGAGAGCGCTAGCTCTTTTTCCAGAGGACCCAGGATGGGTTCCCAAAATTAACAGTTTCTAGTTCTATACGGCAGTTCAGCTGTTCCAAGAAATCCAATGCCCCCTCAGTCTCCAGGGCACCAGGCATGTATGTGGTGCACAGACATACATAGGGAGAGCATCTCAGAATGCGTTTTAAAATTACACACAGGTTAACACTCATCTATACCTAACAGGGTAACAGGCTTTTCTTTCCTTTTTTTTTTTTTTTTGGTAGTCCTGGGGATCAAAGCCAGGACTTTGCTAAGTTCATGTACAACAACAGAGGTATATCCTAAGGTGGGCGTCTGGTGCCACACTGTATGGCACTTCAAACACTCTCAAAAGATGCTTCTTACCTTGACTGGAACCACTGCAGTCTGCACCATGTTCCGGAAGCGGCCAACAGAGGGATCCACGTCCTCTGCAAAAGGAGATGAAAACAGGGTTGGGAGAACAGGGATCAAGCTGCCCACCAAACAACCTGCTCATTCCAAAGGGAAATACAGCCAATGCCACAGGTGCTCATCTGAGCCTTCCCAACAGCCCACCAGGCACAGGGCAGATGAGGAGCAGCACTAGGCCAGTCTACCTGCTGGAGGGGAGGAGCCAGGACTCAGTCCAAGCACCACAAACAGGCCTGTGCTGCAGGTCACTGCGATGCCTTCCCAGGGTATTTTTTGTTTAGTGTTTTTGCTTTTGGTTTTTTGAGACAAGGTCTCTCTGTGTGGCCTTGGCTGTCCTGGACTCACTTTGTAGACCAGCCTGGCCTCGAACTCACAGCGATCTGCCTGCCTCTGCCTCCCGAATGCTGGGATTAAAGGCGTGCGCCACCACACCTGGCTCCTAGGGTGTTGTTTATTTGTTTGTTTTCCCCCTTTCTTTCCTATTCCATGCATTTCTGTTTTGAGGGTAGATACAACAGCAGACATTACTATTTTAGTGATAAGAATAAAATGATGGCAGGAGATATGGCTCAGAGGTTAAGAACACAGTCTGCTCTTCCAAAGGTCCTAAGTTCAATTCCCAGCAACCACATGGTAGCTCACAACCATCTATGAGATCTGGTGTCCTCTTCTGTCATGCTTGCAGAATACTGTATAAATAAATCTTTTTTTGAAATTTATTTTTGTTTTATGTGCACTGCTGTTTTGCCTGCATATATGTCTGTGCAAGGATGTCAGATCTTACAGTTACAGACAGTTGTGAGCTGCCATGTGCATGCTGGGAATTGAACCCGGGGCCTTTGAAAAGAGCAGTCAGTGCTCTTAACCGCTGAGCCATCTCTCCAGCCCCAAATAAATAAATCTTAAAAAAAAAAAAAAAAAAAAAAAAAAAAAAAAAAAAAAAAGAATAAAACGGCAAGTGGCCATAAGCACACATAGTGATCTATGTTTGTCAGCAAGCTCAGATTTAGGACTCAGAGCCAGGGCTTCACATTCGCAGCAGTCACTTGCTCAAGGGTGTGTGCTGCTCATCAAAGCAGCAGCTTCTCATGGCTGGCAACACACACTGCTACCCTAGAGCACATCTGGCTTCACTCTGCAGGGAGGGGCAGTCAAGGTAGGTAAGGGACTCATTTTTATCACTCTTTCGAGCCTCAAGCACTGGCTGTCAGTGCACAGGAGAGCAAGATACCATTCTGCCTTTGAGGACTCCACAGCAACAACTCAGGCTACAACACATCGCAGCACTTGGAAGGCAGGCAGAGGCAAGCAGATCTCTATGAGTTCAAGGCTGGCCTACATACAGTTCCAGGCCAGCCGGGGCTACATAGTGATACCCTGTCTCAAAAAAAGAAAACTTAGGTTTCTAGTTGTATGTAAGTGTGGGTAAGTGACCTCTGCAGGTACCTACACATAAACCGTGCACATACAGCACACCCACACACCCATGATGGTACATGAACTGGATGGATAGCCTAGCTTACTCAGCTTCTAGGCGGGTGGGGAGATGGCCCAATAGGCAGTTGGTCATGCTTACTGTTCTTGCAGAGGTTCAGGTCTTTTCTGGACCCCAGGGCTCCTGCCTGAGTCTATATGCAACACGAGGTGTGTATATACTCATGCAGGGTCACACATGCACACATCAAACAAAACAAGCACACTCTTCTTGCCCCAGCATCCTCAGGGCTGGGATTACAGGAGCACACACCATGTCCAGCTCTAGTCCCTGGTCGTTTTCCCTTTTTGAGACAGGTTCCCTCTGCATAGTCCTGGCTGGACTGGAATTCACCATGTAGACCAGGCTGACCTCAAACTCGCAGAGACCTGTCTGCCTCTGCCTCCCAAGCAGGAGTGTACTACCACACCTGGCTAGTCCTCCCCACCCCCCCACTTCTTTTGGTTTTTCAAGACAGTTTCTCTATGTAGCCTTGGCTGTCCTGGAGTAGCTTTGTGGATCAGGCTGGCCTCGAACTCATAGTGATCCGCCTGCCTCTGCCTCCCGAGTGCTAGGATTAAAAGTGTGCACCACCACGCCTGGCCTTAGCCCCTGCTCTTAAGTACTATGCTGTCCTGACTAAACACACTACACAGTTAAGGCTCCAGGGGGCTGATTTCTGATTTCTTTTTTCAAGACAGCCTAGAACACACATTTTAGTTTCTATCCCTAGTACTAAAACTAGGATGACCCATGAGCAGGGTTCTCAGACTGGACAGGCTCCACCCGAGTCTTCCCTTTAACACCCACTGGATTCTGAGAAGGAATCCAATCCATTTCATGCCCTATTAAAAGGTGCACTTGTCACTGAACAAATGCCCCAGTATCTATCACAGGACTCCCTAAAGGCGTTTTCATTTATGTATGTATACATTTGTGTATGTGTGAGACACACACATACACACATTCCATGGTGAGTCTATGGAAGCCAGGTCTCTCCTTCCACTGGTTCTGGGGACCAAATTTAGGTTCGGTAGCAAATGCCTTTACCTGGCTGGCCATCTTACTAACCCAGGGATTCTTTTAATTCTCTTTCTAAACATAAGCCTTAGACTTGCTGGCTTCTTTTTCTGTGTAGGCTAACTCCCTGGTACCCACAGGCTCTGGTTTTGGCCTATTGGAGCTGTAGCTCCCCTTGCCCCCACATACTCCTAGGATCCAGAGGATTCTATACATGGCTGAGAACCAGGGCCCGGGAGCTCATTCACGACTACAGAACACATCTGGAGAGTTCTAATCAGCACACTGGTAAATGGGTGACTATCCCCAACCTTCTCTTAATGCAGTTTTGAATTTCACTTGACTGGTTTCTATATACCCTAATGATCCAGGCTGTTTTGTTTATTTTTAAAGGGTTATATAGTGCTCTGCCTGCACGTAATGCCTACAGGCCAGAAGAGGGCACCAGATCACATTATAGATGGTCGTGAGCCACCATGTGGTTGCTGGGAATTGAAGTCAGGACCTTTGGAAGAACAGCCAGTGCTCCTAACCGCTGAGCCATCTCTCCAGCCCTAGACCTTTCGTTTAAATATTGTTATTTTGAACCAAACGTTGAACTTGGAAGTTACTCTGACAGCATTTGCACCCACTAAGCATGCGCTGCCACTCTGTGCCATCCATCTATCAGAGCACTTGTGATGTAACATGAGCACAGTGACCCAGCAAAGTGGCAGACTGAGACGTCCTTCCCGCAATCCGACCCCAGTGGCCTACAGGCTGTCCGCCACTGAGACCCTCGCCTTCCCATCTCACCTGGGTTGATGATCTCATCATCCTCACTGAAAGTCACCCGTGAGTTCTTCCTCTTCCTCTTTGGTCTCTGAATGTCCAGGTTTCCCTCCTCGATGGTGAGGGTTGAAATCCGCTTGTTGTGGGCAGTGTTGAACTCTGTCAGGTTCTATCCAAAGTTCACACAGGAAAGACTAGAATCAGCACACAGGGAGTTTCATGGAGAATGTAACAAACAAAGGGCAAAAAAGCATTTGGAGCTCACGCTGCTCTCCTAAGGCAGCGAGACTGCCTTCTGTAGTCAGGACTCTGTCCTAATTCAGACTATTAACAGAGAGAACACGGAGCATCCCCCCTGACCATGAGAGTGCTGCTTAAAAGGAGGTGAAGGCCGCGAGTGAGAACAGGCCACCCGTGAAGTGAGGGTGTGGCTGTTTACTTTTCTGGCTTTGATAGAACACTATCACAACTCTATGCCAAGAATTAAAGGAAATTTAACTGGGAGGAACACTAAAATTTATTTTAAAGTAATAAAACAGATGAAAAAGACAACTGAATGCTTCTCAGTAGCTGGTGTGTGTGTGTGTAGTGCAAACACAGACAAGACTGTCTTTAGACTAGACTGGCTTCAGATTTATAACAATCCTCCTGCCTCAGCTTCTGCAGTGCTGAGATCACAGGGATAAGCCACCACACCTGCTTTTCCTTAGAATTCTTAAGGACGCTGGCAGTGCACTTAGCTTTGGCATTAATCTTTTGCTAGACTCTCCTTCCTGCGTCAGGCCCAGTGCATTCACAGTCACCCCTCTTTTCATCTCATGAGTAACTTGGCCTTAGCACTGCTTCCTGCTTCTTTCCAATTCATTGGACCTGTTCCAACCTGCACTGCAGCTTGAGATATTCCAAAAGCCCAGAAAGGACCCAGCACACTGAACTGAAACATGGGGACGCACACTAGCCCAGGAGAAACAGACAGGCTGACTACCACCACGGCCCTTAGCTAAGAGGCGACTTCTGAAGAAAATGGCTTCTACTTTGGTTTTTTGGGTTTTGTTTGGTACCGAGCATGCACGTGACCATGTAAATATGCAGATTCTCAGGTGCCTAGGCCATCTCCCACAGGCAACTGTAGATCCTACCTAATGAGAACATGTAACACCTGCCACGTGTGACTGTTGTATGAAGCTATATTGTTTACAGAGACTCTCCTGACACAGCTCACTGATCTCCCTGTGTGAAGATGGAATATACGAAATGTGGTCAGTGACTACAGCACTGGACAAAAAAAGCTCAATAGAGCAACAGAGCAAACAGGGGCTGCAGAGGAGGCTCAGCAGTTATGAGCACTGGCTGCTCTTCCAGAGGACCTGTGTGTGATTCCCTGCCATAGCCACACGGTAGCTCACAGTTGTCTGCAACTATAATTTCTGGGGATCTACGCCATATTCTGTACAGGCAGGCAAAAGATTCAAATACATTAAGAACAAAACAAAACAAAAAAGCTAGGCCCTCCCCCCCACACTAAAGCAGCAGCACATGGTCCCCTGAAGAGAGAGTGCAGAGGAACCTGGCCAGAGCTGGCCATATGCATTGCTCAGGGCTCAGTATCAGCCTGAAAAGAGCCCCCTGCTACTACAATGCTGTCCTTTCAAACTAGGAAGAACAGCCGCACATTGCACAAACAAGGGTTCTGACAGACAAGGACATGGGATTACGTCAAGCTCGGTCTCCTCTTCTGGAAGTCCCAACAAGCCCTTGAGCTCATCATCCTCTCCGCCCATCTTCTCGTCGCCCTTCACGGCTGACGGCAAGGCCTGTGGCTTCTCGCGAAGAGTGTACGCCCTTGTGGACGCACCAAACGAGACCGTGGAGTCGATGGGGATCTGCTGAGGCTTGTGAGGTTCCAACCGAATGTGACCCAGGAAAGTGCCATGAGCTGGGAATAACCAAATCACAAGTGTAAGGCAAGAAATCAAAAGCAGCCCGAGACCTCCGAAGGGAACGCGTCCTCTCTGACTCTCAGGTGTCAGCTCCCCCAGCGCAACAAGTCTGCTTTCCTGATCGTTAGAACTGATGATAACAAATGTCACATTCAGGACCATAGTCACAAAAGCAGCTGTGTGGAGGTATGCTGAGTGGATGTAACAACCATCAATAAGGCGCTGTTTAGCCAATCAGCTGGGCAGAAGGACAGGAAGTGGAAGGCGGGACCTTCTGGAGGGGAGCCAGGAGGTTTGACAGTTGAAGAGAGAGAGACAGTTGACAGGGTAGGAAGAGGAAGGGGAGAATGGCCGGATGAGCGGATGAGCATCTTAGTGGCAAATGATTGGGGTGTATGTATTATATATCAGTTTAGAGTAGTTTGTTTACCATAGTTTAGGAATAGATCAGCACCAGTTTAGATTCTGCCCGGCGTATAGTGCTGGCAGCTTACAAGTACTCTTTAGACTCTGCGTCATTTACTAGCTACCATAGGTTGAACCGATACATTCTTAATGCAACACAGCTGTTCTCTTTTTCCAGTAGGAGGGTCAAACCTAGGGCTTTGCCCATCCTGGGCAAGCACTCTACCACTGAGCTTCAGCCAGCCCTTGGCTTTTGAGACAGGGTCTCACTACGTAGTTAGGGCTGGCTTTCAACTTACTCTGTAACCAGTTTGGACTCAACTATGTCAACCAGATGGACTTCGAACTCATGACTCTCCTGCCTCATCCTTTGGAATGCTGGGAATACAGACATGTGCCACTATGTTTGCAGAAAGACAGAACTTCTTTTTTTTTTTTTTTCCCCCAGACAGGGTTTCTCTGTGTAGCCTTGGCTGTCCTGGACTCGCTCTGTAGACCAGGCTGGCCGCGAACTCACAGCAATCTGCCTGCCTCTGCCTCCCGAGTGCTGGGCTTAAAGGCGTGCGCCACCACGCCCTGCTGAAAAATAAAACTTTTAAAGATGACTATGTCAACTGAGTCTACCTCATCCTGTCTTGAATGGCTCCAACCTAGCAGAAGCCATGCTCTCCAAAGCACGAGGCACACATCGGTGTGGTCTGCCCTCTCTAGCGTCAGCTCTAAGCAGCAGGGAACTGCTGCTCTGGGGGCACTGTGCTTGGACTTTTCCCCAGGATGGAGAGAAGGCGGGCCAACACAGATGCAATGTCAATGCCAAGGCAAGCCAAAACCCTACCAGAGATTCTGAACTGTTCCACATCAGCACTCTGCCTGTTATGAAATGGAAAGAAAAGATGGAGCAGGTACCTGTAAGACAAGGCTTACGGAGTCCTTTGTAAACAGACTGGGGAGGTATGCCTCTGTGTGGGAGGACCAAACATGGCGAGCAGAGAAAACAAATGTGTGTGCGTGTGTGTGTGCGTGCGTGTGTGTACACACACACTTGCCTGCCTCTGCCTCCCAAGTGGTGGGATTAAAGACGTGTGCTACCCCTGCCCTGCATACAACTGTGTTTTTTACTCTATTTATCATGGCAAACGAGTAAGCTTTAGCAGTCCTCACTGCCCAGTCTCAGTTGCATTTCTGTAGACTATAAGCAAAGTTAAAAATCTTATTAATTGCAGCGTACTTATGAACCTAAAATTGTCGTAATTCAGTTAAAGCAAAGTGTATTGGGATAATAACCTGTAAATAATAAATGTTGTTCAAAACAAGCATTCTGTGAACATCCTGTATTGCTGCATACCATGATGCAGTCAGGATTTCAGCTTAACTGGATCAACTGGATCGCGGTTCACCACGGCATGACGAGGTCCTGAACGTCAGTACTGAGTTCCTTCGTGCCACTTTCATTCTCTCTCTATACAAATGACTCCCAGAAGAGTCACCCCAAACTATCTTTTCCCTTTAGTCAATTATTTCAGGAAAATAAGAGAATCTCAGAAATAATGAAGAGCTGATTCAGAGTTCCCCAAGCCCAGAGCCCGAGCAGCATTTCCGTCCGCACGGGGAGCAGGAAATGGGAGGCAGGCACTTACTGCTGTTGAGGTCTATCAAGAAAACTCTCTTCAGGTGCTTGTGGTAAACCAGTGCCGCGTGGACTCGAGAGCAGGACTGGTGGTCGATGGTAAAGTCGCACAGATCAGGGTTCCTCCCAAATAAGTAATACTTCTTCTCATCAATAATCAGCTTCTAAATGAACATGAAATGAAATGTTACTTCACTCTTACTGCAAGCAGGGCTTAGCAAAGCTTCCAGTCACGCAGGTAGACCCTGAGTAGGTAAAATGTCTGTCAACTGAGAAAAGCATCTCCTATTGTCAAGCTCCGGGGTGTAGTGAGATCAGTGCGGGGCTCTCCCCCCGCCTGCCCCAGGCAGAGCCAGGCACGCTTCTGACCACCCTAAGACCCAGAGTGGGGACATCTTTCCCATGAGACGTGCACTAGCTCCTAAATGGCCAGCATGCATTCTTCTCACTTCCAGCTAAGGATAACAGCACGCACGCCCACCAGTTCACCCTAGCGCCTAGGGGACATTAGCCACTGGAATCCCAAATGAGAGAGCTCTTCCCTAGGACAACGGAGCAGGAAAAAAAAAAATGGCTTTGCATTTCTAAGTACTCCTTTCGAGTCAGTGGCATAAACTTACCTCACGGACAGGCTCTATGTACAGGCCCACCTCTGTGTACCCACAGCAGTTTACTAAGCTAACATTTTTTTAGTGGAGAATTAATTTCATCTCTCCAAATGAAATTGTCCACTTTGTAGTGCTGGTATAAAATTAAAAAATAAAAAGAACCCTAAAACTGTTTTTAGTTCTATTAGATGTCAAGTAGCCCTTCCTTGTCAGGTAAGAATTCTTTAAAAAATATATTTATTTATTTACTACATATACAGTGCTCTGCCTGCATGTACACCAGAAGAGGGCACCAGATCTCATCATAGATGGCTGTGAGCCACCATGTGGTTGCTGGGAGTTGAACTTGGGACCTTTGGAAGAGCAGCTATCTCTCCTGCCCCTGCCGGAGATTTAAAAAAAAAAATTTTTTTTTTTTGGTTTTGTGAGACAGGGTTTCTCTGCGTAGCTTTGGCTGTCCTAAACTCACTTTTTTTTTTTTTTTTTCAAAAGATTTATTTATGGGGCTGGAGAGATGGCTCAGCAGTTAAGAGCACTGACTGTTCTTCCAGAGGTCCTGAGTTCAATTCTTAGCAACCACATGGTGGCTCAAACCATCTATAATGAGACCTGGTGCCCTCCTCTGGTATGCATGAAGACAGTGTACTCATATACAAAAATAAATAAATAGATCTTAAATTACAAAAAAAAAAAAAAAAAAAAAAAAAGATTTATTTATTATGTATATAGTGTTCTGCCTGCATGTACACCTAAGGCCAGAAGAGGGCATTGGATCATATTATAGACGGTTGTGAGCCATCTCATGGTTGCTGGGAATTGAACTCGGGACTTTTGGAAGAGCAGATGGTGCTCTTAACCTATGCGCCATCTCTCCAGCTGCCCCCTAGACTGACTTTTTTTTTTTTTTTTTTTGGTTTTTTGAGACAGGGTTTCTCTGTGTAGCCTTGGCTGTCCTGGACTCACTTTGTAGACCAGGCTGACCTCGAACTCACAGCGATCCTCCTGCCTCTGCCTCCCGAGTGCTGGGATTAAAGGCGTGCGCCACCATGCCTTATAGTCTTCTTTTTCTTTTTCTTTTGCTTGTGAGCCTAGCCTTTAACTGGCTAAGCCATCTCTCCAGCCCCACTTCTTTTTTTTTTAAAAAAAAGTAACTCTGGCTGGCTTGAAACTCTATACAGACTAGACTAGCCCCAAATTCAGAGATCCCTCCTGCCTCTGCCTCCTAAATGTTAGGGTTAAAGGCTTGAAATAAGACTCCTACCAAGGGCCGGAGTGACAGCTGAGTATCTCCTGCCCTCAGGAGGCAGAGTTAGGGGAGATCTCAGAATTGGAGGCCAGCCTAGTCTATATAGTGAGTTCCAGTAAAGCCAAGGCTATATAGTAAGACCCTGTCTCAAAGGAAAAAGAAAAAGGGCTGAAGAGATGGCGCAGGGATTAAGAGCACAGGCTGCTCTTACAGAGAACCCAGGTTCTGATCCTCACAACTGTCTGTCCCGCCAGTTCCAGGGGATGTGACTTCTGCCCTCTACAGACAGACATTAGGGATACACACAGGGCACATAAATGTAGGCAAACCTTATACATAAAGCAAAAATATTTTTTAAAAAGTATTTAAAAATATATTAAAATTAAAAAAAAATTGAGCCTGGTGTGGAGGTGCACACTTTTAATCCCAGCACTTGGGAGGCAGAGGCAGGCAGATCGCTGTGAGTTCAAGGCCAGCCTGGTCTACAAAGTGAGACCAGGTCAGGAAAGGTTACACAGAGAAGCCCTGTCTGTCTTGAAAAACCAAAAACATCCTTCAGAGGTTAAGGCAGGATGATTCCAAGTTCAAGGCTAGCCTGGGCTACACACAGTAAGGCCCTGTACACACACACACACACACACACAGGCAGGATGATTCCAAGTTCAAGGCTAGCCTGGGCTACACACAGTAAGGCCCTGTACACACACACACACACACACACACACACACACACACACACACACACACACCCCACCCCTGAGAAAAACTCGCACAAAAGCTCAGAAGAAATGCCAAGTGAAACTAGCACAAGGCTAGAAATCAAGAGCTACTCATCCCTGGCTAAGTCCTTGAATGTACAGGCTGTACCCCAGGGAGGAGGTTCACTATTCAGGACATATGCATTAGTGTCCTCGAAGACTGCTGGCAATTAGCAGCGACAACTGCTATGCACTCACCTGACATACACTTGCTGTAAGTTTTATGTTGTTTCACTGGTGAGGACAATGTCCTAGGGTTGACATCCTTTCCAGTTTTAGAGATGCAATATTGGAACATACCACACAGAATACAATAAATAAATTTCAATTTTATAAACTTTTCTTCTTTCCTTTTTGAAAAGTAAGATTTCATATATTCCAGCTAGCCTCAAACCTGCTATGTAACTCAGGATGATCTTAAACTTCTGATTCTTTCTAACTCCTAGGTGCTGAGATTACATGCATGTACCAACAAACCCAGTTAAATCTGAGCATTTAGGAATGCCAGGCATAGCCGGGCGTGGTGACGCATGCCTTTAATCCCAGCACTCGGGAGGCAGAGGCAGGCGGATCACTGTGAGTTCGAGGCCAGCCTGGTCTACAAAGTGAGTCTAAGATGGCCAAGGCTACACAGAGAAACTCTGTCTCGAAAAACAAAACAAAACAAACAAACAAACAAAAAAGAATGCCAGGCATTGCTGGACAGTAGTGGTGCACACCTTTAGACCCACCACTTGGGAGACAGAGGCAGATGGATCTCTGTGAGGTTGAGGCCAGTCTGGTCTACAGAGCAAGTTCCTGGGAAGCCAGGGCTTCACAGAGAAATACTGTCTTAAAAAACAAAACAACAAAAGAATGCCAGGCATAGTAGTGAATGCCTTCACTTATAGGCAGAGGCAAGTAGAGCTCTGTGAGTTCAAGGATACAGAGGTCTACAGAGTTCCAGGCCAGAGCTATGTAATAGGACCCAGTCCCCCCCCAAAAAAGTTTATTTCTTTATTTATTGAGTTTATTTTCATTTTATGGGCTTCTGTGCAATGTATGTCATGTGAGCAGGTACCTGTGGAGGCCAGAGAGGAGACCTGATCCCCTGGATATGGACTTACAGACAGTTAGACCTGCCCAACCTGGTGCATGGAACTGAACTTAGGTCCTCTGAAAGGGCAGGGTGGGCTCTCAACTACTGGCCCATTTCTCCACCACCACCCCATAGTCTGTGCATTTTTTAAATCTACGTTATATAATCTCCTTATTCCACTAATACTAAAAGGTAAGCCATCTGGGAATGAACACTTTGAGTAAGTATGTACCATGGGGTCATATTCTCAAAAACAAAACAAAAAAACTCCAAAACAGCTGGGCGTGGTGGTGTATACCTATTATCAGCACTCTGGGAGGCAGAGCCAGACAGATCTCTGAGTTCGAGTCCAGTCTGGTCTACAAAGCAAGTCCAGGGTGCTGGCTGTGGTGGCGCACACCTTTAATCCCAGCACTCAAGAGGCAGGGGTAGGTGGATCGCTCTGAGTTCAAAGCCTACCTGGTCTACACAGTGAGTCCAGGACAGCCAAGGCTACACAGAGAGACCCTGCCTTGAAAAACCAAAAAAAAAAAAAAAAAAAAAAAAAAAAAGGCTGGAGGGATGGCTTAAAAGTAAAGAGCACTGTCTGTTCTTCTAAAGGTCTTCAGTTCAAAACAAGAACAAAACACACACATACACCACACAAAAAACCCAACCCTCCCCCTCTTTTTTGTTTTTTCGAGACAGGGCTTCTCTGTGTAGCCTTGGCTGTCCTGGACTCGCTTTGTAGACCAGGCTGGCCTTGTACTCAGCGATCCACCTGCCTCTGCCTCCCAAGTGTTGGGATTACAGGCGTGCGCCACCACGTCTGGCTCCCCTTCCCTCAGTTTCTGCCAAGCTTAGCTTTAAGTGTCAATTCAAGCGGTGTCACCTCTGTGGACTCTCATCCTGCAGTGCCTACCTGCTGCTGCTATAGCTCACTTCAGAGCCATGTTACTATGGGGACCCAGACTTAATAACCAATGTTCATAGTGGGTCACAAGCAATGATGCTAGAGTGCAAAAGACGTATCAGATATTGAGTTAAAAAAAAAAATTAAAAAAAAAAAAAAGAGAAAGGAGTCTCAAGTTACAGGTACACACTCACCACAACCAGCATCCCAACCACAGAAAGATCAAAAGGGAATTTTAATCGAAAATAATACCTCTTAGAATTAAGGAAATATATTAAAAAGTAAATGAATCATGCATTACTCTTTCTGTTACTAAAGCTGTGGCTTTTGGCTAGCTATGGCTGATCACTATCAAGATGTGCCTCTGAGTTATAACTCAGAATGTGTCTTTACACACTGGGCCTAAAAGACTCATGGCTTTTATTTTAATATCGCACTTCTTCAACCCAACTATCACAACATATCACAAGCCTTTGAAACAAGACCAGGATATAGATAGCTCGGTTAGTATCAAGTGCTGGTCAAATCTAAATCCTTAAGGTAACTACACCTACACTAAGGGCTCTAGCTAAGCAGCAGAACACCTGCCCAGGAGCATGAGACCCTTGTCTGACTGCCAGCATGGCAAAATAAACACGCACGCGCACACATTCAGGCCTACTCTGCTAAGACCCATACAATAACATCTAAGAATTATAACTCGACAATGGTGTGCAATTCAGCACACGCAGGAGCATCGCAAGATAAGAGCAGCAGCAGCAGCAGCAGCAGCAGCAGCTGGGGACCAGCACTCAAGAGGGTGCTGAGTAAGGTAAAGGTCCTTTACACAAAGGAACGTGACAGCATCGCTGGGCCTCTTGGACTGCTTACGCGTTTGCAACCTATAGACTTACTAAATTCAAACAACAAAACAGATCTTGTTGTTTAATTTATCATTACTATTTCTGTGTGTGTGTGTGTGTGTATGTGTGTGTATTGGACACACAGGCAGTGCGGGAGGTCAGGGGACAAGCTTGTGTGGCTGGTTCTTTTCGTCCACACTTACATGGGTTCTAGGGATCCAATTCAAGTTTTCAGGCTTGAGCTGGGCATGGTAGCGTGCGCCTGTAATCCCTGCACTCTGGGAGGAAAGAGGCAGGTGGATCTCTGTCAGTTTCAGGTGAATTTGATCTGCAAAGGAGTCCAGGCCAGCCAAAGCTACACAGAGAAACCCTGTCTAAAGCCAAACAAAAAACCAAAACCAAGTTGTTAGGCTTGAATAGCAAGCCCTTTACACGTTTAGACACCCCTTCAGTCCACAGAGAGGTTTCTGTAAATCTTCAAAGTTCACACTAGTCTATGCAGCAACCAATTTTTTTTTCCTATCAATAGAGCCACCAGCAGTAAAAGAGGTTTCCAGGTATTTTTAATTAAATTATTTCCTTAAATAACCATCTGAGTTTTGGGTTTTGTTTTTCATAAAAGAACTCGTGCTCTCTCCGCCATCTTGGCGCCTGTGGAGGCCTGCTGGGAACAGGACTTCTAAAATGCGACTATGTCTGGAAGGCTCGGGTGCAAAGCCATTTCTGCTGGCTACAAACGAGGTCTCTGGAACCAAAGAGAGCACACAGTTCTTCTTAAAATTGAAGGTGTAAACTGAATTCTACTTAGGCAAGAGATGTGCTTATGTGTATAAAGAAAAAACAAAAAAACAAAACAAAACACAGTGACTCCTGGAGGCAAACCAAACAAAACCAGAGTGATCTGGGGAAAGTAACTCGGGCCCATGGAAACAGTGGCATGGTTCACGCCAAATTCCGAAGCAACCTTCCTGCGAAGGCCACTGGACACAGAATCCGTGTGATGCTGTACCCTTCTCAGATTTAAACTAATAAAAAATAAATAATAAAAGTGGATTTGTGCTCTTGTATTTTTTCCATTTAAAAAAAAAAAAAAAAAGAAAGAACTCATGACAAAGGGGCTGTCTGAGACTGGCTAATTCTCTTGCCACCACCCCAAAACCACCCCTCATTTTTTTCTTTCTTCTTCTTTTTTCTTTCTTTTTTTGTTTTTCAAGACAGGGTCTCTCTGTGTAGCCTTGGTTATCCTGGACTTGCTTTGTAGACCAAGCTGGCCTCGAACTCACGGCGATCCACCTGCCTCTGCCTCCCAGGTGCTGGGATTAAAGGTGTGCGACACCACTGTCCAGCACCCCTCATTTTTCAAGCTAGCATCTGTAAAATGTCATATTTTTTATTATATACACCAAGGAAAAATAACCACACTAATAGACCTTTGAACCTAATTTCTAACTATGAAGCTAGTGGGTTTATTCTTTATTTCTTAGTAAATATATATCGTTTGTTTTTTGAGACAAGGTTTCCCTGTGTAGCCCTGGCTGTCTTGAATTCCCTTTGTAGACCATGCTGGCCTCAAATTCACAGTGATCCACCTGCCTCTGCCTCCCAAGTGCTGGGATTAAAGGCGTGCTCCACCACGCCTGGCTTGTAAATATGTATCTTAATGTAAACAATCCAGGTATGATGACTCGCACAATCCCAGCAGGTGGGAGACCAGGGTGGGACTACCATAGAGTCAGAAACCAGTTAGGGATACATAGTGAGCTCCAGGCCAGTATGAACTACAGAGTGGAATGCTATCTCAAATATAAGAGAATGTCCCAGCCCTTGAGAGGCAGAAACAGGTGGATCTCTGAGTTCCAGGCCAGCCAGGGCTATGTAGTGAGAGCCTGTCTTAACACCAGTTGAACGAAACCTTAACATAATCTAACAACTAGCCACTGCACTCTGAAATCAACTGATGTGACTCTAGAAACTGTGCAGAAGCTGTAATTGCAATGAACTTTTCTTTCCTTTATAATCCTTAACTGTAATTATATTTTGTGTGTGTGTGATTCTGTCTCTGTTTTTTTTCAGGCAGGGCCCCAGTGTATAGATAGCCCGTGTGGCCTCTAATTTGTGGCCTCCGCCTCCAGAGTGCTGGGATGTAAAGTATGCGGCATCATACCTGGCCTCTCCCCTTAGTTCTTTTTTTTTTTTTTTTTTTTTTGGTTTTTCGAGACAGGGTTTCTCTGTGTAGCCTTGGCCATCATGGACTCGCTTTGTAGACCAGGCTGGCCTCGAACTCACAGTGATCCGCCTGCCTCTGCCTCCCGAGTGCTGGGATTAAAGGTGTGCGCCACCACGCCCGGCTTTCCCCTTAGTTCTAAATGAATAAATTTTAGCTCCATTTCATTTGTTTTGACAAGTGCCCTTCCTAACCACACTGCTCTGAAGGAACTAATCCTGAATCTCATAGAAGCAGCTTAAATGTTGAACTTAAATGTTAAATGTTTATATCATAAACATCTTTAGTTATTATGAACTATGTATTCTGCAAACTCCAAGCTAGTGGGTTTCCAGTTTATCTGGGCCCCTCAGGTCCATGACCTGTTAAAGAAGTGCCTTCATTTAAGCCAGTCATGGTGGTGCACACCATTTTTTTTTTTTCCCCTTCAAGACAGGGTTTCTTTGGGTAGCCTTGGCTGTCCTAGACTCACTTTGTAGACCAGGCTGGTTTCAAACTCACAGTGATCCACTTGCCTCCCGAGTGTTGCGCCACCACAGCCAGCTTGGTGCACACCTTTAATCCCAGCACTCAGGAAGGAGGCAGAGGCAGGTGGATCGCTGTGAGTTCGAGGCCAGCCTGTTCTACAAAACAAGTTCCAGGATAGCTAGGGCTGTTAGACACAGAAACAACAACAAAACAACAACAAAAACAAAACAAAGCACTTCATTTGTAAGGTGAGATTAATAATGAAAAACAGAGTATCTGTGGGAGAGAAGTACTCAGTGCCAGAGACGGAATCCAAAAGGGTTTTTCAAAGGCTAAGCAGCCACTCCATCACAAGAGTTACATTCCTAGTCCCTGTGAGCTTTTCTCACCACCTGGTTTTTCAAGATAGGGTTTCTCTGTGTAACCTTGGCTGCCCTGGACTCACTCTGTAGGCCAGGCTGTCCTCACAGTAATCCTGCCTCTGCCTCCCTGAGTGCTGGGATTACAGGTGTGAGCCACCATCCAGGCCCTGTGAGCTTTTAACAGAAGGACAAGAGACAAAAAGAAATAAGAAAAAAAAAGAACAAGCTGTGGTGGCACAAACCTTTAATCACAGCACTGGGAGACAGAAGCAGGCAGTTCTCCGTGAGTTCAAGGCCAGCCTGGTTTACATAGTGAGATCTAGGACTGACCCTGTCTTTAAAAGAAAAAAGAAAAAGAAGAAAAGAAGAGTAACACCGCTGAAGCAAAGGAGAGGAGGTAGAGAAGCGAGTCCTTAGCAAACACCTTCAGAATGGGGGTGTGTTTCGGTACCTCAATTAGTTTGTCTCCTTTCACCACATCCAGATGTAAGCCAGGTGGAGGTTTACCTGCCCTGAAAAAGAGTGAAAAGCCATTCTTCAGGATGAGTCCATAAATGGTTTTTTACAATCCATGTCTCATTCACCGCTGACGTGCTCCTACCAGCCTATAATTTTTCATGTTCAAAATGAAATGTCGTGTATTTCACTGTTAGATCTTCTTTCTTAGCAATTCATTGATCATTTGTTGCTGTATTTAGAAAAGCCAAAACCAAACAAACAAACAACCCCCACCACACACACACACACACACACACACACACACACACACACACGCGCGCGCGCGCGCGCTTTAACACTGGCTCTGCACCTCAACCCCCCCCTCCACACACACACACGCGCGCTTTAACACTGGCTCTGCACCTCAAACCCCCCCCCTCCACACACACGTGCGCTTTAACACTGGCTCTGCACCCCAAACCCCACCCCTCCACACACACGCTTTAACACTGGCTCTGCACCTCAGAGACAATGTCTTGTCACCTGGAAAGGATTTTTCTTCTTGCTTTCTTGTTTGTTTTTGAAGACAGGGTCTCACATGTACCCCAGGCTAGGCTCTAACCCTAGTGGGTTTGGATCTGAGGGTGACCTTGAACATCTGGGCCTCCCAGCTCCATCTTCTATGCGCTGAGTTACACTGTGGTATGTGCCACCATGCCTGGTCTAACCTGGGTTTTTTTTTTTTCGAGACAGGGTCTCTCCGTGTTAGCCCTGGCTGTCCTGAATTCCCTTTGTAGACCAGGCTGGCCTTAAATTCACAGCGATCTGCCTGCCTCTGCCTCCCGAGTGCTGGGATTAAAGATGTGCGCCACCACGCCCGGCTCTAACCTGGGTTATTAACCTAAGATTTACTACTCCGGACGTAACAAAGGCGGACTAAACCAGCTCCTTTGCTGGGTACAGAAGGACACACGTGAATTTCAATCAGAGGGATCACTCCAAGTTCAAGGCCACCCTAGTTCCAGATCAGCCAAAATTACATATGGAGATATTGCCTCAAGACAAATAAACAAATGTTAGAACAACCAAACAGCAATATTAGTCTCATCACAAAATAAGCAGAAACTATTACCCAAATGAACTCTTGATACCAAATCAGAAATGTGGAATTAGGGAACTAGAGCAAATCAAAACCATGCCCACAAAACCAAGTTCCAAATGAACCGAGGTGACGTGGCACACTGAACGGGTCTTTCTGCAAAAATATAATTAATCAAACTTTCCCCTGTACTTTGCTTTATCATTCAAGGGGAATGCATGTCAAGTCACCTGACACAATTCTTGGTATGCACCAGATTCTGAGGCAACGGCAGGGTCTTTACCAGCACACGGATATAAGTATAAGGAAATCCAAAAAAAACAGCCAAATATTTGCTTCCTAGGCTTGCTCGTTTGAACCTTCCAGGGCCCTTACATTTGGACGGAAGAAACGGATCCTGTCTAATGGAAGGTTCAACACAATCATCTCACAGTTCTGCCTCAATCTTTTATGGCAGTAGCTAAAAGGCCAATGCTTTGGAGAAAAGCCCATTTTGCTCGAGAAACAGGTTAAAATGAACGTTAAAGCCAAAATATCTTTTCTGCCTATCCTATCGTGTGCCTGATGCCGGCCTAGGAGCTGAGAATGATGCAAGGGTTTTTGTCCTTGAGGATCTCGAGGTAACAGAAGACTGAGAAGTACTATGTTAACAAGCGTGAAAAGCCACAACAGAAACGGCTCCAACTCAGATGCATACCCGAGCAAAGGGGATTTATTCATCTTGTACCCCGCTCAAAGCCGAAATCATCCTTTAACTCCTACGAACTTCCCAAGGGATAAAAACGATGTATTTCAACAACTTATGATGTCTTTTGTGCCGGGCTGGGTGCTGGTCTGGTCAAGAACGAGAGGGAATAGTTCCCCGCCATCCCTGCTCTCAGGAAGCTCCCAGTCCACCCGAGGAGGCTAGGGCACCGCTTGGAGGATGCAGCATCCACGATGGGACGCAGCATCAGGTTGGACTCTGGTAGGGGGAAGCTAGCTCGTGCACGCTCGGGACGTTCAACAACCGGGGGGGCAGGTATGGTGCTTCCCGAGCGCAGTAGGCACTCACTGAGGAGTTGGGGCAAGTTAGGGGCCAAGGCCTTAAGCACCCCGGCGAGCGGCTGACTTCCCAAGAGCTGTCTAAAGTGAACGCCATCGAGGCCCCAAACCTGGGGTTTCCTCAGAGACTGGGCCCCGGCTCCAGGTTCCTCCACACGTCGCCCGGCCCCTCACAGCGGACAGTTTTCCCTCAATCATTCCACGATCTTTTTGAGCCGCTCATTTTATCGCAAAAGGAAAAAATAAAAAAGAGGGGGAAAATCCCAGCCTCCCTTTCTGCTCCGGCTAGGTCACACCAGGCCGCTCCAGCCCCAGCAGTCCCGCTACTCACCAGGTCGGGCAGTCGAACAGCGGGAGACTGGAGCCGGAGTTCGCGACTGCCGCCATCTTGCGTCTCCCCCTCCCATTTGGCGGGCCTGAAGCACGCCGGGAAATTTAAGAGGTCGGGAGGGAAGAGGCGGAATCCCAGCAGTCTGTGCGTGCGCGTGCGCACGCGTAACGCAAGCGCGCTCGCCAGGGAGCGCCTCTTGTTGGGACAGTGGGGACGGTACGGGGAGGGGGAGGCGGGGGCGGGACTGGGGGTTTATTTTGAAGTCGGCAGTGTTTGAGTTGTTTGCTGGGAGACTCGAGCCTAGGACTTCTCTTTGGTTGGGGTCAGAAGCGGTTTGAACCGAGGTATCGGTTTTCCGAAGTTCGGCTTCCTCCAAAAGCTCTTGAACTCTAATCTGCATTAACTCCCAGCACTCCAGCCTTTAGCGCTTCACATAGCGATAAGCCAGTGATCGCTAGAGATGTGGTGGTTCATTGCTTTTTTTCCTCCCAGCCCTCCTCCGGAAAGCAGCATCCTTACTCATTTGTCCTTATTTTATTCTCATACAGCTTACTCTCTTATTTTTTTCAAGACATGTTTTCTCTGTGTATCAAGTCCTGGCTGTCCTGAACTCGTTTTGTAGACCAGGTGGCCTCGAAATCACAGGGATCCGTCTGCCTCTGCCCGCCCCACCCTCCACCCCCACCCTCTGGGATTAAAGGCTTGAGCTACCACACCTAGCTCCGCATGCACGAATGAGGCCAACTGGTTTAATCCCCAGAACCAGTAATTTTCTGAAGTTTGAGGGCTTCTATAGATAAGGAGTCTGTGTCAGAAATAATGTAGTCTGTTTATGAGAATTGGGTACAGGCTCAAACAGAAAAACGGCCTCAATTTTTTCACTGGTTTCACCAATTTTCAAATGGTTAATAAATGGCCCCCTAGGATTTTTCTGCTTGGGTCATAGTGACTCTACTGTACGCTGAAGCATTAGGGTTGTCATCTTCTACGCCACTAGCTTGCTGGTTATAATGGCTTTGTCTGTTGAATGTTTACTGGTATGTAGTTTTATCCGGATCATCTCACATGGTATTCCCAACACTCAAGACAGATGCTCAAACCAGGCGTGGTGGCACACTCCTGTAATCCCAGCACTCAGGGAGGCAGAGGTAGGCAGATCTCTGAGTTTGAGGTCAGCCTGATCCTTGGGCCTTCAAAGCACAATCGATTTATCCAGAAAGAATGGCAACTAATCAGGCCACTTATCAAAGGAATTAGTAAGGGCTGAGAATGTAGCTCAGATGCGATGCAGCTCACCTGGAAGAGGATTTGCCCCGAACACGGAAAGCTAGATCCAGTACACAGTACTACATAAAACTGGGTGGGAAGCCGGGCGTGGTGGCGCACGCCTTTAATCCCAGCACTCGGGAGGCAGAGGCAGGCGGATCGCTGAGAGTTCGAGGCCAGCCTGGTCTACAAAGTGAGTCCAGGATGGCCAAGGCTACACAGAGAAATCCTGTCTCAAAAAACCAAAAAAAAAAAAAACAACCCAACCCCCCACTGGGTGGGATGGCACAGACCGTGGCCTTTGCTGTCATTCTCCACTGGGCACAGTGGCCTCTCTACCTGCCACCTGACAGGCCAGAAGGACTAAATTCCAAGGGATATTGGGGGGAAAGGAGGAGGGCATGCATGGATGTGTTCAAATAGTTGTTACAGGTTTCTTGGAGTTTTGTTTTGTTTTGTTTTGTTTTCCAAAATTAAATAAAACACAAGCTGTATGCTCTATCCACTCTGACCTCCTGGTCAGGTTTGGTCTCTAAAGGGACAAAGCATAACACCACATGTAGGAAGAAGACAAGTTTGGTTCAGAAGCTCAAGGTCACTGTCACCCCCATAGCCAGTTGGAGGCCAGCCTGGACTACAGATAACCCTGTCTCAATGAAATAAAGTATCAAGCCTGACGTGGTAGTGTGTGGGAGGCAGAGACAGGTGGATCTGTGTGAGTTCCAGGCCAGTCTAATCTATACAGTCAGTTCCAGGATAGTCAGTGCTATAGAGAAACCCTGTCTCAAAAAGGAAAATAAAATTAAATAAAATGTAAAAGGATTATTACTATCCCCTTTCAGCTTTTTTATCCCAAATCCTAAGCTGAGAGCACACAAACACACACATACACAAATCCCAATTATTATTATTTTGGTTTTTCAAGACAGGGTTTCTCTGTGTAACAGCCTTGGCTGTCCTGGACTCACTTTGTAGACCAGGCTGGCCTCAAACTCACTGAGATCCACCTGCCTCTACCTCCTGAGTGTTGGGAGTAAGGTATGCACCACCATGCCTGGCTGTAAAAAATAAATCCTAATTCTAAACTTGGCTTCAAGCAAGCAAATAATCCTATGACTCCCCTCTTGGAGCACAGGATATGATTTCTGAGAAGTACTCAGAGTTGCAAAAATGTTTTTCTTGTTGTTGTGTTTTTGTTTTGTTTTTTGAGACAGGATTTCTCAGTGTAGCCTTGGTTGTCCTGGACTGGCTTTTGTAGACCAGGCTGGCCTTGAACAGCAATCTGCCTGCCTCTGCCTCTCGAGTGCTGGGATTAAAGGCATGCACCACCATGCCTGGCTCAGCAAAAATGTTTTATGTAACATAGTATACTATATTTTTAAAGATTGTTTTAAATATTATGAGCTGGGTGGTGGTGGTGCACACACTTGAAAGTCAGAGGCAGGTGGATCTCTGTGAGTTTGAGGTTAGACATTTCTGGCACTCATGGCGATCTGCCTGCCTCTGCCTCCCAAGTGCTGGAATTAAAGACGTGCGCCTCCACGCCTGGCTTTGTTTTATTGTATATTGATATGAGGCTGTTGGATGCATTGGAACTAGAGTTACAGACAATTGTGAGCTGCCATGTGAGTGCTGGGAATTGAACCAGGGTCCTTAGGAAGAATAGACAGAACTTTTAACCACTGAGCCATCCCTATAGCCCTATAGCTCCACAAAGATACTTTTATTTAAAAAACATTTATTCATTCATGCATTTTATGTATGAGTGCTCTATCTTTAAGCACACCAGAAAGGGCAATCAGATCCCAGTGTAGATGGTTGTGAGCCACCATGTGGTTGCTGGGAACTGAACTCAGGACCTCTGGAAGAACAGAAAGTGCTGTTATCCTCTGAGCCATCTCTCCAGGCCCAACAAAGATACTTTTATCTGGCAACTTGTATGGGTTTTTGAGTTTTGAATTCCCTTTCAGGCATGAGGCAGTGTTGAAGTCATCTCTAGCTATCAATGACTGGATAAAATCTTAGATAAAGTTCAACTTTCAATTTCTCAATCTGTGTCATCCACAAGAAAGCTAAGAGGTATATTCTTAGCCTTATAATTCTCTACTCTAGGGCTGGAGAGATGACTCAGAGGTTAAGGGCACTGACTGCTCTTCCAGAGGTCCTCAGTTCAATTCCCAGCAACCACATGGTGGCTCACAGCCATCTATAATGTGATCTGATGCCCTCTTCTGGTGTGCAGGTGTACATGCAGGCAGAACACTGTATACATAATAATAAACAAACCTTAAAAAAAAAAAGAAAACTGCCTTTTGTTTGGGCGCCAATGGTGTCAGTATACAACAGCAAACACAGTTAACCCTTTGAAATAAAGGCTGTAAGGTTAGCTGTCATGACATCTGGCCAAAGAAAAGCTAATTTCTTAACTCTCTGACACACTTTTCTAGACTAGAGTCTAAAGACATTAATATTTTAGGGCTCTGACAGATTTTTCTACATCTAAGTCACTCTGGACGTGGAGGCAGGAGAATCTGTCAGTTCAAGGACAGCCTGGTCTACAGAGTAAGTTCCAGGACAGGTAGGGCTGTTACACAGAGAAACCCTATCTTGTGGGAGAAAACAAAACAACTACAGAAAAAAACAAAACAAAACAAAACCAAACCCACGTTAAAAGCTTCCTGTCAAAAAAGATACAAAAGACAAAAACAAAAAACAAACAAAAAACAACTTAAAATGGCCAGATGTGACGTTATGTCTAAGGTTAGCACCTGAAGGTAAGAGGCAGAAGAACCAGTTTTGCTACATTGTGAGTTGGAAGCTTGAACAGCCTACACAAGACTCCCTGGTCAGAAGAAAAAGCTACTTGGAGCCGAAGAGATGGCTTGGCAGTTTAGCGCGCTCACTGCTCTTCCAGAGGACCTGCATTTGGTTCCCAGAACTCATATCAAACAGCACACAACCAACCATGTCCCTAGCTCCAGGGGCTCCAATACTCTCTTCTGGCCTTCATTTGCACACACACATAATATACATAAACACATAAATAAAAACAAATCTTAAAACATCTTTGGTATGATCAAATGAAGACAATGAAAAATTATGTGGCTAGCTATTATAAACAGGATACTTCATTTAGCAGGTTGATAGTTGAAAAGTGCACAAGGTGTTATGAAGGAGATGATGCTTGTGAAGACAGAAGTAGAAATTGTTGTTTCTCCGGAGACAGAGAGCACTCTAAAGAGGTGGTGGTGAGCAGGACAGCTCCTGTCAGTGATGCAGACTGTATATCCTCTGTAATGGTGGCCTGACGTATGAGAACTCAGGATGACCACTGTCTGATCATGGGCAAGCTTGACTCAGCTTCTTGATTCATTTAAAGAATACAGAAAGGCTGGCAAGATGGATCAGCAGGCAAAGGCGTTTGCCTCCAACCTTGACAATCTGGGTTCAATCCCTAGGACCAGATAGTGGAAGGAGAGAACAGTCGTCCTCTGACTCCTACACGGGGGGGGGGGGGGGGGGGGGGGGGGGTGTTGTCTAGTGATGGCTCAGCCATAAAGAACGCCTGTTGCTCTTGCAGAAGACCTGGGCTTGATTCCTGGCACCTAAATGGCAGCTCACAATCATCTGTAACTAATTCCAAGGGATCCAACTCCCCCTTCTAAGACTCCCCAGCACCAGCCATGCATGTGGTGCATAGACATGCATTTAGGCAAAATACTCATACACATAAAATAAAAACATAAAAAACATAAAGGGGGTACAATAAATCTCCCAAATAGCTTTCTTTCTTTCTTTCTTTTTTTTTTTTTTTTTGTTTTTCAAGACAGGCTTTCTCTATGTAGCCTTGGCTGTCCTGGACTTGCTCTGTAGAGCAGGCTGGCCTTGAACTCACAGCGATCCAACTGCCTCTGCCTCCCGAGTGCTGAGATTAAAGGTGCACGCCACCACAACCGGTTCCAAATAGCTTTCTAGGTATATTAAGTGTAGGGGCTGGAGAGATGGCTCAGTGATTAAGAGCACTGCCTGCTCTTCCAGAGGTCCTGAGTTCAACTCCACGCAACCACAGGGTGGTTCACAACTATCTGTATTAGATCTGGTGCTCTGTTCTGGCAAGTGTACATGCAGGCAGAATACTGTATAAATATTAATATAAATAAATATTTTTAAAAATCTAGCATAATAGCATGCCAGCACTAATGGCTCAAATATTCCACAAATATCTTGTTTTGTTTTTTTCTTTTTGGTTTTTCGAGACAGGGTTTCTCTATATAGCCGTGGCTGTCCTGGACTCACTTTGTAGACCAGGTTGGCCTCGAACTCACAGCGATCCGCCTGCCACTGCCTCCCGAGTGCTGGGATTACAGGCGTGCGCCACCATGCCCGGCTCATATTCCACAAATGTCATCCACACACAAGCCTTTACATTTCTGTTTCAGGCTACCATTCCTACCTTGGACCTTTGGAGTGTGTGTGTATGTGTGTGTGTGTACATGAGTGTGATAGGTGTGTCAATTTTTACTTTGCTAACTGAGACAATGGAGTGTTACAAATAAAGTTGCCATGTAATATCACCATTCCCCACCAATACTTGGGGTTGAATTCGGGGCTTCACTTATATTGAACAAGCACTTTACCTCTGAGCTCCATCTTCTCATTTTAATAATATTTAAATAAGTTTTTAAAATTGGTTTTGTAGCACAGAGGCTTCAATCCAGAATCCAGGTCCTTGTGCAGTCTCAGGTTCGTTCTCTGGCATCCCCAAAGATGTGGGTGGGAAATGCAGAGAAGTCTGTCAGTAAAGAACTTGCTTTGCAAGCCTGAGGCCCTAAGTTTAGGTCCCCAAAACCCAAACAAACAGCCAGGGAAGATGGTGAATGACCGTAAGAATAGGAAGAAGACAGACCCAGGGCTTTGAACTCGCCCAACACCTACCCCATCTGTAAGTGATGGGGCCAGTCCTGCAGAACCAAAGCTGCAGCGTCTCCACGACACAGCGCAACAGCAGGAATCTGAACTGAGGATACAGTATTGATAGCAGAGGCCTCAAACTCGGTCAATGACTCATCTCAAAGAACATTTGCAAGTACAGATGTTTGGACAGAAGGGTGTACTGCATGACACACTACAGCTTCCACAAGACTTTACATTTTTTATTTTCTACTTTCTTTTGGTGGGAGGTTACAAGGGTGGAGAGTAAACATAGAAGGACTGGGGAATGAATAGGACTGGGGTCATGATGTGAAATTCACCCCCCCCCAAAATCAACAAAAAAATTATAAGTGGGGGGAGAATGGGAGGCAGCCAGGCAAAGAACTGGAAGCTCACTGGCCACCTAGTCTCACCTACTTGGCAAAACGAGTTTGCAAGAGACTGATTCAAACAAAAATAACAGACAACTGAAGAACATCCAAGGTTTGCCCCATGATGGATACATGTATTCGATCTACATATATGCACACGCACACCTATGTATACATGCATTTCCCTCAGCCTCCCACCCCAATTTGGAATGATTTTAATTTTATCTCTTAGATTTCATTTCTCCACAGGTTAAAAACTTGGTCTTTATGTACACCTCCACATGTGGTTTTGAATAGTAATTTATTTTCCTTTAAAAAAAAAAAAAAAAACAGAGTCATGCTATGTAGCCCAGAATAGCCTTGAATTCATAGCGATCCATCTGCCTCTACCTCCTGAGTGCTAGATTCATGGCATGTGCTACCATGTCTGCCTGGTAATCTCACTTCAATGTCTGCCCAATAGTACAAAGCAGTGTAAGTTTAGTTTGAATATAACATATTGCACACCTTGTGGGTAAGCTTCCCTTAGTAAAAATAAAAAATGTGTGTGCATGTGGGCACGTGCACCTGAACACACATGCACATTCCCTTGCGCTGAGAGCACCAATCTACTATCGTTCACGTTCCTACTGTGAAACATTACCCATGAAGTGGCCGGACTACTTTTATTTACTCTACGTAGCACTCATTCAGTTTAAGAGACTGCTAGAGGGACTGAAAAGACAGCAAAGTAGCTAAGAGCATGTGTGGCTCATGCAGGGAATCAGGGTTCAGTTGCCAGCACCCACATGGAGGCTCATCTCTACCATCAGTTCCAGGGATCTGACCTCTGCTCTGAATCTGAGGGCACCAGGCATGCACATGGGACACAGCCAGACATGCAAGCAAAACATTCATGCATGTAAAATAAAATGTAAAAAACCTATTTTTTTTCCTCTTTAAAGAGTACCTAGGCCAGGCGTGGAAGCACACATTTTTTTGTTTTGTTTTGTTTGTTTTTTCAAGACAGGGCTTCTCTGTGTAGCCCTGGCTGCCCTGGACTCACTTTGTAGACCAGGCTGGCCTCGAACTCACAGTGATCCGCCTGCCTCTGCCTCCTGAGCGCTGGGATTAAAGGCGTGCGCCACCATGCCCGGTGGTAGCACACATCTTTAATCCCAGCACTCAGGAGGCAGAAGCAGGCAGATCGCTGTGAGTTCGAAGCCAGCCTGGTCTACAAAGGGAGACCAGGACAGCCAAGGCTAAAAGAGTACCCAGTAGTAGGGAGAACCTAGTGCTCCTAAAACATTTCAACTTCAATACAGCAAGATGCAAAATGAAACAGGAGATGCAAAATGGAAAGGAATACAAAAGCATATTTACAATTTGTATGTTTAAATTAGACATCTGTTAGGAGTTTTATAGTGAAAAAAAAAAAAAATGAGAAAGCATGGAACTAATGGGCTAACGCGACTTGTCCAAATCCCCTCAGCAAGTCACCGGTAGGCCAGGAATCTTCAAGTCTTTTCTACTCCGGTCTAGTTTTTGACTTACAAGCAATGTTCTCAGTTGTGGTTGCACACAATATGCACATGGAGCTTTAGTGGATTCTTATGTCCAGGAAACACACCGGGCTAAGGGCAGGGAGACCCCAGCTTCAGCACTTTAAAAACATTTTTACCATGAAGGCAAGAGTCACTGTCCAGACCCTGGTGCCTCCCGATATCCTCAGGTACAAGCAGGTTCTAGGAATATGCTTGTTGGGGCTTCCTGACAATTGCTACACATTCTAGATCAAGTTCCTATTTGTTCCCATAGCCACGTAATAAACACCGCTGGATCAATGACAAGGTATTATTGGAATTGCAGCCACTCTGTTGTTCCCAATAGCTTGCCACAACAGACCCCTTTTTTATTTCTTGGATACAAATGATGTATCCAAGTCCAGCCACAGTCTGAAAATAGGGGTTTCTCTGTGAACAGATGTGGTCCATGTGGACCTCTGTCACGCCGACAGCTGTATTCTCTTCCTCTCCCCCCCTTTTTTGAAAGATTTATTTAGTTATTATGTATACAGTGCTCTGCCTTCATGCTCACCTGTACACCAGAAGAGGGCACCAGACCTCATTATAGATGGTTGTGAGCCACCATGTGGCTGGAAGAACAACCAGGCTTATTCACCTCTGAGCCATCTCTCCAGCCCCTCCCTCTCTACCTTAAGCAGAAGCTGATTTCAAACCTGTTGTGTATCCCAGTCTGGCCTTAAGCTCACAGGCTGACTGTCGTGTCTTTTACTAGGATTAGAAGTGTAGGATTGGGCAGTGGTGGCGCACGCCTTTAACCGCAGCACTTGGGAGGCAGAGGCAGGAGGATCACTGTGAGTTCAAGGCCAGCCCAGCCGAGGCTACACAGAGAAACCCTGTCTCGGAAAAAAAAAAAAAAAAGTATGTACAGTTTTTGATTTGTCCTTTTTTAAAAAATTAATTTATTTTTATTTTATGCGTACTGGTGTTTTGCCTGCATGTATATCTGTGTGATGGTGTGAGATCTTGGAGTTACAGACAGTTGTGAGCTGTTATGTGGCTGCTGGAATTGAACCTGGATCCTCTGGAAAAGCAGTCAGCACTCTTAACCATGCAGCCATCTCTCCAGCCCCTCGCCATGTCTTCCAAAGACAGCAATTCCCAAGTCAGTCCTTACCTGCTCTCCAGTTTTCTTGAGGTCTCTTCTTTCACTGCAGTACAGTATCTAATGCCTACATCACCAGGATGTTAACTCATAAAAATAACTACAAAAGTGTTTAAATGTTTATTTGTACTAAGTAGGTGGGATGGTGCAAAAGTGCAAAGAAACTTACGCATTTGGACCCTTGTTTCCCTACTGATCATATTAGCACAGGCCAAAATTAGGTAACATTAAGAGGAATAGAAGAAACAAACATAAACACACCCACAGTAGCCAAACCCTCTCATTCAGTGAAGCTCACATTTCCAGCCTCAGTTCACATTTATCTGAGAGCCTAACCCAGTTACACGCTCTCTAACTGTTCTAGGCCTGTAACAAAGGGCAGTGGACAACATTTATATTACAAGACAGCAACCTTTTATTAAAATTGTTTTTGTCTAAAACTACACAGTTTGCTCTCTTGCTCATAAATTAGGTAAGTCTAACATCACTAAACCAGTATTATTTACAAACATGAACCTCCTCTTTGCTTTATCAGTAGGTTCACAGACCTAAGTTTTAAACCCTGCCCACTCCAATCTAAATTTTAAAATCTTGCCATCAAAGCCAGGCAAACCTTATAAGGGTTGGGAACAGCCAATGACAGCAACATTTATCATTCACCAGAATGCAAACCACAAGTGAACATGAAGGACTCATTCCAACAATTCCTATTTGTTTTCCAAGATCATGCTGTCCCTAACTCTCCCTTTCTATGCAGATAGGTGGGAGAGGGACCCGACTGATTATAACAATGTTAATGAAAAGAACCTCTTTAAAACAGGAGTGGGATGGCTTAGTGTGTGAGGATAGACACTGTAAACGACACCAGCAGACAATAAAGTCAATTTAACTTAAACCCAAACTTTCACACACACCCTGGCAATGGGCCCACTCTGACAGGCTCTTTTCATTTCATCTGAAGTCACTCGTGCAGTGTTCTTACTCCCCAGTTATATACAGTACCAAAATCTTGCTGAACAGAGAAGCGACCCCTCAGAAACTCACATCAAAATGTAAAATAATAAAAACTGCTGGCATATCGTACAGTTTCTCGGACTCCAAAAGGCTGGCTCCAGAAGGAAATTTATCTCAGATACTCATAAAAAGGTAGCTTGTATATATACAAAAAGACAATATTATGAGACTGTAGTGTCATCTGTCAAAAAGAATATTCACAATGGAACTGTCAATAAACATGAGATAAAGGGCAATCAAAATACAAGGGAAAGGAAGATACAAATAAGTTAACTCCTTATTTGAGAAATCAATAGAATGTATGCATAAATTGATAAATACTGTCTCCATGGTCACTAA
Source organism: Acomys russatus (assembly GCF_903995435.1). NCBI lineage: Eukaryota > Metazoa > Chordata > Mammalia > Rodentia > Muridae > Acomys > Acomys russatus. Next base: position 26,970,048 of record NC_067165.1, read on the forward strand.
TTCCAAGGACTAGTTAGTAGTTAGTTTCTAGCTAAATTATCACAGGACACTCTGGTACACGCTCTCTTCTGTGGTCTCTCTGTGCTGGCAAGACTCCATCAAGCACTTGCCCTCGAAAACAACTCAGCAGGAGAAGGCTCTGAGGCAACCACACTTCACTTAGAAGCAACCCAGATAACAACTACCAAGACTGTAATAATCACTGACAGGACAAGCACGAGGATACACATCTTCTTGCGAGATTTTTTCTGAGGAAAGAAATATTTAAAGACACTCATGAAACAAGCCAAAAAAATTTATACGTAAGATTCAGAGTGCATCATAATCTGCGTCCTTGAAATTCATAACTTTTGCTTTCTTTGAGACAGGGTTTCTCTGTATAGCCCTGGCTGTCCTGGAACTCCCTCTGTAGACCAGGCTGGCCTCCAACTCACAGAGATCAGCCTGCCTCTGCCTCCCAAGTGCTGGGATTAAAGGCGTGCACTACCACCCCTGGCATCAGAATAAAATTCTTATATTTCAATGCTGGGATTTAACTCAGGGCCTTGTGTGTGTGCTAGGTAAGCACCTGCCTACTGAGTCACATCCCAGCATATAATTAACTCTTACCATGCACAAAGATGCAAACGTCTTCTCAAAAATCTCAACCCACCAGTTCTAAGTAGTAGTGCATGTTTTAATTGTCCCCAAATACAATTTTGCAAAGGAGCTATGCCTTTGTCTTAGACTTTTTCCTAGACCCCCTCTACTTCCACGGCTGGAATTACAAACAGCTGCCACACCGCCTGTGGGACCTGAGATTTGGAAACCAGGCCTCCTGTTTTCTTTAGCCACCGAGCCTTCTCTCTAGGCCCTTGTGATTGTGTTTTAATAACCACTTCATACCTGTCACAAATTGTATGTTCACTGTAAAACATACAGGCAGTAGAAGGAAAATAATCACCCATAGATAAGACTGCTAACATAGGATTCTATTTCTTTCTGTTCTCTTGGGTTTGTCTGAAATAGGGTCTCAAGATATAGGCGTGGCTAGCCTAGAGCTTTCTCTACAGACCAGGCTAGCTTAATCTACTGAGATCCACAACCATGGCCTCCTGAATGCTGGTTAGCGGCCCGTGCCAGTACACCGTGCCCCTTTTGCTTTTTCATCTGTGCACATTCCTGTCTGGTGTAACTGGGTCACACTGAATATTTGATGCTTTTCTCACTTAACATTTAGTACAAACTCTCCTTTTCTGCTATAACCCCATTGACATCTTTTAGTGCCCACATACATAATACAACAGTGAGTAGATGTAATTTTTACTGCTGTAAATTACAATCAGTTTTTTCAAGGAAATACTGTTATGAAGCACAACTTCCTCAAGCGTACTCCCATGTAAAATACAGCTATCCCAGGAACACAGAAAATGATAAAATGCTAATTAATTCTGAACAGCTCTGCAGTACCAGCTGAGGGAAATAAGGACTTCATTTCCAATATCTAACACCTGAATTATAGACTCAGAGAATGAGCTACGGTGGCGCACCTGCAATCCCAGCACTTGAGAGGCAGAGGCAGGAGGATCTCTATGAGTTCAAAGCCAGCCTAGTCTACCAAGTGAGTTCCCAGCCAGTCAGGACTACATAGTGAGACCCTGTCTCAAATAAACAAAACAAAGACCCATAAAAGTCATCAAGCTAGGGGTTGGGGATTAGCACAAGGCCCTGGGTTCGGTTCTCAGCTCTGGGGGTGGAAAAAAAAAGTCATCAAGCCAGAAGACTTCCCTTCATGGGCTCGGCTCCATAATGATTAAATGCTGTGTACACAGAACTGTCTCGTAGTTGACTCTAAGACATTGTGCTCTGGTCAACAGTCCACATAAGGTGTCTCGGGAGCTCCGCTCTCCCTGCAGGTCTTACTTTCCCAGCAGCCCTGCCATTTAGGATAAAAGATTAGCATCACGCTAGATTTAGACATCAAGCTAGCTCACGAGATTAGTGTTGCATCCACACAGCTTCTGAGTAAGTTATTCAAGATTTGATGATGTTGGAGATCTGACTGCAAAGATAAATACTAAAAATGGGACAGGGGCTACAAATTATGGCTGCCTGCCTCCAGCATAAACCCAGGCAAAAGGTAGCAGCTGTCTGCAATGTGTCAACACAGCCTGGGGATTCACTATGTCTCCAACATAGAGAGACTTTCTGTGGTATTGGTTTTTACCTGATAGTAAGCAGCTCTTTGTAGCTGATCAGTGGCTCTCTCCACATGCACCTCTGAGCTTTCCACATTGGCTTCTATGCTATCTGTAAAAGATACAAGGCACATTTCAGCATATTCAGGCATTTCAATACTACAAAAACAAAACAGAACAAAACCCCACACACATTTCTCTCTTTTTTAAAAGTGTATGTGGGTGTTTTGTCTATATGTGTGTCTGTGCAGCACGTGCATGCCTGGAGCCCACGGGAGGGTGCTGGATCCCTTGGAACTGGAGTTACAGGTGGCTGTGAGCTCTGTGTAGGTGCTGTGTACAGAGTCTTCTAGAAGAGCAGCCACTGCTCTTAGTCGCTGCGCCATCGCTCTAGCTCCCTGCACTGATTTGATGCCACAGGTCTAACTGTGAGCCTAGATAAGCAGCATCTAGACCAGCCAGTCATGACATAAAAAGTAAAATGTACTTCTTTGTCTTTCTTTAAGTAATTATTTTTTTTTTTAGGTAAGGTCTCATGTAGTCTAAGATGACCTCAACATCCTCAACAATAAGCTCCGTAGCTGATACTGGCCTTGACCTCCTGCTCCTCATGCCTCCAGCTGAGCACTGAGGTTACAGCTGTCATTGTCACTCCCAGCTACAATTTCTAACTTGGTAAGAGAACAGCACCATGCTTCAGAAATAAACACTGATACACTTAATAGCAAGGGTTACTAATTATGCAATTTACCTATATAGGGTTCAAGAAAAATAAAGCTGTATGGGGGCATGCATGCCACATATTTGTCTATACACACAGAAGAGGGCACATCACAAAGTAAATGGAACAAATGTTACTAAACCAGGAAAATGCATGGGAGGGATATAAAAGATTCCTTGTATTGTTTTTATTTTGCAGCTTTTTATAAACTTGAGATCATTTCCATATTAGAAAGCTTTTTAAAGTTACTAACTCCACAATCCTGCAGGAGTTTGAAGCTCAAAGCTGGGGCACTGAAAACTCTTCTCTAACAGACTTACATGCTATAACAAGAGAACAGGGCCGGGCGTGATGGCGCATGCCTTTAATCCCAGCACTGGGGAGGCAGAGGCAGGTGGATCACTGTGAGTTCGAGGCCAGCCTGGTCTACAAAGTGAGTCCAGGATGGCCAAGGCTACACAGAGAAACCCTGTCTCGAAAAACCAAAAAAAAAAAAAGAGAGAACAGGCCTGACCACAGGACACCTCTGGCCTCTACATTGACTATATAAGAAAATGATTCGAGCCGGGCATGGTGGCACATGCCTTTAATCCCAGCACTCGGGAGGCAGAGGCAGGTGGATCGCTGTGAGTTCAAGGCCAGCCTGGTCTACAAAGTGAGTCCAGGATGGCCAAGGCTACACAGAGAAACCCTGTCTCGAAAAACAAAAAAAAAAAAAAAAAAAAAAAAGAAAGAAAAGAAAAAGAAAATAAATTTGGCTGGGCGTGGTGAGGCACAGGCACTCATGGAGGCAGAGGCAGGCAGTTCTCAGTGAGTTAGGGGCCAGCGTATTCTACAAAACGAGTCCAGGACAGCCAAGCATACACAGAGAAACCCTGTCTTGAAAAACAAAAATATATTAATTCAGAGCCAAGTGGTGGTGATAGCTTTTAATCCCAGTACTAGGGAGGTAGAGACAGGTGGATCTCTGTGAGTCCAAGGCCAGCCGGGTCTACAGAGAAAGTTCCACAACGGCCAGGGCTACATGGAGAAACCGTCTCACCCATTCCCCTCCCTCCACTCCAAAAAAGAAAATGAATTCAATAGTTTAAAAAATATGTATTGCTAATTTTAGGACTCTTGGTAACCCATCTTATTGAGGTCTCTGTACTCACCCCAAGATTAGAGGTATAATAGTACATACCAATCATATCACCTTGGTCATGGATCATCATAGCTAAATCTTTAAATATCTGATTAACATCCAATATGTCAGCCTAAGGGAGATTAAAACACAAAACACAACAAAACAGTTACCTCATATTAAGCAACATGTTAGAAGATTTCTTCTTTTTCCTTCCCTGAAGATTAACAATCGCAGTGTTTTAAAGCTTTCTCTACAAATGGAAAACTATCTATTGCTGCTTACCTAATATTGTAGAACAAAAACATAAAACCCGCGCATCAAGCAACAGTAATCACACAAGTTACCTGGGAACCAGTAAGATCATTAAGTCTAAACTGTAAAGCCGGGCATGGTGGTGCATGCCTTTAATCCCAGCACTCGGGAGGCAAAGGCAGGTGGATCGATGTGAGTTCGAGGCCAGCCTGGTCTACAAAGCGAGTCCAGGACAGCCAAGGATACACAGAGAAACCCTGTCTCGAAAAAACAAACAAAAACAAAAACAAAAAAGTCTAAACTGTATCCAATAGAGCCTGAAGTGCAGTGATGGACACATGCTCCCCGTGATGGCCCTAGGTGGAGCACACTAATGTCAGTGACTACTAGGACTTTGGACCAGAAAATTCAAATGGCTTCTATAGTCCTGTGCTGCCTGGGGAACACATGGAGGACAAACAACCAAGGTTGGTTTTCCCCAGTGGACTCAGGGTATGTGAGGAACTGCTGGATTCTGTCACTTGCATGATGCCCTAGTAACAGCTTTCAACTGGCAAAGAGCTCAAACGGTGGAGAGCAGTCAGTAGCATGAAAAGACATCATTTGGAAGTCTGCTGTTCTGACTGAAGAAGTTTAATAACAGTCAGGGTGGTGGACTAAACTGCACGGTTTTCTTGGAAGTGACGAAAATAAGATTCTTCTTTTTTTTGGAGACAGAGTTTCTCTGTGTAGCCTTGGCTGTCCTGGATGCACCTTGTAGACCCAGGCAGGCCTTGAACTCACAATGATCCACCTGCCTCTGCTTAGCAAGTACTGGGATTAAAGGCGTGTGCCACCACACCCGGCCTGGAAATAAGATTACTTATGTTCAGGCTTTTACTTACTCAAAGCTAATAAGCCATGGCCTGACACATGTCAGGTAGAAAAGCAATGGTCTGGCCTCTTAAAGGCATGCTCATATATATGGTGTGAGGGTTTAAATAAGTACTGCCCCAGCTGGTGGACCATTTAGGAAGGATTAGGAGGTGTGGCCTTGTTAGAGGAAGTGTGCCACAGGGGTGGAGGGTTGGGCCCTGAAGTTCCAAAAGCCCATGACAGGCCCAGTCTCGCTCTATTTCTGCCTCCAACTTGTGAATCAGATGTAAGCTCTCAGCCACTGCCGCGATGCCATGCCTACCTACCTAAACTGTAAGCAAGCCGCTGATTAAATGCTTTCTTTTAGAGACTGGAGAGAAGGCTCAGCACTTGCGTACCTGTTGCTCTTACAGAGCATGCAGGTTCAGTTCCGAGCACACACATGGCAGCTCACAAACACCCAGAACTCTAGTTCTAGGGGGTCTGACCCCTTCTTCTGGTCCCTAAGAGCATTCATAAACTTAAAAATTAAAAAATGAACTAAATTTTAAAAGTTTAAACCAAACCTCCTAATTCCTACTTAACAGTCTACCAACCAGGGCAGTATTTATTTAAACTGACATACCATATGATCATACCTTTAACAGAATTTTTTAAATGTTTTTGAAGAAAATGTGTTGCCTTGGTCATGATGGTGCTCAAGGAGCCAAGAACAGTCACTACAACTCTCCCTCCATCCCACTTCAAAAATGGTTCCAACTCGGATCCACTGAAGTGACAAGAACTATACTTGGAATTGGACTTTAGAATGTACAAAAATAAAGCAAGTGCTTTTTGTTTGTTTGTTTGTTTGTTTTACGTGCATTGATGTTTTTGCCTGAATGTATGTCTGTGTGAGGGTGTTGGGTCCTCTGGAACAGGAGTTACAGACAACTGTGCACTGCCGTGTGGGTGCTGGGAATTGAACCCAGGTCCTCTGAACAACCAGTGCTCCTAGCTGCTGAGCCGCCTTTCTGATGTCTATTCAGACTATGAAAAGGAGCTTTCTACAGAGCCCTTAACCTGGAGACTGCCACTGAGATGGGAAAATTACAGAAAGCAACACAGTACTGTCTGCCCTGCTGTTTTCCATGCATGTGTCTCTCACGGAGACCATATGCTAAACAGAGTTTGAGGAAGAAGCTGGGTACTCTTTATGCCCAGGGCAGCAGCACACAGCAGTGGTTCAATTTTGCCATAACTGATAATCTCCAAATATCTGCAGACACCTGACTGAGCCCAACAACAGCCCCGCCTGCTGCTCACCTCCAGCTGCCGTATTGCTGTCTCCCTCTCTTTAATAAGCTCCAGGTCTTGCTCAGTGATGGCCGCCTCATCCTCCTGGCTCTGCATCTGGTTCCACTCCTCATGGCTACAGGGAGACAAGCACTCCAGTTCATTCCTCTAAGGTACGAGGAGACATAGCTACATGTCTGCTAACAGCAGAACCTAGGCAGATGTTACTCAGGATCCAACTCGGCTGCTATCGAAGCCCCTGAAGGCCATATTTCCTAACCAGAAGAAAAAGTATGACACCAAGGAAGTAAAACTCCAGCCATGGGCAGAATGTGATGAGGCAGAATTATGGACAGGCCTCGTTGCCTATTCCACATAGGGGTATTACTGCAGTCTTGTTAGGACTTGCTAAACAAGGGACACACACACCCGGAGGTTAGCACTCACTGGACTGCACTGACCCTGCTCTCTAGGGCACTCTCACAGTACAGCAGTGTTGCTGGTCCCAGGAGCACTACACGCAGGAAAGCAGACTCAACCAGCAAACAGGGATTCACCAGCTCATCTGTCAGAGCCATGCCTAGTTCTCAGGCATTTCCTTGAGACTATGTTTTGGAATAGATTCTTCCACTTAACAGAAAACCAAACTAAAATCTAATAAAATGTTTGTAAGTTGAGCCGGGCATTGTAATCCCAGCACTTGCTGTGAGTTCGAGGCCAACCTGGTCTAAAAAGTGAGTCTAGGACAACCAGGGTGACACAGAGAAACCCTATCTTGAAAACAAACAAACAAACAAAAAATGTTTGCAATTTGATTTGTTTTGGGTACTTAGAAGAAAAGTATGCTATTTATTAAATTAAAAGAAATATTTGGAGTTGGGCATGGTGCCTGGTGGCCAGAAGACAGCATTGGCTCCTAAGGGACTGGACTACAGGCAGTTGTGAGCCACCATATGAATACTGGGAAATGAAACCTGGTCCTTTGCAAAAGCAGCCAGGGTTCTCAGCCACGGAGTCATCTCTCCAACTCTATTATTTATTCATGTACTTACTTATTTGACAATCAAGCTATGTAGCCTAGGTTATCCTCCAACACTCTTGATCCTCCTGCCTCATCACCCAGAGTGCTGGGGTTACAGGCATGCATTAGTATGCCTGGATCAACTCCCTGATCTTTCTTATTTATTTTCTCTTTTGTCTTTTTTGAGACAGTGTCTCACTACATAGCTTTGGCCATTCCAGAACTCACTATGTAGACCGAGCTGGCCTGACTCACAGACATCCACCTGCCTCTGCCTACCAAGTGTGAGGATTAAAGGTGTATACCACTACAACCAGCCCTGATTTTTTTTTTAAGTAAAAATAGGCACAAAGAGACGGGAGTGATGGTTCAACAGTCAAGAGCACTGAATGCTCTTGCAGAGGACCCAGGTTTGATTCTCAGCGCCTTCATGAAAGCTCACAACCACCTGAAACTCCAGTTTCAAGAGACACAAAGCTCTCTTCTAGCCTCTGTAGGCACCAGACATTTCACATGGTACACAGAATTACATGCAAGCAGAACCCCCACAAACATAGAAAAAGAGTGATAATAATAGACACAAAGGTGTGGACTCTTAGTAACTATCCAGCAGGCTGGATGAGTGATTCTTTACCTGTCAAATGAGACGAGCTGCTCTTCTCTTTGCCTGTCTTCTGCCTAGAAAGCAGATGGCATTATCACTGCTGTTATCCAAAAACATGCCAGAGACACACAAAACAAAGAGCTGCCTTAGCTACATCCCCAAGGAGTGGTGTCCCTCCACTCCAACTGCATCTATGAGATGACACAGGCAACTTGTCTTCAGTAAGAAACAAGTACGAAATGGGTGAGAACAGATCTGCCTTTCAGTTTAGACCTGAGAACAGAGGGCACTCTGCACAGGACGGGGCTGGCGTCTGTTGTCTGGTGGACAGTGAACAAGGCCAGTGGTTGGAAAGGGAAAATGCTGGGGTCAACTCTGGGACTGTAAAGGCCTCTCTTGGGAGTAAACTCACAGAAAGACGAGACCCGGCTCTTGCTCTGGCTATACTTTCTTTTTCCTTCTCAGACACCTTTCTCTGCACAACCTGGAAATTGTTCAAGGCTGACGAGAAGTCGTTCATGAGGCGATCCTTCTGAAGCTTCTGCTGGCGCTGAAGAAATTAAACAAGAACTTGGAGTTTGAAATAAACTCAGAAGCACTTTGTTTTAATAACTATTAAAAGCACAATTATATATGTAAGAGTTTTCAAAGTACAAAAATTATTACAAAATAGGCTCTTCCTTAAATTAGTAAATTTGTTCCTTCCTAATCAAATCCCCAGCTAACCCTATGGACCAGGTCAAAGCACGCTAATGAATCTGAGAACGAGGTGTCATTTACCACATAACTCAAAGGGAATTGCAATTTATATTTGTTTCCCGGAGAATCTAAATACACAGTAAAGGCTTTGAGCTCAGACTGTCTAAATCGGTTACTTCCTGTCCACCCCGAAACACTGAAACTCTAGTTCGCTATATTGAGTGTAGTGAGAATTTTGGATTCTTTAAAAACCAAGTTTTGTTATGTGAATATGTTTTTGTTTTAATCCCAGGCGTGGGATATAGGGCTGCTTTAGTTTGTCCACAGCCATTAATTTTGATTGTCTCGTGCATGCTTTTTGACAGCTGCAAATAGTTTAATCCTGGGGACACTGGAGAAGGCATAAATGGGAGAGTCCTAAGGTGTGCTCCAAAGAGGTGGCTGCTGTGTTTGCTACTGCTGGATTGCTGGTTTGCTGGATATTCTGATGACTAAGACTAGACTTGCCCCTAGGAATCTGACACCCCTAATCGGCACCTTCTGTCTCTCCTACCTACTGTTGGGTTCAAAGGGATTAGGGTAAAATAAGGGCTGGAAAGGTGATAAATAGAAGAACAAAGTAGTCAAAAGCCCACCTACGATTGAATTACTAGCTTTCCTAAAAACTATCTTTTTTTTTTTTTTAACAGTTTTTCTTTTTGAATTTTAAAACTTCAAGAACTTGAAAACTACTTTATTTACCTATAGGCTACCTTCACTAAGTTACTGTTCATCTCTCTCAGAAACTACCAACTGAGCGAACCCACCCTGGGCTACACAGACCGGGAAAGGCACCCCAGTCTCAGCAGCTCACCATCCATTTGTACATGAAAGATACAGGCTGGGCATGGTGGCGCACGCCTTTAATCCCAGCACTCAGGAGGCAGAGGCAGACAGATTGCTGTGAGTTCGAGGCCAGCCTGTCTACAAAGCGAGTCTAGGACAGCCAAGGCTACACAGAGAAACCCTGTCTTGGGAATAAAAATTTAAAAAAAAGAAAAGAAAAGAAAGAAAAATACAGAATGCTGTGACAATGCTCCAGTCATCACTACACCTGACCTAAGTATTGTATTTTTAAAAATAGCTTATTTTCCTACATCATAAAGCTAGAAAATATCAAAACTTAAACAAACAAACAAAACAAAACAAAAAAAGAGGTAGGCCGGGCATGGTGGTGCACGCCTTTAATCCTCACACTTGTGAGTTCGAGGCCAATCTGGTCTACAAAGCAAGTCCAAGACAGCCAAGGCTACACAGAGAAACCCTGTCCCAGGGGAGCGGGGAGGTGAAGAGGTAGTTTGGTTGGATCCAAAGGTGTATTCATAAAAGAACTAAAACTGGAAAGCCGGAAAGGACTAACTAACCAATTCTCAACATCAAATGGGTGAATTCAAGGGTCACCCCTAAGTACCCCTAAGGAACAGAGCAATGACTGCTGAGTGCAGACACAGCCTGACAAGCACAACCACTAGCAGAGAGAATTATTAGTCTGTGATGGTGTGCCAGCTGGATGAGAAATAAAAAACAAAACAAAACAAAAACAAACTGGGGCTGGAGAGATGGCTCAGAGGTTAAGAGCACTGGCTGCTCTTCCAAAGGTCCTGAGTTCAATTGCCAGCACCCACATGGTGGCTCACAGCCACATATAGTGAGATCTGGCGCCCTCTGCTGGCCTGTTGGCTCACAGGCAGGCCAAATATTGTATAAAAGAGTGAAGTCAGATCAAAAGGCATTTCCCCTCCCCTGTGTCGGGTATAGAACCAAAGACCTTGCTCATGCCAGCTAAGGTAAGTGCGACACCACTGGGCTATGTAAATCCACCCGTTATGTGCAAATTATTTCTATGATGATAAGTACAGTCAGTGGATTTATTTCATAGACTTAAATGAGGAATTCAGAATAAGACCATTATTATTATACTTTATAGGGAGGTAGGTGGTAGGCTATTCAAGAGGAGATGGCAAGGCCTGGAGAGATATATAGTTCACTGGTAGGTCAGACAGCTAATGGCTGGAAAGCTCTGGATTCCATTCTCAGAATCACAAGTAAGCTGGAGAGAACAGAACAGGGACTGCCAACAGCAGCTGGCAGCACAATCAAACGCCTGAAACTTTGGAGATGAAGTTGGGAAAATACCATCACTATATTATATCATTAGAAAGATGACACTGAAGTCATTAAAAACACAAAACAAAACACAAAACAAACAAAAATCAAGGCTCCTAAGGAAGAAAGGACGAAGTGGGGAAATCAGAGATCCAATGACAGAACTTTGGGGCATGCCAACTTTGAAGAAGAAACAGTGAGGAAAGCTGAAACTCATCTTGGGAGCACATCAGAGCTGGGAGCACCATGGAAGAGCAAGTTTCAGAAGAGACAGGACAAAGAAGATCAAGGGAAACAAAGAAGCTGTGTGGTGGCACCTGTCTAGGAGCAGTGGGGAGGCACACGTGGAAGGACTGCCACAAAATCAAGAGCAAACTGGGCTGCTCAGTGACATCCTGTCTCAAAAGAAGGGGCTCAAAACGATCACAGGAGGTGGCAGCCGATAGAGCTCTGCCAACAGATGCACACATGGGCAATGGAAAGCAGACAGGGCTTAGCACAGCGGCTCTCAGCCTTCCCAACGCATGGCCCTTTAATACAGCTCCTCGTGCTGTGCTGGCCCCAACCATAATTTTTTTTTTTTTTTTTTTTTTTTGGTTTTTTAAGACAAGGTTTCTCTGTGTAGCCTTGGCCATCCTGGACTCACTTTGTAGACCAGGTTGGCCTCGAACTCACAGCGATCCGCCTGCCTCTGCCTCCCAAGTGCTGGGATTAAAGGCATGCGCCACCACGCCCGGCTCCATAAAATTATTTTTGTTGCAATTTCATAACTGTTATGAATAGTAATGTAAGTATGTGATACGCAGTATATCTCATATTTAACCCCTGTGAAAGGGTTATTTGGCTTCCAAAGGGGTCACAACCCATAGGTTGAGAGCTTCTGGCCCTGATGAAAAGATGTGGCGGGTGATGGGGCTGAGACAGACAAGATACAGAAAAGGGAAAGGGAAGTCAGCACAACAGGGAGCGTCGGATTGTATTTCACTGAGAGAGCATGTCTGCAGCTCTAGTCTGTGTGCTTAATGATTCAGGCTAATGGAAGAAAAACAGAAGCATGCATAATCCAAAAATATACTTGTCTTTGGTTTTAAAACACATTAGATGAAGGTTTTTGTAGGAGACCTAATTTTCTATTTATACTTTGCTTGGGCTAATATTTCATCCTTAAGCACTTTGAATACTCTGCATTTGGTCATTAGGTCATGACTATGAAAACCATTGGCAAGTGCGTACTCTTTCAGCACACAGAAAGGGATGATGTGGAAGCATCTGGAGAAGCAGGCCCATCACTGAAGCATCAGCATTAGTAAAACCAAGGCAGCCACACAGAGAAGAGCAGGGGACCTGTGCACTAAGATGTTTTTCAGTCAGTGACGCTGAGGATCAAACCAAAGGCTATACCCAGGTCAGGTAAGCGCTCAAGGACAGGACACATCCAGCAGGAAAAACGTCTTCCTTTATCCTAAGGCCTATGGGTGACATTTGGTGAGATATAAAAATGACTGCAAAATATAAAAGACGCTTAACTGAAATTTATAGATATGAGGCACAAAACAAACTAAAGACCTAGCCTGATACCAAACCCCAGACAGACACAAGCACTGAGACCCTCTTAGGCTAAACAGTTGTAATGTGTTATTAATAATAGCAGTAGCTATCACACACTCAGTACAAGCTGGATGCCAGGCACTGTACAACATCTGGTACATACATTATTGCCACAATAGTCACATTGTGCCTCTCTGTACAGGTAGTGTGAATAACTTTAATGGTCATCTTTACACAACTTATAATTACTTGGGAGCAGAGTCTCAATGAGGGATTGTTTATATTGGGCTGGCCTGTCATCATGTCTATGGGAGACTGTCTTAATTAAATTGGTTAGTGTGGGAGCATCCTACCCACTGTAGGCCGCACCATTCCCTTGGTAGAAGATTGCAAACTGGGTAAGAGAGGAGAGATGTAGCTAAGAACAGCAAGTGAGGAAAAGAACGAGAATCAGGCATTCATGCCTCTCTTGACTGTGCGTTACTTGGGACTAGTTACTAAGTTCCTACTCCCTTGATTTTCCCACAATAACAGAGTGGAACTGAGATTCTGAACTAAAAAGCCCACTCTCCTCTAGCTTGCTTTTTGTTGTGGTATTTTATCACAGCTACAGAAATGAAACTAGGACACATGGTAAGGAAATTAAGGTCCAGAGAATTATCTGTCAAGAACCAAAGCAGCAAGCTGGGCGTGGTGGCACACAGTTTTAATCCCAGCACTCAAGAGGCAGAGGCAGGTGGATCTCTGTGAGTTCGAGGCCAGCCTGGTCAACACAGTGAGTCCAGGACAGCCAAGGCTACACAGAGAGACCCTGTCTTGAAAAATCAAAACAAAACAAAAAGAAAGAAACAAAGCCATACTAGCTTTTTTTTTTGTTTTGTTTTTTGAGACAGGGTTTCTCTGTGTAGCCTTGGCTATCCTAGACTCGCTTTGTAGACCAGGCTGGCCTCGAACTCACAGCAACCCGCCTGCCTCTGCCTCCCGAGTGCTGGGATTAAAGCTGTGCGCCACCACGCCCAGCTCCCCTACTAGCGTTTGCATAGCTGCATCCTGCAACTCTGTCAGAACAAAGTCCTCCTCTATCACTATATAAACAGAAAATGCCAACCTGCTCTGATGCCGACAAGGGTAGGGGCAAGGACCCTAGCTCCTTCAGCAACTCATTTGTCTCCTTGGCGAGCTGATTTGTGGAGTGTTGTATCTGTTGCCTAAGAGAGAAGACAGGTGTTAGGATGCTGTGCTTTCTTGAGAGCGAGGCCTTCCCCACGACTGAAGCGGCTCCACTGAGCAGAAAGATGCTCACTCAGTGATACCTACTGAAGGAAGCACAGAGCAGGAATTTCAGCTGTTTAAAAGAAGAGCATGTCAGTATCCTGATGGAAACAGAGGAGGAATTACCACCTGCACCCAAGCCTAATAGCTTTAACACTCTGAGCTCACTCTAAAGCCCTTACTGATTTCCCAGGAGCTCTGCATGGTCAGTATCTGCCACAGTCCACTGATGAGAATGGATAGATAAAAGGTGTTAAAACCATAGCTTCCTATACACCTAGGAAAACTCCAAAGATCCATTCCCAAGCTCTTGCTTTAAAAAACTGGTTCTTAAGCCGGGCATGGTGGCACACACCTTTAATCCCAGCACTTGGGAGGCAGAGGCAGGTGGATCTCTGTGAGTTCAAGGCCAGCCTGGTCTACAAAGTGAGTCCAGGACAGCCAAGGCTACACAGAGAAACCCTATCTCAAAAAAACCAAAAAAAGAAAAAAGAAAAAGAAAAAAGAGGGCCCTCATCAGATACTGTTTATGCCAGAGGCTTGATTTTCAACCTCTTAGGCTTCAGAACTGTGAGAAATAAATTACAATTGTTTAGAAACTGCCTAGTCCATGGTCTATTGTTGCAGCAGCCTTAATGGCTAGAATACCAAGTTTTTTTTTCATGGCAAGCGGGCTTCTAGGATTAGAAAATAAGAGAGACAACAAGAGAGAGCCAATCCGAGGCCGAGCATGGTGGCACACGCCTTTAACCCCAGCACTTGGGAGGCAGAGGCAAGCAAACTGCTGTGAGTTCGAGGCCAGCCTGGTCTACAAAGCCAGTCTAAGATAGCCAAGGCTACACAGAGAAACCCTGTCTCAAAAAACAAAAACAAAAGAAAAGAAATCTGAACCCACTAATACACTCTGCACCCCTCCCTCTTCCAGGTCCAGCTATTACCACCTGACCACTGCCTCCCATTCCGACCTCACAGGCCTGAGGTGGAAGGGCACTATCCTCACAGGACCCTTACAAAACTCAACCTTGTCGGGAAGGTACTCACAGATTTTCCTGGAGCTTGCTTGAGTCCTGCTTAGTTCCAAGTTGGCTCATCAAATTCTTTATCTGAGCAGCTAGAAAGAAGAGGGAAAGATTTTTAAAAAGAAAATAAACACCAAAATCATCAAAACAAAAACACACACACACAAAAACCCCAACAACACAAAATAAAATAAACACATTAGCTGGGCATGGTGGTGCACACCTTTAATTCCAGTACTAGGGGAGGCAGAGGCAGGCAGATCACTGTGAGTTCGAGGCCAGCCTGGTCTAAAAGCGAGTCCAGGACAGCCAGGATTACACAGAGAAACACTGTCTCAAAAAACAAAAACAAAAAAAAATTTTTTTAAATATAAAATATAAAACGAACCATTTATCATGAGCACCCTACTTCACAGAGCACTAGTCACCCATATCCTACATACATGCAGCCAACAGGAACCAGGCTAAGGCCCAAATTTTGGCACACACATTCCTCCATGGTGCCTTTACAAGGTTTACTAAGTAGAAGGTGATTCTGTTTATCGTCTCCAAAGAGCCAAATAATTCTTCCAGATGTCCCATGACACTAAGCATTCATCCGCCTTATGACTAGGAAGGTAGTAAACTGGTACTGCATGCACCAAGGCCCAGGTGTCCACCCCAGGAGCACAAAACAGGAAGGAAGCACTCACCACTGTTGGAGTCTCAAAGCTACAACAATCTACCACAATATCTTCTGACTTGTTTTTCTGAGACAGAATCTCAATATGTAGCCTAGGCTAGCCTCAGTCTCCTATTTTCCTGCCTCAACATCTTATGAGTTAGATTCCTGATGATTTAGTCTAGATTTCTAACCATAAATAAAAAAAAGAAAAACATTCTCAGCAATCCAACGGGATCATAAGGGAGAGAATAAGTGGCCTGGTGGGAGAACTCTTGGTTTTTTTTAAATTACATTTTTCTCGACATTAAAAGTGTAAGTCAGCCAGGTGTGGTGGTGCACGCCTGTAATCCCAGCACTTGGCAGGCAGAGGCAGGAGGATCGCTGTAAGTTCAAGGCCAGGCCAGCCTGGTCTACAAAGCAAGTCCAGGACAATCAAGGATACACAAAGAAACACTGTTTCAAAAAACCAAAGGGGGGGTGTAAGTCACTCCACCAGCTTTCAAATCCATGGGGGCAGGAGGGGACGTTGTTTACTTGGAAGCAAGCTTGCCTAACATGCCTTAAACCCTTGGTTTAATCTCTAGCACTGCAGGGATATACAGCAAGTTCAAAGCCAGCCGGGAATACATGAGATGCTACCTCAAAAACAGCAACAAAAATTTATCCACCAAATCAAACTAGCTTTTCTACAGTAAATGCTTTTAGGAAGATGATGAACAGATGTTTAGTAACAGATGAAACTAAGCACTTCTTGTGTCAAGCACTCTATTAAGTTGTGCGCACGCCCTCTGACTTTTTTTTTTTTTTTTTTGGTTTTGGTTTTGGTTTTGGTTTTTCGAGACAGACTCTCTCTGTGTTAGCCTTGGCTGTCCTGGGCTAGCTTTTTAGACCAGGCTGGCCTCGAACTCGCAGCTATCCGCCTGCCTCTGCCTCCTGATTTTCATAGCAATATCTGAAATAGGTATATGAGGCAATATATGCATCTTATCTATGCACACACAGTAAGTGACACAGCATAAAATTCAATTCTGGGCATATAAACTCCAACCAAGAGTGTTCTTTTCTGTATGGCATCACAGTCAGATACATAGTTTTGTGCAGCCCTCTCCTTTCCTAGATATCGGGTAGCCTGGGAATGCTCATGTTTGAACCCTGACACCCAAATCCTTTTCTGGCCCAGGAAAGAAGGCAGGCCTATCAATAGGGAATATGTTAGTGCTGGCCTGCCTGGAACCCTGCTGTGCCTGTCCCTCACTGGGTTCTGCAGAACAGAGACAGAGCCCTGGACCTCTTCTTGCCTTGCTTTCTATTTCCTTTCCCTGGTTGTCAGAGAAGGTGGAAGAAGATTTACTAAGTTAAAGGAGATTTGTATATTGGGTGTGTGAATGTGTGCATGAGTGCATGCTTGTGTGTGTGTGTGCCTCCTTGTGAACTGAACCCAGGACCTCACACACGCTAACTCATGACACCTAAAGAACAGAACTCATTAATAAGATTGCTCTTGGTCCAAGTGAAGTGGTGTTTACAACTAATTTTGTTTGCTGTTTGTTTTGGTTTTTCAAGGCAGGGTTTCTTTTGTAGCTCTGGCTATCCTGGAATTCACGCTATAGGCCAGGCTGGCCTTGAACTCAGAGACCTGCCTGCCTCTGTCTCTGGGAGCTGAGATTGAAGGCCTTCACCACAGTGCCTGGCTGATGTTTACAACTGACTGATCACAGCTGGTTCCAAGTATTTTTGCTCCTTCTCCCCTCTCGCTGCTTCACTTACCTAGTGGTGAAGGATAAAAACAAAGAAAACATATTTTCAAGTTGCAGCATGATTTCAACAGATGTGGGCTTTCCTATTCCCTCAGGATTAATGTCAAATGTTCATTCATGCTGCCAGACAAGAACAAGCTTAGTTGAGCAAGCGAGGAAGCCAGTGCTGTCGTCGGTCAGTGTCACACAGGTAACACACATACATGCTTCCAGAGCTAACCAAAAAGGATGGCTACTTACTACAAGTTAGAAATTTAAAAATCTATCGCTCTAGGTCAGTTAGGCAGGTTAGTGGGTAAAGGCTCCTGCTACAAAGTCTGACACCTGAGTGTGAGCCCAAAAACCCACACAGGAAAAAGAAGCAATTTCCATCCTTTGACCTCCAAACAGGTAGCACATACACTCCCACATATAAGTGAATGTTTTTAAAAAATAAAAACAAGGAAGGCAGAGGCAGGTGGATTGCTGTGAGTTTGAGGCCAGCCTCGTCCACAAAGGGAGTCTAGGACAGCCAAGGCTAACATAGAGAGATCCTGTCTCAAAAAAACAAAAAACAAAAACAAAACAAAAGGCCCAGAGCATTGGGCTGGAGAGATGGCTCGGCGGTTAAGAGCACTGACTTCTCTTCCAGAGGTCCTGAGTTCAATTCCCAGCAACCACATGGTGGCTCAAACCATTTATAATGTGATCTGATGCCCTCTTCTGGACTGCAGGTGTATGTGCAGGCAGAGCACTGTATACATAATAATACATAAATAATTAAAAAAATAAAATAAAATAAATAAAAATAAGCTGGGCAGTGGTGGCACACGCCTTTAAGCCCAGGTGGAGATAGGCACATCTCTGTGAGTTCAAGGCTAGCCTGGTCTACACAGTGAGCTCCAGGACAGCCAGGGCTACAGAGGTCTTAAAAATACAGAAAAAAAAAAAAAATTAAAAATATATAAGTAAGGGGGATGGAGAGATGGCTCAGAGGTTAAGAGTACTGGCTGTTCTTCTAAAGGTCGTTAGTTCAATTCCCAGCATCCACATGGTGGCTCACAACCATCTTAATGAGATCTGGTACCCTCTTCTGGAGTGCAGGCACACATGGGGGCAGAATACTGTATAAATAATAAAAATAAACAAATCTTTAATACACACACACACACACACACAAAAACAAAACCTAGTGGGACATAAGTGGTACACACCTTTAGTCCCACCACTCAGATGGCAGTAGGCAGATTCTATGTGAGTTCAAGGCCACCCTGGTCTACATAGTGACTTCCAGAATAGCCAGGACTACACAGTGAGGCCCTGTTTATAATAATAATAATGATGATGATGGTGATGATGATGATGATGATGATGATGATGATGTTCCTTCATCGGGCATGGTGGCAAATACCTGCAATACCAGTATTCTAGGAAGCAGAGGCAGGAAGATCACTGTGAATTCGAAGCCAGCCTGGTCTACAAAGTGAGTCTATGACAACCAAGGCTACACACAAAAACCTGTCTCAAAAAAACCAAAACCCAAACAAAAACAAACCTGCTCCAATTCACATTTCAGTAATGGTGCCCTTTAAAATAACAAAGTGTTAAGCCCAGCCTGGTGACCTGTGCTTATAATTCCAGCAGTCAAGAAGCTAGGCGAGAAGATTAATGTGAGGCTAGCCTGGTCTACATACTGTGGGTAAGGATAGCCTGGGTTATATAGCAAGACCCTTTCTCAAAAACAAAACAAAACAAAACACCAAAGCTAAGCTGATGCCATCTGCCTGCACCCTGGCATTGAGGGGTGGGTGTAGGAGGACCATGAATTCAAGATCAGCTCTGGCTATATATCAAGTTTGAGGCCACTCTGAGCTACATAAAATGCTGTACCCATTACCTTTTGACAAAATTCCTAAGAAATTTCTATTTGAGCCAGGCGTGGTGGCGCACGCCTTTAATCCCAGCACTCGGGAGGCAGAGCCAGGCGTATCGCTGTGAGTTTGAGGCCAACCTGGTCTACAAAGTGAGTCCAGGATGGCCAAGGCTACACAGAGAAACCCTGTCTCGAAAAACCAAAAAAAAAAAAAAAAGAAAAAAAGAAAAGAAAAAAATTTCTATTCTATTCTTGTTAGTAGAAATTACTTATACCTCAGTAATTCCATAGGAAACCATCAGTGCTGCAATTGCTATGTTCTACTGAAATACAAATAACCATTTTTCTTTATCTCTAACACGCAGATGGTCCTTATTCAAGTTAAATGAGAATTATAATACCACTAAAGTTATCAACTGGATGCTGTAACAATGATTTACAAAAGGCAGGCATTACGGATAGAGATGTACTCAGTTGGTAGATTTCTTGCTTAGCTGCATGTGGACAGGACTGCCTTGTTCATTCAGAGGACAGCAGCTACTCCACACTGCCCTAAACACTAGCTGGCGCATGCTGAAGGAAGCTTGTTCTCAATGGTGGATAATAAAAGCACACCAGGGGGTAACAGTCCTACCACAGGAAATAAACTCAAGTGAGGGTGAAGTACTGGGTAGAGGACCTCACTCACACAAGTGGCCAGATCTAAAGGAGACAATGCGCACAGATCTAAAGAAACAGCAAGGCCAAGCCATGCACCTATGGGGAGGGGTATTCCAGGCAGTCACTAACCAGGGCAAAGTCCTCAAACAAGAGCTGTGGTACAGCTAGGGTGCTAGAGCTGAGTGAGTAAGAGATAAGAGTGTTGGCCAAAGGGATAGTGGGGAGCCAGGTTATAGAGAGCCTTGTGCAATTATAACAAGACTTTAATTAAATGGCAAGCCACTGTTGGGCTATGAACAGCATGTCATAACTAGAATTCAAACGCAGGGCTGGCTCCGAAGGCTCTATGCTTTGAGTCACATAGTGTTGCTCTCAAAGGGCTGAGTCTTCAAGGAAATAGAATGCAAGTCACACAGGGCTGGCTTGGATTTCCCAGGGTTCCACTTTGCCCCACCCTGCTTATCTGACAGTGCCTAAAGCTAACTCCAGATAGACTGATATCCTTGCTCTAACCTGCTCCCTTCCCCAGCACCCTCCCATTTCTGGGAATACGCCTCTTTCCTCAGCAGAGTGCCAGGCACTCGGTGGGTACAAGGATATTGGCTGAGTCAGCCTCTTCCCATCAACTTCATGGCATTCACATGAAGGCAAAAGCTGTGAATCAAGGTACATTGGGGATATGGGGACTTACCACCTAAGGCAGACTTAACCATTAACTAATGCAGGGAACTGGGCATGCTGGTTTATGTTGAAGGACCTTTCTCACCACTTGAAGATTACATCCAAATTTAAGTAGCTAGTGTTTGTTGAGTACTTCTTCTATGTGTGCAGTTTTCACTTTTTCTCATTTAATCTTGTAGTTTATTGAGACAGGGTTCCACATAACCACGGCTGGCCTCCCTACATAACTGAGGATGACCTTGAACTTCTGATTTTCTGGCCTCCACCTTCACCTACCATGCCCAAGTTTTTTCAGTGCTAGAGATTAAACCAAGGGTGTGTGTGTGTGTGTGTGTGTGTGTGTGTGTGTGTGTGT
Organism: Acomys russatus; assembly: GCF_903995435.1. NCBI lineage: Eukaryota > Metazoa > Chordata > Mammalia > Rodentia > Muridae > Acomys > Acomys russatus. The sequence continues at coordinate 26,990,731 of NC_067165.1, forward strand.
GTGTGTGTGTGTGTGTTTGTGTGTGTGTGTGTGTGTGTGTGTGTGTGTGTGTGTGTTATACTACGCCAACTGAGTTACATCCCCAACCCTCTCATTAGACACTGCTACTACTGAGGACTAACTGATCCGCAAGCACTCCTATACTGCTGAAGCCCAAGGTCAGACACCATAGTTTTTCTGTAGTCCACATGTGTGGCTCAGAGATGGTTTACCTGTGACTTTCTTAATCTTACTCTGCCTCCTGAGTGCTGGGATTACAAGAGTGCACCACCACTCCCAGCAACTTTCCTTTTTTTCTTGTTTTTTTGAGACAGGGTTTCTCTACATAGTCCAGGCTGTCCTGGACTTGTTCTGTAGATCAGGCTGGTCTCAAACTCAGAGATCCACCTGCCTTTGCCTCCCAAGTGCTGGGATTAAAGGCATGCACCTGGTTACTTTCTTAATCTTGTAAATGCAAGGTGCAAGCAGGGCATAGTAGCACATGCCTTAATCCAGCACTCAGCAGGCCATGGCAGGGAGAGCTCTGTGTGTTCAAGACCAGCCTGGCCTACAGAGTGAATTCCAGGCCAACCAGGGCCACATAAGCAAGACCAAATAAATACAAAAGTAGAACAGCCTAACATGGTGGCATACACCTGTACTGGCAGCCAGCACTCAGGATGGGGATAATCTGAACTTCAGGGCCAACCTGAACTACAGAGGGAGACTGTTTGAAAGTGAACTGATGCCAAGCGGTGGTGACGCACACCTTTAACCTCAGCACTTGAGAAGTAGAGGCTCTCTGAGTTCGAGGCCAGCCTGGTCTACAGAGCAAGTTCCAGGACAGCCAGGGCTACACAGAGAGACCCTACGTAGGTGAGGTAGAAGGTAGGGAGCTAGCTACTCATTACCTATCAAAACATTAAATACTTTAGGAAGCTGTGGAGATTTGACAGAATATAGGAAAAGTCAATAATCAGTTGTTTTCTGTGCGGTTTCAGATGACGTGCAACATTTCCCCATCTAGACTTTTTGGCTTTCCTTGTTGAAATCGTATGGACTTCCCGGTTAAGGAGTTTGGGGAAGCAGGGTTGAGTGCTTTGGAGTCATCTGCTTGTCAAGCAGCAGAAGGAATGTCAGCCTTCACTGGCTCTTCCTTATTTCTGAACACTAAAATATTCTCCTCCCAGTTTCCAGTCAGACTCCTCAGAGACCCTAAAATCCAAACCCTAAGGACGGAGTCTCCCCTTCGCCTGGCCCACAGCAGAGCTTCCCGCAGACTGCCCTCTGCAAGCACAGCATGAGGAACTGCCACTAGTCACTAGCCACCACGGGTTCACACAGCTTACACCCAAGAGATGGAGCCTTCCCGAAACTTAAAGCACAAAACAGGAACGATTGCACAAACATTTATTTTCACTTGAGTGTGCTTAAAATGCCAAAATGACGTGCCGGGCGTGGTGGTGCACGCGTTTAACCCCAGCACTCAGGAGGCAGAGGCAGGAGGATCACTGTAAGTTCGAGGCCAGCCTGGTCACAAAGTGCGTCCAGGACAGCCAAGGCTACACAGAGAGACCCTGTCTCAAAAAACTTAAAAAAAAAAAAAAAAAAAAAAAAAGTCAAAATGACACATTTTGAAAATATTTTTATTAAAATGAGTTAAATCTAAAAGGATCTTCTGTCTACTTGGTTAATGTGAACACTACTGTTCTTTGATTTTTTTTTTCTCATTTTATGTGTATGGGTATGCCTACATGTATGTCTGTGCACCACATATGTGCTTGGTACCCGAGGAGATCAGAAGAGGACATCATCTCCTGGAACTGGGCTCGTGGGTGGTTGTGAGACACCAAGTGAGTTCTGGGACTTGAACCAGGTCCTCTAGAAGAGCAGTAAGTACTCTTAATCCCTGAGCCAACCCTCTAAATTTGAATGTTCCTTTTCTAAGAATTTTAGCAAATGAAAGTTTTCACTTGGGGGTGAGGAAGATGGTGTGGGAGTGTGTGGGCCAGAGGACAATCCTGGCTGCCACTCCTCAGGTGCTATATACTTTGATCCCCAAAGATCCACTTGTCTCGTCTCCTTGGCACTTGAAGTACCACCTCTAGGTTATGGAGACCAAACTCGGGTCCTCAAATGAGCTATCTCCGCCCCTTTTGATTCACATGTTAATGTTAGGGATATGGTTCAATGGTAGATGCTTGTCTACCACATACATGTAAAGTCCTAGGCTCGATTGCCAGCACGTGAAGTAGATCATCGTTTATAATGTTTTGTAATATGACTTTGCATGTATAGATCATCTGGGGAGTGAACCAAGGATCTCACATATGCTAGGCATGTGCTCTACCACTGAGCTACATCCCCAACCCTTGTTAAACATGCTCTGGATATGGGCTGGAGAAATGGCTCAGTAGAGTATAGCATTTTCTGTTCTTCAGAGGACCCAGGTTGAGTTCCCAGCACCTACATGGCAGCTCACAACTGTCCACAACTCCAGTTCCAGGGAACCCAACACCCTACCTTCTTTGGTCTCTTTAGATATGGTACACATACATACAGCCAAATACTCTTATACATAACATAAATAAAATTTAAAAACATTTTAAATAAAGACAAATGAGTGCCTCCTATGAAATGTTACCTAATACTGGAAACTATGCCAAATGTAAAACAAACCCTTCTGCTCTGTGTAAGCAATTTTGTCAATAACTATGCCTAGGTTTAACGTGGTGGCACAAGCTTGTCATCCAAGAACTTGGTTCATAAAAGCATGAAAAGTCAGTTCAAGGCCAATCTCAGATATCTATAGAGAGTCTGGGAAAAACAAAACAACAGCAGCAAAAACAAACAAACAAAAAACAAAACAAAACAAAAAACCCAAAACCACTAGACCTTAACCTCACCTATCACTGACCTATCCTTTTTAATATTTATTTAATATGTACACCGTGTATTGCCTGCCAGCCAGAAGAGGGCACCAGATCTCATTATAGATGGTTATGAGTCACCATGTGGTTGCTGGGAATTGAACTCAGGACCTCTGGAAGAGCAGCAACCAGTGCACTTAACCTCTGAGCCATCCCTCCAGCCCCTGACCTATCATTTTTAAGCCTGTCCTGGCTAAAACTCTCCTTTTTTTAAGAATATGAAGCAAATCAACTTATTATACATTGCCGCTAACATCGACACCAAGACAACTCTAATTTGAACATTCCTTATGCACTTTTTAGCAGATATCAGCAAAATCTAAATGTCCCCATGAGCCACAGTCCAAATCTATTTAATCATAGTGAAAGCAATTTTTCTGTCACACAGATAGGACAAAACTTCTCTTTATTGGAGACAATCTAATGCTCTAATTCAATATACTAAAAACATTCAGGGGATGGCGAAATGACTCAGCAGTTAAGAAAACTTGTTCTTGCAGAGGACCTGGATTCAGTTCCTAGCACACACATGTCAGCTTACAACTACCTGTGACTTCAGTTCCTGGGGAACCTGACTCCCCTCTTCTGCCCTATGAGGGCACCAGATATGCACACTCACATGATGCACAAACATACACGCAGGCAAACACGCATCAATAAACATACTCACTGTAAGAAGCATTAATCACACTAAAACATAAAACAGGGCCAGGTGTAGTGGCACATGGCTTTAATCCCAGCACTCAAGAGGTAGAGGTAGGCAGAATTCTGTGAGTTCTAGACCAAAGATTCATAGTAAAACTTTGTCTCAAAAAGCTAAAAATAAAGATAGACAGATAATAAGACAAAAGAAATCCACAGACCCAAAGAACTATCTAGACCAAATTAAAAAAAAAAAAAACCTTGGCACTGATTATGAAAATGAAGTCGGCTAGGAAGTGATGATGCAGGCCTTTAATTCCAGCCCTTGGGAGGCAGAGGCAGGTGGATCGCTGTGAGTTGGAGGCCAGCCTGGTCTACAAAGCAAGTCTAGGACAGCCAAGGCTACACAGAGAAACCCTCTCTCGGGGAAAAAAAAGAAAATGAAGTCAACCCAGTGTTCTGTGCATAAAATTAAGCTCATACTATGATGTTACACAGAACAGTGAAAACTACCTACTACACACACACGTCACATAGACACACATGCCACACAGACACACACGTCACACAGACACACACGCCACACAGACACACACGCCACACAGACACACACGCCACAGACACACACGCCACACAGACACACACGCCACACAGACACACACGTCACGTAGACACACACGCCACGTAGACACACACGCCACACAGACACACACGCCACGTAGACACACACGCCACGTAGACACACACGCCACGTAGACACACACGTCACATAGACACACACGTCACGTAGACACACACGTCACGTAGACACACACGCCACATAGACACACACGTCACATAGACACACACGTCACATAGACTAGACACACACGCCACATAGACACACACGTCACATAGACACACACGTCACATAGACACACACGTCACATAGACACACACGTCACATAGACACACACGTCACATAGACACACATGCCACATAGACACACACGTATTGAGACTGAGCTACATCTACAACCCTCATCATAAAGACAAGAGTCTCTATAAATGGAAAAGGTATTTACTCCCAGGATAGGCTCCAACTCCTCCTGATCCTCCTGCCTTAGCCTCTGGAAGGCTGGGGTTTACCTTTTAAGAAGACCATCAAGGCTGACGGACCTGGACCCAGTGGGGGCTGCACAAACTGCTGTACCAACCAAGGATAATGCACGCAGAAAACCTAGACATCCTACTGAGATCTAGCCAATGGACAGCGCATTCTCCACAGTTGTGTGGAGAGAGAGGACTGACTCTGACATGAACTCTGGTGCCTCCTATTTGACCACTTCCCCTTAGTGGGGAGGATTGGTGGCATTCAGAGGAAGGGGAAGCAGGCTACCAGGATGACATCTGATAGGCTCTGATCATATGGTGGGGGAGGAGCTCCCCTCTGTCACAGGTCTAGGGGAGGGAAACGGGGTGAAAGAGGGAGGGAAGGGAGAATGGGAAGATACAAGTGAGGGGCTAACAATCAGGATGTAATCTGAATAAATGACTAAAAAATATTTTTTCTTTTAAAAACCAACCCCCCCCCAAAAAAATAGCTTGTCAGGAGTGCTGCTGTCTCCCTACAACCCCAGCACTTGAGAGGCAGGGGCAAGAAGGTCAGGAGTTAAAGGCTAGCCTGGGCTATATGAAACCTTGTAGTACTCACACATACACACACAACAAAAATTCACTGACTAAACACTAAATAGTAAATCTCTAAACTAAACTCAGAATGAGTACTAACAATTAATGATATAATAGTCCATTTTGTACAAAAGTAACAACATGTACCATTGTTAAAAGCACAGGCTCTGAATTAGGACTGTGTTTTTTTTGTTTGTTTGTTTGTTTTTAAGATTTATTTATTATTTGTACAGTATTTTGCCCACATGTGTGCCTGGGACACCAGATCTCATTCTAGATGGTTGTAAGCCACCATGCTGGGAATTGAACTCAGAACCTTTGAAAGGACAGTGCTCTTAACCTCTGAGCCATCTTTTCAGCCCTGTGTTCTTGTATTGAGGACAGGTTCTTGATATGTACCTCTGCATAGCCTGGACCTAGGCATGTAGCATTGGACCAGGAACTTGTTAATTAGCTCAGGCTGGCCTTGAATTTGATGTGGTGATCCTCCTGACTCTACCTCAAGTGACAGAATTACAGGAGTAGACCACTATGACCAGCAAGACTGTCTATGCTTGGTACTTTTTTTTTTTTCTCTCCGAGACAGGGTTTCTCTGTGTGGCCTTGGCTGTCCTAGACTCCCTTTGAAGACCAGGCTGGCCTGGAACTCAGAGATCCATCTGCCTCTGCCTCCTGAGTGCTGGGATTACAGGCTTGCACCACCACACCCGACTTAGGCTTGATTCTTGAATCCAGCACTTCCTAGCTGAGGGATCGAGAGTAAACGATGACCATCTCCTCTGCCTGTTTCCTCACCTAAGAAATGGGAGTAACAGGAGAAGCTTCATATGGTTGATGAAACGAGACAATATGAGGCTAAGTTTAGAATGCTGTCTGGCACATAAAAACACTCAACTAAGGGTAGCTATTATTATCAAACTTAAGACTAAGAAAAATGTACTTAGCAATGATAAAAATCAATTAAGTACATACTGAATGCCAACACACCTCCTGCTGCGCCAGGCACTGTCTAAGAGACATGTATAATACATGGCCCTTTGTCCCACAAAACTAGTATTGCTCTAGTGACAAGGTCAAAACACATGGCTTAATTAGGAATATAAGTAGATATTAAACTGTGGGGGGAAATTGCTTGTTATGTTTAAGGAAAAGGGACCAAATGACAGCTAAAATGTTTTATGTATTCACTCAGTAGGTAGCACGTACTGTTTGTCTTTTTGAGACAGTCTCACATAGCCAAGCTGGTCTCACACTTGCTATGTAGCTGAGGCTGGCTTTGAACTCCTGATTACTGTCTCCCAAGGTGAGGATTACAGGAACTTACTTGGGGTTTTTGTCTGTTGGTCTGGTTTGGTTTTTCAAGATGGGGTTTCTCTGTATAGCTCTGGCTGTCCTGGGCCTGCCTCTGCATCCCAAGGGCTGGGATGAAAGGCATGCGGCACCACCACCCAGCACCAGGAACCCACGTTGTAGCAGGCACTGCTTTGGCACTTCGCATAAGTTACCTCAGGCCTCAAAACCCTAGTTTACAACCACAGATGAGGAAACTGAGCAGGAGAGGCAAAGAAAAACTCACCAAGACACTTAGGAAACTAGCAAGACGCTGAGGGAAAATCCAAATTTAGTTCACAAACATTTAAAAGCTCAAAGGTTTCTTAGCTTTTCTGTAAACAATGCAGAGCCTAGCATGATGGCATACCCCTTTAGTCCCACCACTCTGGAGGCCAAGGCAGGTGGATCTCTGTGAGTTCCAGGCCAGCCCGAGCTACTCGGTGAGATCCTGTCTCAAAAAAACAAAAAAGCACTGAGTGGTGGTGGTACACACCTTTGACCCCAGCGCGCAGGAGGCAGAGGCTCTCCCAGTTCCAGGCCAGCCTGGTCTACAGAGCAAGTTCCAGGACAACTAGGGCTACACCGAAAACCCCTGTCTCAAAAACAAACAAACAAACCAAAACAAAAAATTCAAAATAAAACGAGCAAACACAAAAGCGACCAGAGTTGGAGGTAGCACCTCATATGTGTAATCCTTGTCTTCATGAAGTTGAAGCTGGAGGCTTCCATGAGTTCAAGACCAGCCTGGGCTACAAAGTGATATGCTATCTCTAATAATAACGAGGAGGATTTTTTTTTTACAATTTCCTTTTTTTATATTCATTTTAATTATATGAGCATTCTACCTACATGTATGTATGTGCACCACCTGTATGCCTATGTATGCTGGGAAGTGAGCACAGGTCACAGCAAATACTCTTTTTTGTTTGTTTGTTTTCTGTTTTTTGTTTTTAAAGATTTATTTATGCAACATTCTGATCGCCAGAAGAGGGCACCAGATCTCATCATAGATGGTTGTGAGCTACCATGTGGTTGCTGGGAACTCAGGACCTTTGGAAGAGCACACAGTGCTCTTAACCTCTGAGCCATCTCTCCAGGCCACAGCAAATACTCTTAACTGATGAGCCATCTTTCCAGCCTCAGTACTAATGGTTTTCTTTAAAAAAAAATAAAAATAAAGCCAAGAGTTGTTGCCCACGCCTTTTATCCCATCACTCAGAAGGCAGAGGCAGGCGAATCATTGTGAGTTCGAGGCCAGCCTGGTCTACAAAGTGAGTCCAGGACAGCAAAGGCTACACAGAGAAACCCTGTCTCAAAAAAAAAAAAAAAAAAAAAAACCAACCAAACAAAAATGCTTATTGTATCCTAACTGAATGAGCCTATCATATACTTGGACTGAGATAAACAGCAGAAAAATAAAGATGAATGAGCCCTGTTTCCTACCTCAAAGGAACAATCTAGGAGGGAAGATGAGCATATCACAAGGAACCACAGCTTCCAGTAAACACAGACAAATGCACACGTTCAGCTCGGCAATTCTTTAACCCTTCTCAGTCTGTTTCCTAGCCCATACACCGGGAATATTTGTAATTATTCCACAGGGTTGCCATGAATGAAGACATCACATGTAATGCACTTTTCATACTGGGTGGCGCACTATGTACTTAGACAGTAGCTAGTAGCAACATTACTAACTGTTGACTAATGGTTCCCTTGAGTCTGATGCCTAATCAACAGCTAAGTCGGTATCTGTCACCAAGGAAACTGCTCCTATTCCCCACCACCACCTTCTTAGTTCTTTTAAGACTCACTCTATAGCTCACGGTGGCCTTGAACCCATGGAGACTGTCTTGCCTCAGCCTCCTGAGAGTTGGGATTATAGGTCTGACTCATCGCACCCATGTTTTGGCTTTAAACTCACTCTCTATTCTTCCTTCCCTCTCTCCATCTTTCCTTTTGGGAAGAGTCTCACTATGTAGCCCAGGCTTGCCCTGAGCTCACTGTGCTTGCCTTGAAGTCATGATAATCCTCCTGCCTCAGCCTCTCAAATGCCATGATTATAAGAGTATACCACTATGCTCAGCTCCACTTTTAACTCCAATTTTGATTTAAGTAAACAAAGATTTGCTGGTAAAAGAACCTATATCACTTCCTATGCTTGCTGCACAACATAATACTCAAATATAAAATTTTCCACATATTCAAATTAGGTTTAGTCCCAATGAAAAAACTTCAGCTTTGTTTTTTGTTTTGTTTTGTTTTGTTTTTGGTGTTTCAGGACAAGGTTTCTCTGTGTAGCCCTGGCTGTCTTGTAACTCTGTAGACCAGCTAACCTCTCAAACTCAGAGATCTACCTGCCTCTGCCTCTTGAGTGAGGGGATTAAAGGTGTGCACCACCAAAACCTGGCACAAAAAAATTTTTAATTCCTTATTATTATTGCGTGTATATGTGGAACATAAACTAATGTAAACACACACATTGGGCATGCCAGGGAACAAGTGTGTTTGAGTGTGGAGGTCAGAGTACAGCTTTGCGGAGTTAATTTGCTACTTCCACCTTCACCTGGGTCAAGCACTTTACCTGAGCCATCCTGCCAGCCCCTTGAAAAAGAATTTTCTGATTTAACCTGTATTACTGTTCCTTAACAAAAGGAAAATGAACACAAAGTACCATACTCTCTAATCACCAATCATGTTTTTAATATCTGGGTTTAACAAGCTGGATAGTCTTCCGACCTCCAAACACCCAGTCCTAACCCTCCCCACCAGAAACCTTCTACCTCGCAAATTCTACAATATACATTTAGTTTTAAAAGCAGAGTGACTAGCTGGGTGTTGTGGTGCACACTCAAGAGGCAGAGTCAGGTAGATCTCTTGAGTTTGAGGCCAGCCTATAGTAAGTTCCAGGACAGCCAGAATTACAGAGAAACTGTCTCAAAAATAAAACAAAACAAAAACAGCCATAGCTCATGCTTTAAAGTTTAGAACATAATTGTAATTCAGAACTGACTCTACCTATTAGCAGAGCTCACAAAAACGCAATAATAAACAACACATATGTTTGTCATCATTTTTAAAGTAAAGTTGCCTGTTGTTCTGTTTACAAAGCTCTGGGCTGTTTCTGAAGTCCAAGAAAGGGCCTGAAAATGACTCTCAACTACAACCTTGTACTCTACTGGTAAGGAGAGTTTTAAGAAAAACAATTTTAGACTAGTACTGACTCTACCTGGTAGGTACTTGTGGCCAAGAGTAGTTGAACAGAAAGGCAGAAAATGAAGTCTTCATGCTAGAAAATTTTAAAACGTCTTTGCTACAAAAGACAACCTAAATTAAAATGTTCCCGGTGCGTTCTCCATAATAAAACAGGAGTCCTCCCATCCCTTAAAATACCAGACACTGACTGACTTCCAAATTAATTACAGGAAGCACAGTGTATTAAGTCTCCCAAACACACGCATTCGCCACTTCCCTTAATTGAAAGTTGCTGATGTCCTAGGATCCAACCGCTGAGCAGACTGTGACCCTAAAGTCACAACCAGTAAGCTACCCCCGATCTGATGAGGAAAACAAGGTGGGTGGGGAGGCGGCGATGACAGGAAAAACTCGGCTGACCACTGCGCCCAGTCAAGACTGCTCACAGTCCTGGAGGTGACACACACTCCCTTCCCACTCTCGGGGTGTCGGCTCTGTTGACCCCCAAACACGGTGAACTCACAAGATAGGGGTGTGGACATAAAGGGCCCGAGCCTGACCCATCGGGGGAAGACAGCTCGCCGCGCCCAGAGTGGAGGCTCGCGGCGGCCTCAGGTGTGGCCTTGGCTGCGACCCGGACCCAGCTCCCCGTCTTGGCAGCTTCACCCAGGCCTGTCTCTCAGGTCGCCCCCCTCCCCCCGTTCCCAAGTGGGTCCCCTCGCTCACTGGCTTGGCTGATCCGCTGGATGTTACCACTGCACGTCTGGATGATGCTGTTGAAGTCCCGGGGCTGAGGCCCCGAGGGCCCGGGGTTCCGATACATGTCTAAAGGACCGTAGGACATGACAGCAAGCAGAGACCCGGTGGCGCTTCAAGGCGCTCCTACCGGAAGCCGCCACTGGACGGGCCCAGCAGCTGAGAGGAAAACCGGGAAGAGAAAGGGCGGGGAAAAGAATCCGCGACTGCGTGCGCATTGGGCATTGGCCACGCCCACAAACCGTGCGCGTGCGCGGTCTGCCATTCCTCAGTGCGCGTGCGCCACTAGCCCAATGGAGGGTAGTCTCTTGAGAGTTTTCAAACTGCCTGCACAGAGTGTCTGCGCAGGATCGAACTCTTCCAGCTGAGCAGAAGGCGCGCCCGGCTCTCGACAGCCTGCTGGCCGCCAACGTGCTCATCTGCATCCTGCTACTTGGCACGGCATCGATGCTCAGCCACCCTGAAAAACTCTTTTCCAACCCATGTCAAAACCGAGGTGAATGCATAAGCGTGGGATTGGACCAGTACAAGTGCGATTGTACCGGGACAGGGTTCTGTGGTGAAAAACTGCTCAACACCTAAATTTCTGACAAGAATAAAGTTACTTCTGAAACCCACCGCCAACACGGTATATACTCCATGCTTCCGCGTTTCAAAGGATTCTGGAACATTGCCGATAACATTCCCTTCCTTCGAGGCTAGCCTGGTCTACCCGGTGAGTTCCAGGACAGCCAAGGCTACACAGAGAAACCCTGTCTCAGAGAAAACAAAACAACAACAACAAAAACATTCCCTTCCTGCAGAATTCAGTCTTGAGATATGTGCTGCCAGCATTTGATTGGCCATCAATGTACAATGTGCACCACACCTAAAAACTGGGAAGCCTTCTCCGATCTCTCCGGCCACACCAGAAGCCTTCCTCTTGTAGCAGATGATTGCCAGACTCCCATGGCGTGACAGGGAAGAAAAGAGTTTCCTGATTCAAAAGATTATGGGGATAGTTGTAAGAAAAAACAAAAATCATCCCTGGTCCCCAGGGCACAAATATGATGTTTACATTCTTTGCCCAGCACTTGACCCACCGGTATTTCAGGACAGACCAAAAACATTCACCAAAGGACTGGACCAGAATGGATGTAAGCTGTGTTTATGGAAAAACTAGAGAGACAGCATAAACTGAACTGCACTTATTTCTTATTTTTCTTTTTTGAGATAGGGTTTCTCTGTGTAGCCTTGGGTGTCCTGGACTCACTTTGTAGACCAGGCTGGCCTCGAACTCACAGCGATCCTCCTGCCTCTGCCTCCTGAGTCCTGGGAGTAAAGGTGTACGCCACCACGCCCGGCTCTATGTAAGGTCATTTTTGACAGCCATGCTTTCCTCTCTTCCTAGGAACATCACAAGTTCCAAGCATGCCTAGGCCAAATAGTGAATTCCAGGCCAGCCCTTGCAGTGGTTCAGTGGCCAGCACCCACATGGTGGCTCACAATTATCTCTAACTCCAATTTCAGAGGATCCAGGGGTGGCTTCTGAGAGTACTAGGCACGCTGGTGGTGTGCAGGTGTGCATGCAGGTAAAGCACTCACCTAAATAAAATAATAAAGTTAACTTTAAAACAAACAGAGGCTGGAGAGATGGCTCAGAGGTTAAGAGCACTGTTTGCTCTCCCAAAGAGGTCAATTCCCAGCAAGCACATGGTGGCTCACAACCATCTATACTGTGATCTGGTGCCCTCTTCTAGCAGACAGGTATACACACAGGTAGAACACTCACATAAATAAATAAGTAAATCTTTAAAACAAATAGCAGGCTAGGTGGAACATGCCTGCAATCCCAGCCCTCCTGAAGTAGAGGAGGCAAGAGGAAGATCAGAAGCTCTGCAGGTCATCTTTGCTTATGGGACAAGTTCAAAAAGAAAAAAAAAAAGGGCTAGGTGTGGTGGCTCACACCTTTAATTCCAGCACTTAGGAGGCAGAGGCAGGTGGATCTCTGTGAGTTCGAGGCCAGTCTGGTCTACAAAGCAAGTCCAGGATAGCTAGAGCTACACAGAGTAACCCTGTCTCAAAAAAAAAAAAAAAGTGAAAAGAGAACAAATAAATAAACAAATAAACACATAATTGGATATTTCCTTATATCGTTCTTTTTAAAAATTACTGGCAGTAGCTGGATGGAGAAGTCAGATGGTGGTGGCAAATGCCTTTAGTCCAGCACTCAGGAGGCAGAGGCAAGTAGATTTTATGTTTAATAACAAGAAATAAGAAATAAGATGCCAGGCAACAGATGTTAGATTGTATGAGGTTTATTAAGTGAGCATGGGGAGAGATGGAAAGCGGGTGAGGGGTACCCCAGAAAGAGAGATAGGGAGAGAGAGGAAGAGAGCAGTAAGGGGAGGGGGAGTGAGGTGGGTCTGTCCTTTTATATAGCCCTGGGCAGGGCCACACCCCTGTGGCAGGTAGGCAGTGACAACACAGGTGGGCATACTGAAGCCAAATCCTAACATTCCTCCTCACTTTTCCTATAATTAAAAAAATGAGGAACATTGGGTTGTTTTTATGTAAGGTAAGTTAAAATGTATAAATGTAGGTTAGGAGGAAGAGAGAGAGAGAGAGAGAGACAGAGAGAAACACACAACAGCAACAAAATGTTCAGATTATATAGTGAAGAGGAAGGAAAAATTCTGCCCTGAAAGTTCAGCGTAGAGGGCAGGCTATGTCAGCCATGTTCTGCAGCAGATAGGGACAGAGGAGTGCTGGGAGAACCTGGAGCTGTCTGTCCCGGGCCTGGAGCACACCATTTCAGCCTTTTGCAAATGGATAATGGGAGAAGTAATCGTCTTAACTACTTCTTGCTGACAGTAGGGCAGCAACAGGGGGTTAAAGGGCTGAAATGTTGGCAGGGTCCAGAAGAGCAAGCTCTTGTATTTGCTGTCCAGGCTCTGAGAACATCTGTGTCTAGGAGGGGCAAGGTTGGACTGGATCAACTGTGGGTAGCTGCTCTGATGATGTCCTGGGTGTAGGCAGTCTGGCAGGATACTGGGACATATATGTGGGCAGAAGACAAAGTTAGTAGTTAGGGAGAAAATTCCCTTTAGGTGTACAATTGAACCTCTTGGGAGAGCAAAGAGAAAAGGGTTGGAAATAAGGAAAAAGACACTGCTTGAGTGCCGGGCGTGGTGGCGCACGCCTTTAATCCCAGCACTCAGGAGGCAGAGGCAGGCGGATCGCTGTGAGTTTGAGACCAGCCTGGTCTACAAAGTGAGTCCAGGATGGCCAAGGCTACACAAAGAAACCCTGTCTCGTAAAACCAAAAAAAAAAAAAAAAAAAAGACACTGCTTGAAATTTTGGGAGAGCAAAGAGAAAGGTTTGAACATGGGGAACTTCCTTCCATTTCACCCGATTGCTGGCAATAATTAAGGTGGTTCAGTTTCGGGTCTGTCCAAGTTTGGTCTCAGAGGCATGTAAGCTTAGCAGCCCTTAATGTGGGCGTAGGGATTTGAGATTCTCTAAAAGACATCCCAAAGATGTGCTCAAAGGGACAGGTGACTAGACATTTCCCATGAGGAGGTGAACCCAGTAATCCATTAGGGTGTCCCCAGAATGGAGTGTGACTCAAAAAAAAAAAAAAAAATAGGTGCACAGACTGTTCCAGTGACTCCTCAGTACTGAACATCGACCCAAAGAGCACAGCTCTGAGCTGAGCTGGTGGGGGTGGGCGGGGGGGGGGCGGGGACGGGATGGGACAGACACCTACCTAGTGCAGTAGGAATTTTCAGAGGCAAAAAAGTGGCAGCGGGTGGTGGGGAGGACACCCAGTGAGAACTGTCCCAGTTGTGGGTCAGTGAGAAGGACCAGCATCAGGACACATCATGAAAGAGGGCCTTCTCCCTCTGTTCAGAAGACCGGAAGCATATAATTTTTAGCACAATGAGAAACAACAGCCATAGCAACAGGATGAATAAAACATCTTGCTAGATATGTTGGCCTTTAGAACTTGCATTTACCAACTTGAAACACTTTCTTAGAACTTCTGGCATTCATAAAAACACCTTCTTAGACCTGCTGACATTCATAAAACGTCTTTTGGAGGCTTTAAGACATAGGTGAAATTGCTCTAAGTAGTCACTGTCCTTTAGCTAAGAGAGTGATAAAAAGAAGTCTGGTAACAAGGTAGACTGTATCTAGACCTGACAGCTAAAATTTGGTCTCCTGCATATGAAGAGGGTTGGAAAGGTGTCTGAAGCTGGCAATGTAACTGCATCGCCCGAGCATGAGGTTAAAACACACCTGCAGCGTTACCCTGGGTTTGGCGACTGCTGAATCTAGGAGCCATCTGTACTCCACCAGGTCAAGGAGCTTAAAGGCTGCAAGTGTCTAAAGCTCTTGTGCTGTTGGACCTCCAGTGCCTGGGCACAGAGGACAAGCCTGCGTGTGAGCATTTTGACATCCATAGGCATGTGAGACCAGTGTCCCTTTCTGGCTGCAGCAGCTGTGGGACCAGTGTCTCCTTTTTGGCTGCATCTGAAACAGGTCCCTGGTGGAGCTGGCTTAGGCTGGACCCTGGCAGGAGGGGGCATTGCAGATATCTATTTTCTCAGGGCAGCAGCTAAGGCCTGGAACATAGTTATCGCTGTAGCGGAGCCTGTTGGGAAGGCTCTTCTTGGGTTTTAAATATTTTAAAACTACTTTTACCAGTTCCTATATTAGGGGTTTAGGAAACATCCTCAGCCTTTTAGTTAAGGTGGCAGTGAGACCGCAGTCTATCTTAAGTATATTAACATAGACAAACTTTGTTTATAGTTTGAAGGTATGTATAGCACAGTTCATAAGAGAGCAGAACAATGTCTTGTTTTGTTTTTAGTTTTTCGAGACAGGGTTTCTCTGTGTAGCCTTGGCTGTTTTGTATGATAAATAACATCGTATTTAGAAAATAAGGCTAAACATGTTTTAAGGCAGTTTTAACTTTTTTTGTTGTTCTTTTTTTTTTTTTTTTTTTTTTTTTTTTTTTTTTTTTGGTTTTTCAAGACAGGGTTTCTCTGTGTAGCCTTGGCTGTCCTGGACTCGCTTCGTAGACCAGGCTGGCCTCAAACTCACAGAGATCCACCTGCCTCTGCCTCCTAAGTGCTAGGATTAAAGGCATGGGCCACCATGCCAGGCAAGTTTTAACATTGTAAACAAATGAATGTTAATACAGCAGAACATTGTGCCAGATCAGCTGACCAGGAAGCTTGCAGGGGTCCTGTGGGAGAAACACAATTATCTTGTTAATTTGAATAGACCTTTATAACTTTGAAATAAGAAACATTTTGAACCAGGGTACAATAAAATGAGACTTATTGGTTTCTTTATCTAAAAGGAGATAAACAGAGGTTAATTATGAAATTATGATTAAGAGGTTTTATATATGGTCCAAACATCACATCCAATAAACAATCATATGATTTTTTTTTTTTTGAGAGCAGAAAAGGAATTCAGAGACAGTTTTTATTTTTAAGTACTGTGTTAGAGAAATGAGGCAAGGTTTTTTTTAGTAGAGAGCGTGGTGTATCTGACTCTCTCAGCCAGGAATTTAGCAAGCAACTGCAGCTGCCAGTCCTCTGGGTCAGAAGGCCTGGAGCTGCTTGCAATGGAGGATGTTGACTCCGCCCCTGGTTTTCCCTGGCTGGCCTTCATCTTCGGGCAGGTGGGATTTAGGGAGTAGGGGCGCATGTGCATCTCCTATGCCTTTCCTGCAGACCTACTGTGGGAAAGGGGGAGGCGCCAGGGCAGCAGCAGGAAGCTAGCAGTCATGTGGCCAGGCCATGTGTGAGAATATACTTGGTCACAAAGCAAACCTCAACAGATACAAAAAGATTGAAATAATCCCTTGCATCTCATCAAACCACCATGGATTAAAGCTGGAACTCAGTAACAACAGAAACAACAGAAAGCCTACAAACTCATGGAAACTGAATAACTCCCTATGCAATAATATCTGGGTAAGGAATGAAATAAAAAAAAGAAATTGAAAACGTCCCAGAATTCATTGAATCCAAAGGCACAACATACCCAAACTTATGGGACACAAGGAAAGCAGTGCTAAGAGGAAATTTCATAGCACTAAGTGCCTTTATAAAGAAACTGGAGAGATCCCATATTGGCAACTTAACAACACACCGGAAAGCTCTAGAACAAAAAGGAGCAGACTCACCAAAGAGGAGTAGACTGCTGGAAATGATCAAACTCAGGGCTGAAATCAGTAAATTAGTAACAAAGAGAACAATTTAAAGAATCAACAAAACCAAGAGCTGGTTCTTTGAGAAAATCAACAAGATAGACAAACCCTTAGCCAAGCTAACTAAAAGGCAAAGGGAGAGTGATCAAATCAATAAAATCAGAAATGAAAAGGGAGACATAACAACAGACATTCAGAAAATCCAAAGAATCATTAGGTCGTACTTCAAAAGCCTATATGCCACAAAATTTAAAAAAACTAAATGAAATGGACAATTTTCTCTCTTTTTTCTTTTTTTGAGACAAGGTCTCTCTGTGTTAGCCTTGGCTGTCCTGGACTCGCTTTGTAGACCAGGCTGGCGCCTGGAACTCACAATAATTCACCTGCCTCTGCCTCCTGAGTGCTGGGATTAAAGGCATGCACCACCATGTCTGGCTAAATAAATAAATCTTTAAGAGAAAAAACAAAAAAAAACAAAAAAACCAAAAAAAAAAAACCAAAACAAGAAAAAGAACAAAAAAACCCCCACTGATATTATGAATACTAGAACACTATTGCCTTATTGCTATTTTAAATGTGAATTTTTAATTAGTATGTTTTGGTTGTTTTTCGAGATAGGGTTTCTCTGTGTAGCCTTGGCTGTCCTGGACTCACTTTGTAGACCAGGCTGGCCTCGAATTCACAGAGATCCACCTGCCTCTGCCTCCCTGAGTGCTGGGATCACAGGCCTGTGCTACTACACCCAGCTAATTAGCGTGCTTTAAAGTTTCTATGTTTTAAAGATTTATTTTGATTCTGAAGTAGTGTGTGTGTGTGTGTGTGTGTGTGTGTGTGTGTGTGTATAATATGTGCCTGTCTGTAGGCATGTGCGCCTGAAAGCAGCTGCCATCAGAATCTAGAAGACGGACGGTATCAGATCCCCCGGAGCTGGAGTTAGAGGCAGCGTGAGTTGTACAACACGGGTGCTAGGAACTGAACTCAAGTCCTCTGAAAAGAGCAGTAGTTTTTATTTTATTTTATGTTTTGGTTTTGGTTTGTCTGTCTGTGGTTCTCCTCTTCCATTGGGGGCTGTTGGCCACCAGCCCACTGAGGCAGGAAGAGCAGAAGATGAGGCGCAGAGCCTGGCGGGCCATAAGCACCAGAGAGATCAAAGCCTCCAGGAACCACTCCAGGAATCAGTTCAACTTTACTCAGGGAGAACAAAGGCCATATAGCCCTTGGGGAGTGGAGGGGGGGGGGCCTTCCGGCATAGGGGTACATAGTTGGTTGAAACCAGGCGCTTTAAGGATGCTTGTTTTGCACTTGGCAACATGCTGCTATCATATGAAGGAGAACCCAGTACCTAATTATCCTATAACAACAGGGAGGGGAGAGCTGGCAGGGAGCTGTGTCAAGGGCCATATATCAAGTGTGGTTAGGGGCATCTATGTCTAAAGACACTCTCCAGATGGAGTCAGGCAGAGAGCTAGGGACCCTCCTGGGGAGAAGCCGTCCTGCACCTAACACTGACCTCAAAACGGCTATCCAGACTGGACCCGGAGGGTTGCAACTTCAAACAGCAGGGTCCTTCCAACAGCTGTCCTGGAACTTTCTCTGTAGACCAGGCTGACATCTTCCTCCCAAGTGCTGGGATTAAAGTTGTGTGCTGACTCCTCTTGCTTCTCCTCCTCCTGCCGCCCCCCCCCCACGCCCGCATTCCTCTTCCGCTGCCACCACCATCACCCAACTATTTATTTATTTATTTATTTATTTATTTATTTATTTATTTATTTATTTATTTATTTTTAATAAGTCCAGTAACTACTGTCTTAATGTCTTAAGTTTCAGGGTTCTTTTTTTTTTTTTTTTTTTTTTAGATTTATTTACTATTATGTATACAGTGCTCTGCCTGCATGTACACCTACAGGCCAGAAGAGGGCATCAGATCACGTTATAGATGGATGTGAGCCACCGTGTGGTTGTTGGGAATTGAACTCACTACCTCTTGAAGAGCAGTCAGTGCTCTTAATCTGCTGAGCCATCTCTCCAGCTCATATTCATAATTTTATGATGTGCCACTTGAAATATGATGTCTAATCCAATGGCTTTGAAATAATGAAAGTCTAAGGAGATGAAATATACTCTGTTTTGGAGCCAGATAAATTTTTCTTTTTTCTTTCTTTCTTTTTTTTGGGGGGTGGGGTTTGAGACAGGGTTTCTCTGTGCACCCCTGC
Source organism: Acomys russatus (assembly GCF_903995435.1). Taxonomy (NCBI): domain Eukaryota; kingdom Metazoa; phylum Chordata; class Mammalia; order Rodentia; family Muridae; genus Acomys; species Acomys russatus. The sequence goes on from NC_067165.1 coordinate 27,009,654, forward strand.
CTGTCCTGGCCTTGCTCTGTAGACCAGGCTGGCCTTGAACTCATAGCAATCCACCTGCCTCTGCCTCCCAAGTGCTGGGATGAAAGACATGTACTACCACGCCCAGCCCAGATCATTTCTTGAAATGTATAAATTTACCTCAATAAACAGTTTGTGCATGGTTTTTGTGTGTGGAGGGGTTGAGGTTTGAGACAAGGTCTCACAATCCACCACAATCCTCTTGCCTCAGCCTCCCCAGGGCTGAAATTAAAGATACTAACGTACATAGCTAATTTTACTATTGTGTGTGTATGTTTCTGTGCAGGTGCGTGTGCACATGTGTGTGCATACATATGGAGGAGAGCCTTTGGGTGTCATTCTTTTTTTTTTTTTTTTTTTTTTGGTTTTTCGAGACAGGGTTTCTCTGTGTAGCCTTGGCCATCCTGGACTCACTTTGTAGACCAGGCTGGCCTGGAACTCAGAGCAATCCACCTGCCTCTGCTTCCCAAGTGCTGGGATTAAAGGCGTGGGCAGCCTTCTTGATTTTTCTAATGTATGCATTTGTGTGTATATGTTTGTGCACTCATGTGAACATGCATGTATGTGTGTATAAGTGGGGTCAACATCAAGTCTCATCTTCAGCCACTCCCCACCATCTTTTTTTGAGACAGGATTCACCAATTCAGGCTAAACAAGCCAACCAGAGAACCCTGGGATCCTGTCTCCAAGCACCGGAATTGCAGGAAGTAGGACACACCCAATTCTTATGTGGGTGCTGGGAATTCAGGTTTGGGTCCTCAGCTTGAACAGTGGGACAGAGAACTCCCTAGCTTCTACTGTCTCTGCAGTTTGTTCTGAGTCAGGATCCTTTTCACTGACCTGGAACTTGCCAAGTTGGTTAGCTGGCTGGATGGTCAGTCCCAGGGAATCTGTCTCTGGCTCCCCAGCTCTGGGTTAAAAGTATGTGCCAGTACACCTGGCTTTTTAAAAAAAAGATTTATTTATCATTTATTATGTATACAGTGCACATTAGATCACATTATAGATGGTTGTGAGCCACCATGTGGTTGCTGGGAATTGAACTCAGGACCTCTGGAAGAGCAGTCAGTGTTCTTAACCGCTGAGCCATCTCTCCAGCCCCAGCTTTTTTTTTTTTTTTCTTAAGATTTATTTAATTATTATTATTTATACAGTGCTCTGCCTGCATGTAAACCTGCAGTCCAAAAGAGGGCACAGATCACATTCTAGATGGTTGTGTATGTATATATAGTTGTTGGGAACTGAACTCAGGACCTCTGGAAAAGCAGTCAGTGCTCTTGCCCTCTAAGCCATCTCTCCATCCCCACACCTGATTTATTATCATCATCATCACCACCACCATCATCATCATCCTCATTTTGGCTTTTTGAGACAGGGTTTCTCTGTGTAACAGCTCTGGCTGTCCTGGAACTCACTCTGTAGTCCAGGCTGGCCTTGAACTCACAGAGATCCACCTGCCTCTGCCTCCCAAACTCTGGGATTAAAGTAAGTTGTGAGTCACCACCGCCCAGCCTACACCTGGCTTTTTTTTTTTCTTAATTTAAATTTTGTGCATAGGTGTTCTGCCTGCATGTATGTGTGTGTGAGGGTTTCAGAACTAGTAGTTACAGACTTTCATTTTTTTGGTTTTTCAAGACAGGGTTTCTCTGTGTAGCCTTGGCTGTCCTGGACTCAATTTGACTACCAGGCTGGTCTCAAACTCACAGCGATCTGCCTGCCTCTGCCTTCCAAGTACTGGGACTAAAGGCATGTGCTACCATGTCCAGCGCAGCCCAATTTCTGTGCTATCCCTGAAAAATGGAGCCCGAGTCCTCCAGAGGACCTAGATTTTCAGTGGTCACTATCTGTTCCAGGCCTCCATCCACTTTTGGCTTTCTTAAGAAACCTGGAGAGTCAGGCATGGTAGCACGCGCCTTTAATCCCAGTACTCGGGAAGCAGAGGCAGACTGATCGCTGTGAGTTGTAGGCCAGCCTGGTCTACAAAGTGAGTCCAGGACAGCCAGGGCTACACAGAGAAAACCTGTCAAAGAAGGAGGAGGAGGAAGAGGAAGAGGAGGAAGAGAAGATGCCAAGCATTGTAAACACATTTTATATACACAGTCAGTGACCCAAGAAAACACATACTTAATGAAGACCACCAGCGGCTGACAGTCTCACTCCCTGCCTTGATACTGCAAAGGAGTGAGACACTGTGGGAACCATGGTCCATGTCCCCAGACACCAGATGAGGGAAAATTAGTTGTGTTTGGGGGAAAAAGAGGGAGTGTAAGTTAAATGAAAAGAAACAGTAGTGAGCTTCGTCTCGTTCTTCTGGTTTGGTCTCAGCAGCACTGTGGATCAGCCCTTAGGGTGAGCCTGCCAGGTGAGCGCTTTACCTCAGCCCCACATCTCCAGACCAGAAGCCATGTTCTGATCGCTTCAAAGCACTCCGGGCTGTGTAAAGGGATTATCAGCAGGCCTGAGGTATCAAGAGGGCTCAGGATCCTGTTTCCTTGGAAACTAGCACGTGAAGATAAATGTGGGATTCTGTCATTGGAAATTTCTTATCTGAAGCTCTACACCTGGCTTGGAAACCCAGGCTGCTCCTCTGTCCAAGTAACCCAACTGTTCCAGATAAAACATTCCGTTCTTACATATTTTTCAAACAACACTTCGGCATTAGTCCTGTTGTTAATTAACAAAAGTAGTCTCCCCAGGATTGTCCCCATTAAGGTGAGATGCCTTTTGGTAGAGATAAGAGAATTGGCATGCTCTGAGATTCCAGACACTTGCCCAGTGTCATACTGCTGTTCAGCGGCAGCCAGGATTTATACATACCCTGTAGCCTAGGATTACCAGCCCCAACCAAAAGATGCGCACACTCGTGTGTTCACAAGCCAGCTGTGCGTCACAGCAGCATCTTTTAGGACTAAACAGCATTTCTCAGAACTTTACTGAATCAGAACTGCTTTGCAATGGGAAGCAGATAGGAAGTATTTAGTTCGATGTGACCATATTTGTTCACTCCCATAAGTACCAGACAAACTAGGCAGGCGGTGGTGGCACACGCCTTTAATCCCAGCACTCAGGAGGCAGAGGCAGGTGGATCACTGAGTTTGAGGCCATCCTGGTCTACAAAGTGAGCCCAGGACAGTCAAAGCTACACAGAGAAACCCTGTCTCAAAAAACAAAAAACAAAAAATACCAAACTGAGAGACAACATCACGCCAGAAATATTTAGCTACTGCCCTTTCCAATCAAATGCCTAGAGAGCAAGTTCTGATTTGGTTTTTTGTTTGTTTGTTTTTGAGACAGGGTTTCTCTGTTTTAGCCCTGGGACGCTCACTCTGTAGACCAGGCTGGCCTTGAACTCACAGAGATCTGCCTGCCTACATTCTGATTTTTGTTTTGTTTTTGTTTTTTCGAGATAGGGTTTCTCTATGTAGCCTTGGCTGTCATGGACTCGCCATATAGACCCAACTGGCCTTGAACTTACAAAGATCTGCCTGCCTCTGCAAATGGATCTCACAGATGGATCGCCGTTGAGTTCGAGGCCAGCCTGGCCTATAAAAGGAGTCCAGGACAGCCAAGGCTGCGCTGAGAAATCCTGTCTCGAAGAACAAAAACCAAATAAAAACAACAGTAACCAGAGGTAAGATAGAGTTCAGTGGCAAAGTATGGGAGGGAGAGAGGAGAGGAGGGAGAGCAGGTAAGAGAGCAAACTTTCAGGAAAGATTATAGAATCACAGAAAAGAAAAAAACTACCAGGCTGGGCATGGTGGCACACTTTAATCCCAACACTCAGGAAACCCTGTTTTGTAAAATAAAAATAGTAATAATGATGATGATGATGATGATGTTTGGTTTTTCTAGACAGGGTCTCTCTGCATAGCCTTGGCTGTCCTGGACTCGCTCTGTAGACCAGGCTGGCCCGGAACTCACAGAGTTCTGGAATTACAGGCATGTACCATCACACCTGGCTAGCAAATTTTTACTACCAATTGAGCAAGGTGGGTCATGCCTATAATCCCAGCTCTTGGGATCGTGAAATTCGAAGTCACTCTGAGCTTCAAACTGAGACTTTCAGCCTGGCCTGATGGTGCATACCTGTAACCCAGCAGAGGGAGTTAAGTTTGAAGTCAGGCCAGTCTACATTTTAAGTTCTAAGACAGCCAGGACTATATACTAAGACTCTGACTAAAAAAAGTTAATTTTAAAAGGAAGTTAAGTGGACTGAAGAGATGGCTCAGAGGTTAAGAGCACCGTCTACTCTTCCAAAGGTCCTGAGTTCCATTCTTAGCAATCACATGGTGGCTCATATCCATCTATAATGAGATCTGATGTCCTCTTCTGGCTTGCAGTGTGCATGCATGCAGAGGGCTGAATACATAATAATAAATAAATAAATCTTTAAAAAACAAAAAAGGAAGTTAAACCTTCCTGTTAGAATCTAACAAAACTTTATTTTTATTTTCTAGTCATTATCTTTTCAATTTAGCTAATTTTTAATTTTATTGTTTGTGAATTCACATCATGCACCCCAATCCTATTCATCTCCCCTTCTCCCCATCCCCCCCACCCTCCACCCCTACAACCTCTCTTCCAAAAGAAAACAAAAAAACTCGTCACAGTGTGTCCCACAGTATACCCCTTTGTCCACACTTAGCTTGACCATGTTTGTTTCAATGAGTCATTGGTCTGGTTAGAGGCTTCTGGCTTCTGGCTTCTGCTACACTATCGGTACTGGGACTGAACTGGGCTCCTCTCGGATAGCCTGTGGTCGCTCTGTGTCATGGAGACCCTGTAGTTTTGGATTTGTAGGACCGGTCCTTCATGTGCTCCAGCAGTTCATGGATGGGTAGATGTTGGGATGGTCCAAGGCAAAAGCCTGGATCTAGGCCTGAGAGGTACCTGAGCTGGTCAGGCTGCCAGCTCTCCTGGGGTGCGCTCTCCAGCCCTGCCCAGGCTAGGACATGCAATGCTGCAGCCAGCTATGGGCAGAGCCAGGTCTTCTCCCTCCCTCACGCCTTCAGGGCTGGCTCACCCACAACCCCAGCAACCAGGAGCCAGCTCTACTTTGCTGCTCAGTCGAGGTACAGGGCCCACTCTCAAAGCCAAAAAGAAGAGAGGAGATGGGAAAGGAAAGCAAGGGAGAGAAAGGGGAGGAGGGAGACAGACAGAGCCCAGCAACTGAGTCAAAATATTCATCTGAGTCAATATGAATTTTTATTAACACACATTTGTCAAAGTCTGTACAAACCAAAACATTCTATGTTTTAAAATGTCCATTATTACAAACATACAAATAAACGGAAGGTGTTACCAAAAGTTACTCCATTTCATGGTAAAATGTTGTCATGATTTTTTAACAAATCAATACTTCAAGACTGAGGTTTCCTCTTTTATCTTTCAGGATCTCATGGTAGTTTAGAAAATATGCAGGTTTGCTGGATATTAAATGCTAAGACCTTAAAAAAGGTTTAGTATAAAACTAACTAAGCGCTTGTATGCTGTCACACTTCATGCCCGCAACTTCTCAGTCTCACTTTTTGTTTAAGGGACCATGGCTGTCATTCTTTTTCAACTATCTTTTCCCCACAGCCAAGAACAAATGCATCTGAAAAAGAAAAAATGTATGATAGTTTATCTTTACCTAAAAGTTTCTCAAAAAGTTACAAAATGACTTAGCACGGCAGTTTTCCCTGCTCAGAAGGGAAAATTGTATTCCCTACCACAATGATGCATTAACACCACAGTCCTTTGCGTCCTGCCAGAAAGAGCCACTCAAGGCCATGTTCAGCTGTTGCTCCAGTATCTTCGGGAACACAATCCAAACTACAGAGCAGGTGAGCAAGTGCACTGGACTGTTCCAATGGTGGATGTGGTACAAATGTCACCTGCTTCATGGTCAGCTCTAACTACAGCACCACCTGCACTCATTCCAGAGTTTGTCCCTTGTCCCAACACATACTACCCATCTCTAGTTTCTTTCACAAAGATGGAAGAGTGCGGTTCCTCAGAGGAACCTGTTCCTTTCCACGCACTTTTTGGGTCAGTGGGGAGAAGGGCACACTCAGCAGGCCCAGCTGCTCCCACTGAAATCAGGGAACACACGGGATGAGGTCAGAGGAGGGAGGAAGGTACAGTGAGATTTCTTTCATCACACAGCCCGCACCAAAGCAACCCATACCAACCCTCGAAAACACACAGGTAGCACAAATCTTTTCCTACTTGAATCTGCTCATGTTAAAAAACAAAAATGTATCCTGATAACAACCTGGTATGACAGCTGACATAAGCAAGAAACAGGTATGTTTTTAAAAAAGAAGTGGCAGTGTGGGAATTTAAAATTATGTAAAAGGGGGGGTTAGCTAGAATAGGGAAGTGTCCAGTACAACCTGGACAACCATTCTTTCTGCCCTTACTTAAAGACAGACTGGTCAAATCTCTGCAAGGTTCCTCAAATGCTCTTCCACGGAATCCTCCAAAAGGCACTTAGCTCCACACTTCTGCTTCCAACATTTACCTTAGCATTAAGACTCTAAGGTAACAAGAAAGAAAAGATTGGGTTCTTTTACTAAATGCTAGCAACAGGATGGGATTTTTTTTTTTTTTTTTTTTTTTTGCTTCTTTTTTTGAAGAGGCATCGTTCTTACAAGAACCAGCTAGGCTACCATCATCCCTTTATCAAGAAAAGGCTTCCTTTTTAAAAAATAAATAAAACTCTGTCTATACATAGTACAAATGTCAATATACCTGGAAAAAACCCAAGAGTATACCCTGAAGCAAAAGGTTTATTGGCAAGAGACAGCCTCCCTCACTGCACGAAGTCTCAAGGTGGCAGTTTTCAAGGTTCAGAGGGTGGCAGTGATGCAGTTGATGACAGACTGCTTGCTCATGGGGACAGCAGGTGTAAGGGTAGACAGGAACTCTGCAACACTGGGTAGTGACCACTACGAGGGGGGCGGGGGATGGAGCATGGGGGAGCGGAGGAGAAAGAGCAGGAGGCGGCGGAGCAGGTCTGAAACCCCAAACGCTCAGCATGCACCCATAATGTGGCATAAACCAGGTGTTTCCACTCAGCCCACTACATTTGCACAAAGAAGGGTAACAGTAAGAAAATAGAGATTTTGTAAGAAAGCACAATTTCCAGAGAACAGCCAGGTCACCAAGCCTGACCCCGAGAGTGGGCCGTGGTTGCTGGGAGCCTTCTTGTGGTCTTCATGGAGACGTTATGGTGCCTGACTTCTCAGACTTCTTGCTCTTGGACAAAGCAGCTGCCTGCTTCAGAAGCTCTCGATTTTTGGCCTAAAAATAATAAAAATAAAAAATCAGTGCAATGACAGTATGTTTTTCTTTTTTTTTTTTTTTTTTTGGTTTTTCAAGACAGGGTTTCTCTGTGTAGCCTTGGCCATCCTGGACTCACTTTGTAGACCAGGCTGGCCTCGAACTCACAGCGATCCGCCTGCCTCTGCCTCCCGAGTGCGACAGTATGTTTTTCAATGCAGAATAAGTTTAATGGGTAATGGTAATGGTAGCCAGTGGTGGTGGCGGCGGCAGTGGTGGCAGCAAGTGCACCTTTAATCCCAACACTCGGGCAGAGGCAGGCAGATCTCTGTGAGTTCGAGGCCAGCCTGGTATACAAAGGGAGTTCCAGGACAGCCAAGGCTACACAGAGAAACCTTGCCTCGAAAAACAACACAACACAAAACAAAAATAAATAACAATGCAGCCGGGCAGTGGTGGCGCATGCCTTTAATTCCAGGCACTTGGGAGGCAGAGGCAGGCGGATCGCTGTGAGTTCAAGGCCAGCCTGGTCTTCAAAGCAAGTCCAAGGACAGTCAAGGTGAGTTCAAGGCTAGCCTGGTCTACAAAGCAAGTCCAAGGACAGTCAAGGTGAGTTCAAGGCTAGCCTGGTCTACAAAGCAAGTCCAAGGACAGTCAAGGTGAGTTCAAGGCCAGCCTGGTCTACAAAGCAAGTCCAAGGGCAGTCAAGGCTACACAGGGAAACCCCATCTCGAAAAAACAAACAACAATGCTAAGAGCTAAGAGCAACTATCTGTGTAGATGAAAACGGAGGAACACCAAGAGGCAGGATAGTCATGAGAAGGGATCGATAGGAAGTTCTGGGACTTGAAGGAAGGGTCCAGTAGAGGGACACTTGGTGCTCTCTTTGGGACTACTATTACAAGAACAAACCACAAAGCCTCAATGAGCAGGGTAAGCAGATCTATAATTCAGATAGCTGCACTCATATCTGGTGTATAAAGGAAATCAAAGAACACATTTGGTTTGTTTGTTTATTTTTTGCTTTGGTTTTGTTTGTTTGGTTTGGTTTTTCGAAAGAGGGTTTCTCCATGTAGCCCTGTCTTAGAATTCTCCCTGTAGACCAGGCTGGCCTCAAATTTGCAGAGATCCGCCTGCCTCTGCTTCCTAAGACACCACCTCCTGGCAAATAACCCTTTTGTTAATTCCAGTTTTTGAGAAAATAAAACAACAAAAGACATCTAAAGGGAGTTTGTGAACTCAGTACTTGGAGAAAAAGAAATCTAAGGGACGGCTATTGAACACAGCTGAGAGCACATCAGGTCACCACACGCACCTGCAGTTGCTCTGTGACCTCCTTGTGGGTTTTCTCCATTTGGTTCATTTTGGCCCGCGTCTGAGACTCCTGGTACTGAAAATCAGCTTTCAGTTCTGTAATCTGAAGGAAAGTACCATAGTGACTTGAAGGAACTCCTTGATAATGGTAACGGTCCTGGTCTCAAATCTAAACAATCTTGCAATTCACTGGAATCCAGGGCTGTCCTGCACATCCACGCGTCAGCAGAGCACACAGCACTCTTTCCTTAAGGCTGAAGGGTCATAAACTCCCGAGTTCCCACCTCTCTCCCTCCCCTCTTTCTTCCTTATTTCAGGTTTCATCACCCAGGCTATCTTCAAAACCTGGGGTCAAGAATCCTCCTGCCTCAGCCTCCTAAGTTCTTCTGGTCTCCGCTCTGTGCTAAGGTCTGTAGGCAGTAAGGTAGATATGCGTTATAGGTGTCATAGCTGCACAGCTCCTCCCGACTCTGAGCAACATTGCAGCTGCTCAAGATGGTGCTGCAAAAGCGTCATCTCCTCAGCAATCGGGGCCACGGCAGGAGGACTGCCTTGAGTTGAAGGCCAAGGTAGGACGTGAGACGGTCTCAAAAACAAACAGAACATACACACCAAAAACTTTTACATACTGAAACTACCAATACCTTTTAAGATGTGACAGAGTCACCAGGCAATGGTGGCACACGCCTTTAATCCCAGCACTCGGGAGGCAGAGGCAGGCGGGTCGCTGTGAGTTCGAGGCCAGCCTGGTCTACAAAGTGAGTCCAGGACAGCCAAGGCTACATAGAGAGACCCTGTCTTGAAAAACAAAAACAAAAACAAAAAAAGATTTGACAGAGTCACCAACCCTCACTTACAAGTTGACTGTGTTTGAGGACTTTTGAGAATAATCACTGCTGCTGGGTTCAGAAAGCTGTTTTACTATTTCACTCTTCATGTATTACTCTATCCCTATTTTTTATCCCATGCTACTTGTCTATCATATGTTTGGGCACACAGCACATACCTGGAGGTCAGAGCATAGCTACATGGAGTTGATTCTCTCCTTTCACCTTTACATCAGTTCCAGAGATCCAATTTAGGCTGCCAGGCTTCGAAGCCAGCATTTTACCAACTGAGCCACCTCAATGCACCTATTATTTTGTTTATTAAAAACATTTGTAAGTTACAGTTCCTTACAACTTAGATGTGTGTGAGTGTGTGTACAACAGACGTCAGAACTCTCTCTACCATATAAATCCTGGAAATCAAACTCAGGCCATTGGGTTCGATGGCAAACATGTACACTTGTTGAGCCATCTTGCTGGCACTATTATTTTAAAAACTTAACTCCAGGTGTGGTTGTGCACACCTTTAACCCCAGCACTCGAGAGGCAGAGGCAGGCACATCTGTGAGTTTGAGGCCAGCCTGGTCTACAAAGTGAGTCCAGGTCAGCCAAAGCTAAAAATTAACTCATATTCTGGTCTATCTTTATAATACCCTGAGATTTAAGAGGTTAAGGCCAAGAGGGGGTTGGAGAGATGGCTCAGTGGTTAAGAGCACTGGCTGCTCTTCAGTTCAATTCCCCACAACCACATGGTGGCTCACAACCATCTGTAATGAGATCTGATGCCCTCTGCTGGCGTGTAGGAGTACATGCAGATAAAGCACTCGTATACATAAAATAAATAATCTTTAAACAGCCAAAAGGACCCAAAATGTTAACACTGAGCTAATGTCCATCTCGTGTCTACCGACTGTTAGTTCAGGGAAGGGCAGCTAGAGCAGGGATTGGTAAACTGAGGTGAGGCATGGAAGGGGAAGAGAACGGCATTCAAACAAAGGGAACAGTATGGACGGACATAGCCAAAGATGCCATCAAGAGCTGTTATCTCACTGGCTGATGACTTCAGAGTAGCCGTAGACGGGGCTACAGATAGGCAGACTTAATGCAGCAAAAACAGTCTCCTAACTGGGTAATGTGATCTTGGTCTTGAAAGCTACGGACACAAGCAGTATTTGCCTTGCTCTTTCCAAGGCTCTGGTTCAACAAGGAAGAAGCAAGCCTCATCTGGTTCCTACTGTGCAGAAGTCCACCTGCGCCATTCCCATCTGGTCCAAGGAATGTGAGTGTCTGCTGGTCACATGGCAGTGTAGAAAAAAGACAGGTATTAAGAACTGGGGATGAGCTGGGCATGGTGGTGCACGCCTGTAATCCCAGCACTTGGGAGGCAGAGGCAGGCAGATCACTGTGAGTTCAAGGCCAGTCTGGTCTCCAAAGTGAGTCCAGGATGGCTAAGATAACATAGAGAAACCCTGTCTTGAAAAACAAAAAACAAACAAACAAAGCCAAGAACTGGGGATGCGAAGTGGTTATGTGCTTGCCTAACATACACAAAGCCTTGGTTTGAGTCTCTAGGATGCCCTGAAAACCGTACAAGAACATACGAAACGTCTACAAAATTTAAACCAGGCATGGGGGTACATGCCTATAATCCGGAACTAGAGAAACAGAAGATCAGAAGTCCAAAGTGTTCCTGAACTGCATATAAATTCCAGGCCAGCCTGATCTCTATGCAGGCCTAGCAGGGACCTGTAATCCTAGTACTGCAGAGCCAAAAACAGGACTGCTGCAGTTCAAGTACAGCCTGGTCTACATGGCAAGTTCCAAGAAGTGAGGCCTGTACTGCAAGACTGTCTGAAAAACAGAACAACGGCGGGCGGTGGTGGCGCACGCCTTTAATGCCAGCACTCGGGAGGCAGAGGCAGGTGGATCCCTGTGAGTTCGAGGCCAGCCTGGTCTACAATGCGAGTCCAGGACAGCCAAGGCTACATAGAGAAACCCTGTCTCAAAAAAACAAAACAAAACAGGGTCAGAGGTGGTTCAGTGGGTACAGACGCTTGCCACCAAAGCCAATGACCTAAGTTTGGTCCCCAGGAGCCACCTAGTAGGAGATGACTCCTGCAACTTGTTCTCTGACCTCCACATGCATGCACACCTACCTAGCCAGTCTCTATATCCATACATAGAATAAAAACATAATAAACTTAAAAACCAAAACAGGGGCTAGAGAGATGGCCCCGTGGTTGAGAGCATTTGTCGCTTTTAAAGAGAACCTAGGTTAGATTCTCAGCCCTCACATGGTGGCTCACAACCACCTGTAACTGCTGCTCCAGATGATCTGACCCCCTCTCTGGCCTCTGAGGGCACTGCTTGCCCACGGTGCAGACATACATAGGTAAAATACCCATACACATAAAATAAATAAATTAAAAAATAAATAAGTACACTGTGCTCAGCTGGGCTCACACTCCTGCCATCATGCCTTCATCTCCTGTCTTCCCTGCCACAGATAATCCCCTCCAACTATTAGTAAAAATAAGCCCTTCCTCCCTTTAAAACAAACCACAACAGGGCCGGGCGTGGTGGCGCACGCCTTTAATCCCAGCACTCGGGAGGCAGAGGCAGGCGGATCGCTGTGAGTTTGAGGCCAGCCTGGTCTACAAAGTGAGTCCAGGATGGCCAAGGCTACACAGAGAAACCCTGTCTCGAAAAACCAAAAAAAAAAAACAAAAAAAAAACCAAACCACAACAGATGTAGCCAGCACTCGGGAGCAGGAAACAGCAGGATCCCTGAGTTCAAGGCCAATCTGGTCTATAAAAGTTTTAGGATAGTCAGGACTAAAGCACACAGAACTAAAGAGTCATCAGGAAGGGTGCTCCAGCCGTGAGTGGTGATGTCATACCTTCTTCTCTTTCTCTAAGATCATCTGGTCCTTTTGATGTAGCATCTTCTTCAGAGTGGCCACCTCTTCCTTCAGCTGGGCAATGATGACAAAGTGGTCAGTGCCTGGGGAATCCAGAGCCAGGTCTGGGGAAAAGCTGGATAGAGAACAGAGAGGGAAATTTCTTAACTTGAATGGAGAAACTTTCCTCTACTTAAGGTCCGGTCCTTAACTCCAGGTCACGTGACAGTAAACTCAGGGGCTTCAGTAACGCTCTGAATTCCCGTCGTCAAGCATATTGCTCCATCCACATCACACTCACCAGTGTCTGCAGGACCTGTACTGCACAGGAAAGGTGGTCATCAGAAAATGATGCCAACCCAAACCACAACCCCACAACCTCTCATATGGAACCAAAGTAGACATCACATCCCAAAGCCAAGGGAAGTGCTGCAGGCTCCTTACAGCTCTCCGGGGCATTACTGCCGACACAGCCTGTTTGTGATTAGAGAACTTTCCTAGAACCCTGGAGAAACTGTCAAGTTTGAGCACATGCTCAGCCCTAACGTCCTATCATGAGGTTCAGCTCCTAAGAAAATATGCCCCCCACCACCACTGGCAGCAGCCAGTTTCCCCTAAAAAGACAGGGTGCACAGGAACAGGCTAGCTTCTGTCCTGCAATGACAACCAGTAATTTCAATATTAAGCATGCGGAGGCAGGAGGACTGCTATGAGTCTGAGGACAGTCTGAGCTGACCTTGTCTCAAACAACAAAAAGATTCCTGTGATGGCAAACTCCAGCCATATCACATGCTTTCTACAACTCTCCACTTTGTTAAAGTACTGGTGACTCTCATGTCCTTTTAGCAGATCCTCCTAACTTCTCCCATTTCAGAGAATCTGAAAGGCCCTGAAATTATAGGCAGAAGCTTTTCTGAGTGCACAATAGCAAGTTTAGTGGGTGAGGATGCAAAATTTTCAGTGGTGTCAGAGGTGCCTCTTAGACACAGTCACTGTCAAAAGGCCATTTATCTTTCTCCAGCGAATTCCCAAAGAATCTTTAAAGCAACATACAAATCTGGATACTGATCCTAACCCTTTGTCAATGAGCAACAAGTCACAGGCCCTCTGCATTTGCTCTTTCCTGAAATTTGTTTGTTTTTTTTTTTTTTTTTTGAGACAGGGTTTCTCTGTGTAGCCTTGCTGTCCTGGACTCACTTTGTAGACCAGGCTGCCTAGAACTCACAGCAGCCCCCCTGCCCCTGCCTCCCTAAGTACTGTGATTACAGGAGTGCCCCACCATGCCTGGCTCTTTCCTGATCTTTCATAGCAGCTAATGTGCTGTACTTCTCTACAGAGGAAGAAACTACAAGCAGCAAGCCTTTCTACTGCACATGCTTCCTCACAGTCAGCAAGTCAAATGGTCCCCTGGCTGGGACTGGGAGACAACCACCACTGATGGCAGCGCTGCCCCACCCCATGCACATGAATCATCGGAGGAAGCCTGCGCACACGGGCACGATGAGCGAGCGCCAATGCAGAACGATTACACCGGCACTCCGGATAAGTACCATCGGTCTCCTCCAGGTTCAGAGCTACAAGCTTCGTTGTATCTGTTTCAATACCCACCAGAACATGTCTTCCCTCACCCCATCACAATCTATTTAAACTCTTACTACTGCAAGCAAGGGCACAGAACACGGCCTGACCCAGTATAACTTGTCATTGTCCCCCAAAGCACCAAATGCTCAGCTCTTCCTGCTTATGAGATCACTTCGTTGTTGCTGCTATTGGTATGAACTCTCCTCACGCACTAGAGGAGAGCTCTCTACCACCGATCTTCCGCGCCAGTCTCAGGAATTACTCAATTGCTGACAACTGCAGCCCAGTGTGCCCTGTATCAGGGCCTGACCCCTCTCTCTCTGGATCCTAGCTTAGTCAGCAGTAGAAATGAAAAGCAACAACTAGACAGCAAGGCAGGAAGCTGGCCTCTCCAAATACTTCCACACACAAGGACCTTACTGCTTCTTCAGGACATTTCCCGCCCATTCTGAAAGCTTTTAAAACAAGAACAAGTTCTGTAGTAAGAGGATAAGGCAAGGAGACTGGAAATTCAAGGCCACCCTGTGCTATATACACCCACTCTTAAGACAACTATTTTCCTTGGATGAATTAAAACAGAGCTGCAGTGACACAGCACACTGGTCCTGAGCCCATCATCGAAGTCCACAAGGCAACCCAATACTACAGGCACAGCTCAAGGGCAGAGGAAAAGAAAAAGAAAATTAAAATTGGAAATGGGGGCTGGAGAGATGGCTTAGCAGTCATGAGTACTGTCTGTTCTTCCAGAAGTCCTGAGTTTAATTCCCAGCAACCACATGGTGGCTCATGACCATCTGTAATGGGATTTGATGCCTTCTTCTGTTATACATGCAAATAAAACACTCATATAAATAAACATAAAAATAAATAAATAAAATTGGAAATGACAAACCATAGGTGCCTAGCTGCCACTCACTGCTGAGTTGGCTCCTGGACTGCCCATGGAACACTTAGCAGTGCGATTAAAGAGTTACTGGGGCATTTTCTCAAGAAAGGAATACTGTCTAATTCATATATTTCTGAAACCATAAAGTTTTTGCCACAGTTTTAACTAGTGAATCAGAAAATATTGAGCAGGGGCTGTGAATTCTGCAGACTAATGAAAAATAAAATACCGTGTAAGTATCAAAGCATAAAAGAAAGCTTAAGATAACATGTTCTGTCCACCATGTGGAAAGCTAAAAAACAATGAATAAGAGGGGAGGCGGGGCCCTGATCCCTTGGGGGACAGAGATGGAGGCAGGCAGATGCCTGAGTTCCAAGCCTGGGTCTCCACAGGAAGTTCCAATACTGCTTCTTAGCCTCTTGGCTAAAATCGATTGTAATGCTTATCAATTTAATAAAAAGTTCCAGGCCAGGCAGGTCTATACAGTGAAACCCTGTCTCAAACAAGAGAAAGAGAGAGAGACTCAAACATGCCTCCATATTATATAGGAGACTACAGCAGTATAAGACCAACATAAAACTGTCATGAAGCAACATAAGGAATAGCATTTAAAGAGTACAACCACAAATTAAAAAAAAAAAAGGTCAGCTGGGCATGATGGCACACGCCTTTAATCCCAGCACTGGGGAGGCAGAAGCAGGCGGATCTCTGTGAGTTCAAGGCCAGCATGGTCTACAAAGCGAGTCCAGGACAGCCAAGATAACATAGAGAAACCTGTCTTGAAAATCAAAAACAAAAACAAAAAAATTGTCAGGTGTGGTGGGATAAACCTTTAATCCCAGTACTCAGGGAGACAGAGGCAGGTGGATCTCTGTAAATTTGAAGCCAGCCTGATCTACAAAGCTACTATAGGACAGCCAGAGCTACACAAGAGAAACCCTGTCTCGAAAAATAAAAAAATAAAATAAATTAAGCCAGGTGCATTGGTGCACACCTTTAATCACTGGTGCACGCCTGTAATCCCAACACACAGGGAGGCAGAAGCAAGTAGATCACTGTGAGTTCGAGGCTAGCCTCATCTACAAAGTGAACCTAATATAGCCAGAGCTGCACAGAGACCCTGTCTTAGGGGGGAAAAATTAGTCGGGGCTGGAGGGATGGCTCAGCAGTTAAGAGCATTGGTTGCTCTACAAGAGGACCAAAGGCCAATTCTCAGCATCCACATGTCAGCTCACAACTGTCTGTAACTCCAGTTCCAGGGGATCTTACACTCTCACACAGACATAGGTGCAGGCAAAACACCAATGCACATACAAATAAATAATTAAAAAATATTAGTGAGTAGGGCACAGTGGTACACACCTGTAATCCCAGCACTAGGGGAGGCAGAGGCAGGCAGATCGCTGTGAGTTTGAGGCCATCCTGGGCTACAAAAGTGAGTCCAGGACAGCCAAGGCTATGCAGAGAAACCCTGTCTTGAAAAAAATAAACAAAACCCCGCAAAAATTTAGTGTTGGAACTGAAACTAAGGGCTTTAGATGTGCTAAGGAAGCACCTCCAGTTACTCAGCAGCTGCTCCACCCCTGAAGTATAGGAGTATTTACTCTTGGGGCTCGGGATGCACCTCAGTGGACAGTGCGCTTGTCTAGCACACCAGGCCCTGGATGGATCACTAGTACTACATAAACCTGGCAGAGGGGGCAATGTTTGTAGTTCCAGAACTCAGGAGCTAGAGAGGGGACAAGACAATCAGAAGCTCAAGGTCATCCCCCACTACACAGAGAATGAGACCAGCCTGGGATACTTACACACACACACACGCACACACGGTATATGCAGTGCTCGCTTTGGCAACACACTAAAATTCAAACAATACACAGATTAGCATGGCCCCTGCCCAAGGATAACAGGCAAATTCCTGAGTTTTCCATATCTTTAAATAAAGTATTATTTGAATATTAAAAAAAGAATATCAAAAAACTGTAAAAATGCCTCTTTAGTTTTTTTTTTTTTTTTAAGAGTGTTTCAGCCAGGCAGTGGTGGCGCATGCCTTTAATCCCAGCACTCAGGAGGCAGAGGCAGGTGGATCGCTGTGAGTTCAAGGCCAGCCTGGTCTACAATGTGAGTCTAGGACAGCCAAGGCTACACAGAGAAACCCTGTCTCAAAAAACAAAAACAAAAACAAAACAAAAGTGTCTCAGGGACTGGAGAGATGGCTCAGCAGTTAAGAGCACTGGCTGCTCTTCCAAAAGACCTGGGTTCAAGCACCCATATAGCAGCTCACAACTGGCTGTAACGCCAAGATACGACACCCTCCCACAGACATACATGCAAGCAAAACACAAATGCACATAAAATATAAAATAAATAATTTAAAAAATAAAAAGAAAGAAAGAGTGTCTCATGTCTCGAGGCTGATTTGAGCTCCCTCTGTAGCTGAGGATGGCCGTGAACTCCTGATTCTCCTGTCTCCACCTCCTGAGTGCTGGAATTACAGGTGTGTACCACAGCTCGGCTTTAGGATGCTTTTTTCCAAAGTAAAAGAACCAGAAAACCCCACAAAAAACAGAAGGGACAACAAAATGTACTTACTGTTGTGTTATGAATTTAAGTTTAAAAGAAATTCAAGTAAGTAGACTAAATTATTAAAAGCATTCAAAAGGAATGTATTTATAAATGAACGTTGCTGTAGCAGCAGAAAAAATTATCTACAATTTCAAACTCTATGATAAACAGAGTGCATACCCTGTATTCAGTGGGCTGGGGCGAGAAGACTACCTCAAGTTTGAGGTCAGCTTGGACTACATATTAAGTTCCAGGAGAAGCAAAATTGTACAGTGAGACTCTATCTCTAACCCCCTCTTCACAACAAATAAAATAAGAATGAGTCACTTTTTATAACTAGGATGAGGCTAGAGATTCAGGCTAATGGTAGAGCACTTTCCTATCACACACAGCAGAACAGTATGGGGCAAACAGCCTGTCCGTCTTCTCTGGAGGACTTAATAAAAGACCATGTAGCTAAGGCAAGGACTAGCTCGCATCCCATCAAGAAATCCAATCTTACTTGTGGCTGGATGGCATTCAGCCATCTGCACAGCCCGCCTGAGGTTTTAGCTTGGTGCACCCAAGGCAACAGACAGTAAGACTAAGGGCAGGACCTAAGAACAAACAAGCTGGGAAAGGCAAAGCTGCTCAAGAGTGGGGGGGCTGAGCTCTCCCGGACCACTGACATAGCCTGGGTTGTAAGTAAGCAGATGGAAGCGATGGGCCTGAAAGCACAGGTCTGGCCTTTAGTGGCCTGCTTTCTAGGGCTTCAAAAAGTTTGTTCCTTGAAGCAGTTTTTACAGGGTCATCAAGGATGATGGCCACATCTGTTTTCTTCAGAACAGCAAGGCAAGCTGCTCATAAGAGCAGGGGAAGGACCAGAAGCCTGGTGTGATGGTTCCTCCCACGTACAAACTGAAAAAGGCTCACAAGTTGAAGACCAATTAAACTAGTGTCAATAGATGCTACCTGGCTAGGATCTGAGATCAGGGAAATAAACAACAGGAGAAGCAGCCTCCACAGACTTTACATTCTGAGAGAGAGCAACAGGCAGCCCTGGGAAGCCCTCTCAGCTGGTTGCTCCCACAGCCACACCAGCTGGAAGGGAGAGCTGTGAATGCCAGTTTTCAGAATGGAGAAGATTCCAAGGCCATGGGGAAGTGTCAGGTGGTCTCACTTCAGGACGCCTGGGCCTGGAGGAACAGGAAAATGGATGGCTCCAAGGCTCTGCTGGGAAGCAGCCCCCTGCACCAACACAGACGGGCTCGGGGTATTAGGACAAAGCAGCTCATGAGAGGAAGCACCGCTGAGGAGGAGAGAGGAGAGCAAGGATGAAAACACGCATGTAGGCAGACCAAAACCGAAACAACATTGAACTGAACCTCATCCTCGCCTGTCCCAGCATCTGCAGAGAAAGGCTCTGAAGAAGCACAGAACATCCTCACAGACACGCAGCCTTCCTTCACCCCACCTCTGCTCTGTCCTCGTCCCAGAGAAGGCTACAGGCACAGACTACACAGAATGGTCAGCACCTCACTAGACTTCCTTAGTGGACTGAAGAACTTAACTGCAGTTCATCCAGTTACTAGTTCTTTTTTTTTTTTTTTTTTTTTTAAAGATTTATTAATTACTATTACATATACAAGTGCTCTGCCTGCATGTACACCTTCACACCAGAAGAGGGCATCAGATCACATTACAGATGGTTTTGAGCCACCATGTGGTTGCTGGGAATTGAACTCATGACCCCTGGAAGAGCAATCAGTGCTCTTACCCTCTGAGCCATCTCTCCAGCCCTCAGTTACTAGTTCTAAATATATTTTTTTGAACAGTGTCTCACTATGTTGCCTGGCTAGGCTTCAAGTCAGAGAGCCAGCTGCCTCTGCTTCCCTAGTGCTGGATTAAAGGCGTGTGCCATCACACCCAACTCTCTTGGTTTTGTTTGAGTCAGGCTCTCAATGTGTAATCCAGGGTGCCCTGAAACTATCTATTGACTTCAGCCTGGCCTTGAACTCAAGGCCTCCCACCTGCTTCAGCCTCCCAAATTCTGAGATTACAAGCATGAGCCAACATGCCCACTAAGTTCTTATGTTCAATTGATAAATAACTATCAGTATTGCTTATCTATCAATTGCAAAGTGACTGGCATAGCACTAAAAACTGGTCCACTTGGGACCCTGGCTACCTGCAAGGTATACCCTCAAGTATAGTCAAGAACTATGTATGCATCCCAGGTGTGTGCACTCATACTCCAACTGGCTCACCTGTCTCCGTTAGCTGTGATTGACTCAAACTTGGACTTTTTCTTTGGGATTTCATTTTGAATTGAAGATGTAGAAAGTGTTTTCTGGCTTTTGATGGTAAAAAGAGAGAGACACACACATTAGAAATCAAAGATTAATAAAGCACTCCAAGGAAATTCTATCAAATGGACCAATAATTTGTTCTGTGCAACAGCTTACTTTTTTTTTTTTTTCCTTGTTTTGGTTTTTCAAGACAGGGTTTCTCTGTGTTAGCCTTGGCTGTCCTGGACTCAAACTATAGGCCAGGCTGGCCTTGAACTCACAGCAAACGGCCTGCCTGCTTCCTGAGTGCTAGAATTAAAGATGAGCGCTACCACGCCTGGCTGCAACAGCTTACTATTTTTGATCAGTAAAATCTACCAGGGTAGTTTGATAGGTTTGGATACTTGGATGCACAGGTAGCCAGTTTCCAGAGGCTCAAAAACTACAGGACCATAGCCACCCTGTGGGTGCTGGGAAATGAAGCCAGGGCCTCTGGAAGTGCTCTTAACTGCTGGGCCACTTCCCCAGCCACTACACTTACTTGACCCCTCTTCAGTTTTGTGACTCCAGTGGCTGCTTGGTCCCTCTTAGAAGTTTTGATTCCCCAGTCTCTGCTCTTAAGTTATCCATTGCTCAGCATGGCTTTAACAGGGGACGGAAAGCTGCTTCCTGGGATCACCTCCTGAGTCGTGAGCCACAGGACCACAGTGCACACACTAGATGGTACTTGACATCCTGCTGAATTAAATGTGCATGGGGCTGCAGGACTCCTCCTGTAAAATCATTTCCATGCTTAGTGATTTTTTTCTTTTCTTTTCCCTCTTTTTTGTTTGGTTTTTTTTTTTTTTTGGTTTTTCGAGACAGGGTTTCTCTGTGTAGCCTTGGCCATCCTGGACTCACTTTGTAGACCAGGCTGGCCTCGAACTCACAGTGATCCGCCTGCCTCTGCCTCCTGAGTGCTGGGATTAAAGGCGTGCGCCACCACGCCCGGCTGTTTTTTGTTTTCTGAGACAGGGTTTCTCTGTGTGTAGCCCTGGCTTTCCTGGAATTCACTCTGTAGACTACGCTGATCTCAAATTCAGAGATCCACCTGCCTCTGCTACTCGAATGCTGGGATTAAAGTCACGTACTACCACTGCCAGACTCTTAAGTGATATTTTGTTTTTGAGACAGGGTTTCTCTGTGTGTCTTTGCTGTCCTGGACTCGCTTTGTAGACCAGGCTGGCCTCTAACTCACAAAGATCCACCTGCCTCTGTGATTTTTTTTTTTTACGTGATTTTTTTTTTAACGCACTGCTACTGACTCATGGCTGAATTATCTCAGTTCCAGGCTCAATTATAATCAATTCTGCTAGAACTTCAAAGAAAGCATTTCAAAAACTGAAGTTCTTTCTCACTTCTTGGTTTTTCTTTATGCTACAATCCACATGAGAAGCCTGAGAACTATTTTTATTTTATTATTTATTTACTTTGGTTCTTTTCAAAACAGTGTTTCTCTGCAGCCCTGGCCTGTTATGGAACTCCCTTTGTAGAAGAGGCTGTCCTCAAAATCACAGCGATCCGCCTGCCTCTGCCTCCCGAGTGCTGGGATTAAAGGTGTGCGCCACCACGCCCGGCTGACAACGTACTTTCTTACTGTCTCAAGACATCACCTCAGGATGGTTTTTTGTACGAGCTGTAGTGGGGGTAAGGGAGGAAGAAGTTGGGGTATGTCCAGGTAAGACAGGGTTTCATATAGCTCAGGCTGGCTTAGCACCTCCTATGTAGCTGTGGCTGGCCTTGAACTCCTGATCCTTCTGCTAGGGTTACAGGCATGCACCACACCTTCCAGGCTGAGATGGGGTTCCTGTAACATTTCTAAGCTCACCTATAATTACATGAAAGGAGCAGCTCCAGTACGAAGAGGTATGAACGCAAGGCCTTGACGACATCAGGCACACCCTCCACTGAGCTGCATTCCCGGTCTGTGGCCGCCTTTTCTTTTCAGTACCTTCTCTACAATCAAGGAGATTACTGCGAGCAAAGGCTGGCTCCTCCCTCATACGAACGCTCAATGGCTGCCCACTGGCCGCTAGTGAGGCGTGCAGGGCCTGTTCCTCCTCCTCCTCCAGTTTCCAGTAACACAATGGTCTGACATCCTCTATGGCTCTGTGTGGTCTCACGTCCTCCAGTCCTCTGCAAGCACTAGTCCCTCTACAAGGATGCCCCTGCCTCATCCTCTTCTGACAAGACCAATCCCTCTGGGGCAGTCCCAGCAGGCTCTTCTCTAAGCCAGTCTTCCTGACTTCCTAGGCAGTTAATTAAAACCGCCTTTCCTGCCTGAATCTTGACAAGTTTTTAAAGTGGTGCCCATCGCATTAGACTGCAATGATCTGATTACAAGTCTGTCTTCTCTACCAGAAGGCATACTGTTGAGAGCAGCATGGTTTTTATTCATCTGTGTTCCCAGCAGAGTCCCTGGCCCATGAGAGTACTTAATAATGCCTAGAGAACAAACAAACCCATAATGACAGTAATAACAAAAACAGCTAAAACCGCCCAATACTGTCATTAGGAAACACACTGCTATTCATGTACCATGTAATTTGCCTTCACAACAACCCCATGAGGTAACACTGTTCTCTTCTTCATTGTCCATGAGAAAACTTGCTACAGAAGGATTAAACCGAAAGCCTCAATTCTCAATGTTATGTACATACTCTAAAACGGAGCTTCAGCCATCAAAAGGACATCTTTGGATTGGCTCCCACCCTGAACGTGTAGAGTATCTTTCAACTATTTGTCCAAATATATATTAAAAATGCTGTCTCTAGCTAGAAAACAAAATGTCCAATTCCTAAGAGACTATGCATGATAAAGTTCAGAACTGCATTTAGAAGTTCCACAAACCTTAAAGATATGATAGAGAAACCTCCTTGGCCCTGGAGACACAGGAACTATAAAATATGGCAAGCAAGAGACTCCCTAAAGGCTGGTAACAACAGGAAAGCCTGTCTGACATGGCACCCTTAACTGGCTACAGAAACGCAGCAATTGCCCTCCGCAGTCCTCTGGGGTTACCTGTTGTAATGGCTGCCACTACTACTCAGGCGGCTGAACTGCTCCTTCTCCTGATGGCTGGCTCGAGAAGAGCTGCTCAGGTGCTTCCTTTGCTCTTTGGTCTTCTGAAGGACGCGCTTATAGGACAGTGTGCACAGCCAGCACAGCAGTTTCCCATCTACCTGGAAAACGAGACAAGATGAGGAGGAGGCGGTGAGGCCGAGAGCTGAGACCATGAGCACAGTCGGCTAGAACCGAGGGTTAAGTTCCAGGCCTGCCTCTGGTGAGCGGTGTGACCTGGGGCAAGTCACAGTGGACTCAGTGACAGTGTACTTAAGCCACTTAATGTGGTGCCACACACATAAAAATTAACTCATCCTCGTGCTTTAATCCCAGCACTCAAGAGGCAGAGGCAGGCGGATCTGAGTCTGAGGACAACCTGATCTACAGAATGAGTTCTACATGGAGAAACTTTTTTTTTTCTTTTCAGATAGGTCTCACCAAGTATCCCTGGTTCTCCAAAAACTCACTATGTAGTCCACAGAGAGCCTCCTGCCGCCTTCTCCGCCTCTGTGCTGGGATTAAAGACATGTGTCACCATACCTGACCTAACACCTTTAAAATAATGTTTTAGATTTATCTTATTTTATGTGTATGGGTGCTCTCTATATCACATGCATGGCTGGTGCCTTTGCAGTTACAGGTGGCTGAGAGCTTTCACGAGGGTGCCAGGAACTGAATCCAGGTCCTCTCTATGAGCAGCTTGAATTCTTAACCCCTGAGCTATCTCTCCAAGCCCCAACACCTTTTCTTATTAAACCCTAACTCAGCCAGGCGTGGTGGCACACAACTTTAATCCCAGCACTTAGGAGGCAGAGGCAGGCGGATCTTTGTGAGTTCGAGACCAGTCTGGTCTACAAAGAGAGTCCAGGACAGGCAGCGTGACACAGAGAAACCCTGTCTCAAAACCCCTTTAACTCTGCTTAAAAAGAAAGGGAAACCCTGTCTTAAAAAATAACTTAATTAATTAAACAAAACAAAACTCAAGACAGGTGTGGTGGTTCAGGCCAGGCTGCGTTACAAAGTAAGTTCCAAGTCAGGTTAAGATATGTCTCAAAGCTGAGTGGCGGTGGCCCACGCTTTTAATCCCAGCACTCGGAAGACAGATGCAGGCAGATCTCTATGCGTTCCAGGCCAGCCTGGTCTACAAAGTGAGTCTAGGACAGCCAATGCTACACAGAGAAACCCTGTCTCAGAAAAACAAACAAACAAACAAACAAAAAAGAATTCTACCTAGACTACGGGTAACTAAGGAATGCTGAGCACAGGAGAAATAATGTCCACCAAGGATGACTGGCTAACTGGTTATCCAATACCACGTGGTCAGTTCTGAAATCATATACATAAAAATAACACAAAATGGACTGAGCAGGTTGCTTTGATGCACACATGTGTTTATAAGTATACTTGTAACAGTAACAAAGAAGAGACCTGAAACTTGAGAGGGAGGAAGGCAGGAGGGGAGATGGGAGAGGCTAAAGGGGGGAAAGGTAAGAGGGGAAGGATGTAAGCATATTTTAGTTTAAATGTTTTGTTTTTTCTGAGACAAGGTTTCTCTGTGTAGCCCTGGCTGTGCTGGAACTCATTCTGTAAACAAGGCTGGTCTCAAACTCAGCGATCCACCTACCTCTTGCCTCCTGAGTGTTTGGATTAAATGTGTACTCCACCACTGCCTAGCCTAATTTAAAAAAAAAAAAAATTTTTTTTTTTTGAAACAGGGTTTTTCTGTATAGCCTTGTCTATCCTGAACTCGCTTTGTAGACCAGGCTGGCCTCGAATTCACAGTCATATGCCTGTCTCTGCCTCCAGAGTGCTGGGATTAAAGGCATGCGACCCCCCCCCCCCACCTAGGGTTTCTCTGTGTAGCCCTGGCTCGCCTGGACTTGCTTTGTACACCAGGCCTGCCTCTGCCTCCCAAGTGCTGGGATTAAATGCATGTGCTACCATACCCAGATCTATTTAAAATACTTTTTAAATAAAAAATAAAAACTGAATTAAAAAAATTTATCTCAGTATAATGATACATTCTTATAATCCTAGCACTCAGAAGGTACAGCCAAGAGGACCAATTCAGGCCAACCTTATTTATTGAGTCCAAGGCTAGCTGGGTTACAAGAAACTTTATCTCAAGAACAAACAAAAGTCATGTGTGGTGGCTCCAACCTTAACACCAGCACTCAAGAGGCAGAAATAGGCAGATAGCTGTGAGTTCCAGGTCATCCAGAGCTACACAGTGAGAGCCGTGTCAGCAAACAAAACAAGCACTTGGGGAGGCAGAGGCAAGAGGATCAGGAGTTCAAAGCCAGCATAGGCTATATGAGACCCTGTCTCACCTCCTCTCCTGAGTGTAGTGTGTCATCATCCCACCCGCCCCCAAAGGTCTCTTTAAAGAGGTGTCGTCCAAATTAAGACCAAAGAAACTAATCAGAACTTTCTGGAAAAGGCTGCATAAAAGCAAAGAACATCTGGTACAAAGACAGAGGGAAAGAAGCTGGGATCCCTAGGGATTGAGAGGTGGTCAGACCGGGCGGTGGCGGCACACGCCTTTAATCCCAGCACTCGGGAGTCAGAGGCAGGCATATGTTTGAGGCCAGCCTGGTCTACAAAGCAAGTCCAGGATAGTCAAGGCCACACAGAGAAACCCTGCCCCCAAAAAACAAACAAAACAAAAAAAAAAAAAAAAAAAAAGAGAGGTGGTCAGCATGGTCACAGGTGAGCCAAGAATACAAGAGGAAACTGCATGTTGGGTAAGACCTGGCAGGCAGGAATGGAAGCCATCAGAGGGTTTCAAGCAGAAAGAGAAGAATAGTATGATCCAAGTCTAAACAGTCTGACAAATAAAAAAAAAAAAAAGAAACAAACAAACAAGGCCTAATTTTTTAAGGTCAGTAACAGAAGCAGGAAAGAATCTCAGAACTGAACCTAACTGATTTGGGCCCAATTTAACCCTCCCACCCCCACCACCAAAAAAAAGAAAGAGGAGGAAGAGGAAGAAAAAAAAATGCAGCAATTTACCTTCTTTCGATCATCTTTCCTGTCAAATGCACACTGCTGCTTGCACTGCTCACAGGAATACGGGGGGCCATACTTCTTCTCTGAATTCGTGCAGCGCTGGCATTTATTCCCAATAAATGCTGCAATTATGTTGCAATACTGACAAGGTTTAGGCTTAAAGGGGGAAAAAGATCAAGTAAGTATATCATAAACTACTTGCCCACATTTTTTTTTTTTTTTTTTTTTTTTGAGACAGGGTCTTTCTGTGTAGCCTTGGCTGTCCTGGTCTCGCTTTGTAGACCAGGCTGGCCTCAAACTCAAAGCGATCCGCCTGCCTCTGCCTCCCGAGTGCTGGGATTAAAGGTGTGCACTACCACGCCGGCTCACTTGTCCACTTTTAACAGTAATAATTCCTACATGGTACTCCAGGATGCATGGTAAACATGTGCTCCCAACATCATGCGTTTGATCCTACAGTGCTCAACTGAAGCCCAATTCTTAGCACTAGTAACATCCCTTATAGGTGGGCGTGCTGGCACACACCTGTAATCCCAGCACTCGAGAGGCAGAGGCAGGAGGATCTCTGAAAGTGGAGGCCAGCCTGGTCTACAAAGTGAGTCCAAGATAACCAGGACTACACACAGAGAAACCCTGTCTCCAAAAAACCAAAAAACCAACCAACCAAAACAAAACCCAAATAACCGAAACCCACTAGTGTCCATGATGAGTCTTCAACAAAAACCCCATAGGACACAGTTGAGTCTGAGGCCAACTTGGGCCACATGAGAAACTGTCTCAGAACAAAACAGGCCAAGTAGGTGGTGAATGTCTTTAACCCCAGCACTCAGGAGGCAGACACGGATGGATCTCTGTGAGTTTGAGGCTAGCCTGGTCTATAAAGTGAGTCCATAACAGCCAGGGCCACAGAGTGAGACCTTGACTCAAAATAAAGCAAACCACAAAAAAACAACCAGAGATAACTCAGTAAGCAAAGGTGCTTCCCAATCCTAGGACTCAGGAAGAAAGGAAAAAACTAAGTCCAAAGACCTGACCTCTGACCTTCATATGCATGCTGTGACAGCAAACAAGTACTCCAAAAGGCAGGGAGAGAGGGAGGAGAGAGAGGGGATGGAAATCAAAGGAAGGAAATATATATTATAAATGTAGTTATATATATATATATATATATATATATATATATATATATATATATATATATATATATATGGTTTTGAAATGTTTTATTTGTATGTGGGTACTTGCATGTCTATGTGTGCATTACATGAGTACATTGTCTGCAGATGCCAGAAGGGGGCATCAGATCCCCTGGAAATGGAGTTACAGATGGTTGTCAGCAACTCCCTGTGGTCCTCTACGAGCAACAAGCACTCTGAAGCCAGGAGCCGCTGCTCTAGCCCTGGAAGGCTAAGTTCAAGACCTACAACTCACTCCTTTAGGGTTTTAGTGCAGAGGAATCTTCCTTACCGTTCCGTACAACTGCACATTCTGAGCACACTTCTTGCATATTGTATTGGTTTTGCTGTTAAAGAAAAAACAAAACACAGGAGTCTTAGAACATCTGAAAACGTTTCTAGAAGGTCCACGGAACTTGTCATTGCTAAGGTGCTAGGGGTCAGCTGACGTAGAGTCTGGACAGTTAGTAACTAGTGGTAACAGCCTGGTGTAAATAGAGACTCAATTGCTTCAGCTCAGGCCACCTCCCAGGCTCCACCCCAGGGCTGGCACTTCACTCCTATAGCCCAATCTGGCCTCAAACTCACTGTGCAGTTGAGAACGGCTGTGGCCTACGATTTCTGCCTCCTGAATGCTAGGGCTACAGATGTGAGCCCACCATGCCCAGCTAAATTATGACTTTTTTTTTAAAATAATTTATTTTTATTTTATGTGCATCAGTGTTTTGCCTTCATGTATGTCTTTGTGAAGGTGTCAGATCTTGTAGTTACAGACAGTTGTGAGCTGCCATGTGGGTGCTGGGAATTGAACCCGGGTCCTTTGGAAGAGCAGTCAGTGCTCTTAACCGCTGAGCCATCTCTCCAGCCCCAATTATGATATCTTTAAGTATCCCCAAATCAAATTATCATGGATAGAAAAGGCCCTCAGAATGTGGTATTAAACTGAAACAAAATCGAGGAAAGTTAATTTTCTTGGCTTCAGTTGACTATCTGGGAAATTGAAGGTGAGTATAAGGTGTGTGTCTGAGACATGAGACTAACCACATTATCTTACCTCCATGCTCTGTTCTGTTCCGCAGGGAAATCAGACACGGATGTTGTGGATACTTAGTATCTGTGATTCCTCTAAGTTAGCCACTGACCAAAACAAACACTTCCTTTGCCTTGTGAAGATCTAACGTCACAATATGACTAAAATGCTTGAACTAAGCAAGCTGTTTACGGAAAATTCATCTTCATATAAAGCCTACATAGGCAGGCGTGGTGCGCCCACCTTTAATCCCAGCACTCGGGAGGCAGAGGCTGGTGGATTGCTGTGAGTTCGAGGCCAGCCTGGTCTACAAAGTGAGTCCAGGACAGCCAAGACTAACACAGAGAGACTCTGTCTCAAAAAACCTAAATAAATAAATAGAGCCTAAGTAACCAGTTTAGTGGAATAAGCCATTAATGCCAGTACTGAGGGTCAGAGGCAGATCTGTTTCAGGACAGCCTGGTCTACATAGTAAGTTCCAGGACAGCCAGAGCTACAGAGGAACCCTGTCTCGAAAAAACCAAAAAAAAAAAAAAAAAGACAGTCTCTCTACATATACAGATAGTCCTGGCTGTCCTGGACCTGGCTATGTTGACAAGGCTGGCCTTGAACTTAGAGATCTTCCTGCCTATGCCTCCTGAGTACCAGGATTAAAGACCTGAGCCACAATGCCTGGCATATTCCTCTCTCACCCCTCCCTGAGACAGGATTTCTCTGTGTAGCCTTGGTCTGGACTTGCTTTGTAGACCAGGCTTGCCTCGAACTCACAGATTCACCTACCTCTGCCTCTTGAGTGCTGGGATTAAAGGTGTGCAGCACCATGCCCGGCCCTGGCATATTTTTTTAATGTTACTATTATTTTAATGTGTTCTCTAAGTATGTCCATGTCTATGCAGCTGCCCACAGAGGCCAGAGGAGTTGGATCCCCTGGAACTGGCTTTACTGGTTGTCAGAAATCTGACAGGAGTGTCTTGAGTTGTCTGGTCCTCTGGAGGAGTGGTGCATGCTCTTAGCCATCTCTCTAGCCAACAGGATTGTGGGTATTAAAGACGTGACCCACCACACCCAGACTCATTTACACTTCTCAAGTCAACTGTGGTGGCTCACACTTTTAATCCCAGACTTGGGGAAGCTGAAGATAAAGACTGTCTCAAACTGAGACTGGGCTACAGTCTTCAAAACAAACAAAGAAACCTAGATATAAAGCAGCAAGGAAAACAAAAACCTCTTTCATGGCCAACCAGAACTCTACCTCTCCTGCTGGTACTCAGTCCTGCAGTAGGTGCACTTCACAACAGGGTGAGCAATCCGGCATTCCTGAAAGGAAAGGACAGTATTTGAAAAGGCACTGGGAAGTGGAAATAGCCTTCGGAGGAAGGAGCAGACCAGGGTACTAAGGACTTCCGGCACAGCCACTGTGCGTGAGTGAGTCACGCACCTCTCTGGATCTTATTTTCCTCCACTGTAATACCTGCATCACTTCCCTGCTGTTGGTGTGGGAGTAGGAATTTGTATGAACTACTCATAAATTGTAAAACAAATATATGCACGAATAAACTCTAAGAAGTTAGACGATCCAGAGTCCTTAAAGCCCAGGTCTGCCATTGTGGGATCACAAGGCTTACTTGTGAAATGAAGGCAACACATTAAAGCCTTTTTATTTATTTACAGAACTTCCTGAAACAATAATAACCACACAGTCTTAGGCTCAGCATAGCAGCACCGCACTTTAATCCACTCACTTGGGAGGCAGAGGCAATCAGCTCTCTCCCTCAGAGTTCCAGACAGCCAGAGCTACAAATGAGAAAACCCTGTCTCGAAAAATAAATAATAATAATAGTTTTTATGTCTAAATGGGCACTGAAACACTGTTTCAGACTCAGTGGGTCAAAGGAAAAGATGTTGGCATGTTCGCGTGTGTATGTGTGTGCGCGCTACACACACTGGACACACATCCTGAAACAGCTGATAGTTTGACAAAGGCAATTTCACATGAGCTTGGTGACTTAATTGTTGCTACCTACATTCGCTGGAATAGACAAAGCGGGACAAAGGAACAAATAAAAACGCTGGCATTTCAGGGGTTAAAAAATGGTTAGGGCAAGGCAGAAGGCTACCAACTAGGTGCTAAAGTCATTTGTTTTGTGTGCTCCAAGGCCTACATTTGGATACTCTTTTCATTTTCCCTAATAAAGCCTTGCCACCTCCGACTCTGAGAGATTAGCTGAAAAGCACCCAGAAAGTGTCCGAGTCCGAAATACTCCTCACAGGCGGCACCTGATTCCGAGGCTCAATCTCAGCCGGGACAGGGGGGTCCCTAGGCACCCAGGGTGACCAGGGCAGGAGAGAAGGCGGTCCAAGGGAATCTTCCGGGAGGGCCAGTCAGGGACAAACAGGAGACTCGCCGTCCCCTCCCGCGACCTAACCAGGTCCAAGTAGAAACCCCCGCCGTTGCTAAGCACCGGGACACGCCGGCTGCCAGGGCCTGGACTCGGCCAGGGGCTCCCCTACGAGCCCTGCAGTCCTCTAGCTGGCCGTGCGCCGCTCCTCGGAGAAGCGGGCCGGCCACACCCTGCCCGCGGGGACCCCGGCAGGAGTCATCAAAGGACCGAGAGTTCCAAGCCGCGCCCGGAGCGTCCCCAGCTCCCGGCCGCCGCCCCAGCCCGCGCACCTTGCACAGCTGCTGCCCCTGAGACAGCGCCTCGAAGGGGAAGCGCTGGTGGCACTTGGTGCAGGCGTAGAGCGCCGCCATGTCCGGCCCGGGCCGTGCTCACCGCCTCCCCGCCCGCCGGCCCGCCGCTTTATCTGACAGTCTCAGGCACAACCTGGCGGCGGCGGGCGGCCGCGGGCTGCGGAGGGCGGGCGGGCGAGGGCGGGCCGCGGACGCGGGGGCGGGCTCTCTGGTGCCCAGAGGCCGTTCGCTGGTTCTAGCGGACGTCGATCAAGCGGGAGGGGGCGGAACGTGGAGGTCCCGACCGCTCTGATTCGGTCTGGGTTGGACTACGCCACTATGACGCTCGGGGCCGCGATTATGTAAAGCGCAGTCACGCGGGGATGCCGCCTGAAGAGAGCGGCTTCCGAATGGGATCGCGGAAGCTCTATGGCCCCGCCCACTTCCCCTCTGCGACCACGCCCTCGCCCCGCCTCTCCGCGGGGGGCCTCGGATGCAGTAGCGCTTCTCGCGATAATTGGTGGGGTTGTGATGCTTTGGGTTACTATGGAGCCTTCATGCTAGGTGAAGGAGGGCGGGATTGGGGTGACAGTGGGGGCCACGTAGGATTCGAACTCCAAGGCCACCCTGAGTTTGAACCCGTTGGGCATCCAAGGAGGAAATCCTATCCCCGGGGCTGGAGGGTCTGCTCAGCCCTCTAAAAGGGAAAAACAGGGCTGGAGAGATGCCCCTCCCCCCCGCAGTGACTGCCCCACCCACACGAAGGCTCAAACCGCCTCTAATACCAGCTGCAGGGGTGAGCTCTGCAGGCACCTGCACTCGCGTATACCTTCCCACACACACCACAAATACAAATAAAATTAATAGGAAAAGATTTTGAGTCACGTAAACATGGCACCCATGCACACCCTTCTCCAGACCAGTTATCACGGTGCCTCCGTGTTCCTATTGCCTCTAATTCAAGTTCCAGATCTCCTGTTTAGCCATTTTACAATTGTCCACCGTTTTCATTAGGCTGTGCCTTTTAATAGTTTCCCCTGGCCATGTCTGTCTGAGTCATCTGTCTCTCCCTCATTACAGAGCTAACTGATCTCCAGCACTGGAGAAAGAAAAAGGGGGTAGGGCATAGGAAGAGAGAAGAAGGAAAGGAAAAGAAAATATCTATAATCGTTCCTACAATAAACCGTTATTTCTTTTTTTAAGTTATTTTTACTTTTAAATATATGTGTATATGTGCAATGAGTGCAGTGCCTATCGAAGCCACACGGAGTCCCCTGGATCTTCAGTTCCAGGCAGTTGTTTGTTTTTTGTTTTGTTTTGGTTTGGTTTTGGTTTTGGTTTTTCGAGACAGGGTTTCTCTGTGTAGCCTTGGCCATCCTCGACTCACTTTGTAGACCAGGCTGGCCTCGAACTCACAGCGATCCGCCTGCCTCTGCCTCCCGAGTGCTGGGATTAAAGGCGTGTGCCACCACGCCAGGCTCCAGGCAGTTGTTAAGCAGCCTGATGTGGGTGCTGAGTACCTGAATAAGGGTCCTCTGCAAGAAAACTATGCACTCTTAACCACTGAGCCTTCTTTCCAGTCCCTCGTTGGATAAGCATTTATTGAGTATTTACTATGTGATGATTCCGGCTTAGGCACACAGTCAATAAGACAGACATGATGTCTGCCTTTGTTTAGCAAGTCAGCCGAAAAGGGCTCTGACAAATTAAAAGACAAACTGTAAATTGAGCATTGTCGCAATGTCTGTAATCCCAATACATGGGAATTGGCGGCAGAAGGATCAGCAGTTCAAAGTTGTCTTTGGATTAATACCAAGTTTGAGGCTAATTTAAGCTATACCTGACCCTGTCTTTAAAAACAAACAAACAGCCGGGCGTGGTGGCGCACGCCTTTAATCCCAGCACTCGGGAGGCAGAAGCAGGCGGATCGCTGTGAGTTCGAGGCCAGCCTGGTCTACAAAGTGAGTCCAGGATGGCCAAGGCTACACAGAGAAACCCTGTCTCGAAAAACCAAACAAACAAACAAACAAACAAACAAGGGAGGGATGACCACACTTCTGGGCCGTCACCGGAGACGACCTGTTCGGCTTCAACAACATTAACTTGGATCCACTTATAGAAACTTATGGGATTCCTTTTTACTTACAGTACCTTGCCCACCGCGGCCAGAGTATTTCGTCGTTGCGGAGGCACCTGGTGGAGAACCAGCAGGTTATATTATGGGCAAAGCAGAAGGCTCAGTAGCTAGGGAGGAGTGGCTCAAATATGTCACGGCTTCCTCTGTCGCCCCTGAATTCTGCCATCTTAGCCTGGCTGCTCAACTTATGGAGTAACTAGAGGAAATGTCAGAAAGAAAAGGTGGATTTTTTTTTTAATCTCTTCGTAAGAGTATCCAATCAAGTCGCAGTCAACATGTACAACATGTATAAGGGCTGGTTTACAGTGTCTACAGGACAGCCATAGAGTGCTACTCAGCCAGCCATGAGGAGCCTGATGAGGGTGCCTATGGTATGAGGAAAGCACTCTTCCAGGAACACTGGGAAGAAATCCATCATCCCATTACCTCATCCTGTGAGGCCCGAGGACATTGAATAGCCATAGGCAGTGGTTCTCAGGCAGATGTTCCAGACAATTTGTGGACACATTGTTTTCACAGGATCATCTTGGAGCTCTATTAGGGGGAAAGTAATTGTTTAGGTCCTAAGGACTTCATGAAAACACAGCCTATAAATTTCAAATCTCATCATGCCAATGAGCAATAGCATGCCTGTCCCAACTGTTTGCCATAGTAAAATGCAATCAAGGCTGCTAAGTCAGAAGGACACATTCCACTATCATGGTTGACAGTGTTCAGTACGTGCCGAGGAAAGAGGCCTCCGTCCTCCTCCTACATCCTGTGCCTGAGAACCACAGCTGTGTGTGTATGTATGTGTGTATATATATATATATATATATATATATATATATATATATATATATATATATATATATATTTGTATATATATATATATATATATATTCATTTTGTACTGGACTGTTAATGAAGCTTTAAAAGCATATGTGAAATGTATAAACCAGAGATGTACAGTAAGATACATTGTTGACTATGAAAAACAAACAAGTCAGGCCGTGGTGGCGCATACTTTTAATCCCAGCACTTGGGAGGCAGAGACAGGCGGATCGCTGTGTTGGAGGCCAGCCTGGTCTACAGAGCAAGTTCCAAGGCAGCCAGGGCTACAGAGAGAACGAAAAAGAAAGAAAGAAAAATCTTGCAGGGATGAGGGACAGGACCGTGATGAGGGACTAGAGAAGGTGGAATGATGAAACGGGGAAACGTTCTGATGTGAGGGTCAGGAAGACCCTGAGATGGGATAGAGCTTGGTATGACCAAGAAAAAAAGACCCAGCCTTCAGGGCCTTATCGGAGAAGAGGGAGAGAAGAGAGGCCTGCAGAGTCAGCAGAGGACAGGTGTGCAGCAGGGCAGACCCCAGATTTTTTTTTTTTTTTTTTGGCTTTTGAGACATTGTTTCTCTGTGTATCCCTGGTTGCCCTGGAACTCTCTATAAACCAGGCTGGCCTCTAAATCACAGAGATCCTCCTGCCTCTGTCTCCCACGTGCTGGGCTTAAAAGGTGTGTACTACCACCACCTGGTCCCACACAGATTCTTATCAAAGTGAAACATCAAAAGACAGTGGGAAAGAAGTTATTGGCAGGTTTTAAGCAATTAACGTGATTGACCTTATCTTTTTTATTTTTGGAAGATTTAGCTGAGGGGCCACACTGATGGCTCAATGAGCACTTGATTTGGATTCCTAGATTCCATTCCCAGCATATTCATGGTGTTGTAACCATCTGTAACCCCAGTTCCAGGGAATTCAACAGGCATACAAGTGGGACATATACATGCAGGCAGGCGAAACATTCAATACATACAAAGTAAGCCTGGAATTTTTTTTTTTTTTTTTTTTTTTTTTGGTATTTTTTTAAGCCTGGAATTTTTTTTAAAAAAAGATTTCTCTGAGATAGAGGCAGAATTGATACAGGTTTGAGGCTGCTCTGGTCTACATAACTAGTTCCACAGGTTACATATGAGACTGAGTTTTCAAAACAAAACAGGATGTCAGAGGTATAGCTGCGTTGGTCAAGTGTTTGTACAACACCCAGGATGCCCTGGGTTCCGGTCTACAGCTGGGCATAAACTAGGCACAGTGGTGCCCACTTATAATCCCAGAACTCAGGAGGTGGAGACAAGAGAATTAGAAATTTAAGGGGTCCCCCTGGACGCGGTGACGTCAAGGCTGGTTTGGTTTCCTTCAGCTGCTGTCTGGGAAGAGAGCAATTGCCCCAGGTTGGAATAGATGCCTAGGAGTCTCTTGCAGTTTTCTAGGCTAGAGGTGGTGGGTTAAAGGTTACAGTGGAGAAAAGTGAAGGACACAAGACGCACGTAGTGGTAAGAATAGGCAGGCTATACAATGGATTCCATCGGGGACACAGTGAGTGAAGGCGAAGATATAATAGTCCATATGCCCGGCTATAAGTGGGTGGCACTTGGGGCAAAGGGAAGATTAGAAAGGTGACTGTCAAAACCAAAAAGGGTTGTTTTGCCATGTTAAGTTCTTGATCCACATGGGACATCTATAGGGACAGAACATCTAGTTAGTAAGTTCTCTCTCTCTCTCTCTCTCTCTCTCTCTCTCTCTCTCTCTCTCTCTCTCTTTAGATTCATTTATTATGTATACAGTATGCATCAGATCACATTATAGATGGTTGTGAGGCACCATGTGGTGGCTGGGAATTGAACTCATGACCTCTGGAAAAGTAGTCAGCGCTCTTAACTGCTGAGCCATCTCTCCAGTCCTCACCCTTAAAGATATTATTTTCAGGCTGGAGAGATGGCTCAGAGGTGAAGAGCACTGACTGACTGCTCTTCCAGAAGTCTTGAGTTCAATTCCCAGCAACCACATGGTGGCTCGCCCTCTTCTGGAGTGCAGGTGTACATGCTGACAGAGCACTGTACATAATAATACATAAATAAATATTTTTTAAAAAAATATTATTTTCTTCATATGTATATGAGTGTTTTGCTTGCATGTATGTCGGTGCATCATGAGTGAGCCTGGTCCCCAAGGAGGCCATAGGAGGATGTTGGATCCCTGGAACCAGAATTACAATAATCTATGAGCCACCACAGGGGTTCTGGGACCTGAACCTGCATTCTCTGCTAAAGCAACAAGCACTCTTAACTACTGAGCCATCTCTCCAGTTCCAGTTCATGGGCTCTTTATAGCTCTTACAAGTGAGCCAAGTGTAGCAGCATAGGCCTGTAAACCTAGCACTTCTGGAGGCAGAGGCAGGCAGATCATCAGGAGTTCCAGGCCAGACTGAGACTGGTCTAACAAAGCAAGTCCAGGACAGCCAAGGCTACACGGAGA
Organism: Acomys russatus; assembly: GCF_903995435.1. Classification (NCBI taxonomy): domain Eukaryota; kingdom Metazoa; phylum Chordata; class Mammalia; order Rodentia; family Muridae; genus Acomys; species Acomys russatus. The sequence goes on from NC_067165.1 coordinate 27,045,698, forward strand.
AAGCCTGTCTCAAAACAAACAAACAAACAAACAAACAAGAACAACAAAAAAAGTGAGATGAAGACAAAAGGGGTTGGTTTTGCTTTCTACAGTGTTGTGGACCAAACCCCAATACCTTCTATGTTGGCTCAATTTCCTTAACAATTATGCTTTATTATGAACTTATCAAATGAGCGTACCTCCCTTATAAGCCGACTAGCCTAAATAAAAGGAAAAGGAGATTAAAGAAAACAAGAATAAAACCTTCTGGGTATCAGTTCCTAGGAACGATTCTCCTGGCGTAGTTAGCAGGATTTCAACAGACCAGCAACTCAATGAAAGTTGCTGCTGGAACCTGGAACAGTAGCCGGAAACCCAGAGCAGCCTACGAGGCCCAGAGCAGCAACCGAGGCCCGAGGCCCGGAGCCCTGAAGGCTTCCCTGGAGTGGTTCTCTCAAGGAGCATCTCAAAGCAGAGCGATGAACAGCCAAACAATACCAAGATCCAATAAAACCCCGCCTCCTGTTTTGGCCTCATATATACATCTCCTCCCAGAGTCTGTTCAAGGATGTTTTTCAGCTGGTAACAATCAAGCTCTCGCACAAGGTGGTTAGTTTTCTAGTTGGATAAACCTCACCTGTTCTCTCACAAGTCCGTTCCCCATCCCACACTTGGGATCATAACAAAAACATGTTTATCTCCTTTTCTCCTTTTCACTTCTGCTTCTGCCTAGCAATCATATCCTCAGCCCCTTTAGTACATATCCACTCACCAGAGAAGACAGGTTGTGTGTGTGTGTGTGTGTGTGTGTGTGTGTGTGTGTGTGTGTCTGTGTAGACAGGGTCTCATGTATTCCAGGTTCAAATTCTCTGTTGGAAAATGACCTTGTGCACTGTGTATTCTGATGCTGATTTCTTGCCCCAAGATCTGGTTGCCGTCATGGGCGCTGTCTTTTTTTTTTTTTTTTTTTTTTTGAGACAAGGTTTCTCTGTGTAGCCTTGGCTGTCCTAGACTCACTTTGTAGACCAGGCTGGCCTTGAACTCACAGCGATCCACCTGCCTCTGCCTCCCAAGTGCTGGGATTAAAGGCGCATGCCACCACGCCCGGCCCGGCGCTGTCATTTTTGGGAAGAATCAATCTCCTGTCTCAGTGTCGTGTAAAAATTTGCTCCCCAATTATCTCTGATTAGTTAATAAAGAAGCCGAAGAGCCAATGACTGGGCAGAGGAGACAGTAGGTGAGACTTCCGTTTCTGGTCTAGGGGGTCTCAGATAGGAACCAGAAGAGAAAAGGTTGAGAGGAGAGGAGGGTCACCAGGAGTCATGAGAAATAGTCTCAATAGGTGAATAACCTGTCCAGCTATAGTGCTTTAAAGCTTACTAATAAATGTAATAGGTCTCAATGTCATTATCTGAGAGCTAGGCTGGGTGCTAGAAAGGGCCTCTACTAATAGAATATGTTTACAACTCTCTACATACTGGAAGATGACCTCTGATTCCCCTGCCGTTACCTCCTAAGTACTGCGCTCTTAGGCCTTAGTCACTGGGCTCAATTTATTTGGTGGCCAGGATCAAACCTAGTGCTTCATGCCTGTTAGGCAAGCATTTCACTGCCAAGCTACATGGCCAGCCTTTGTTTTTGTTTTTAATGTGTATGGTTTTTTTTTGGTTTTGTTTTTGTTTTTTTGCCTGCACATTTGCATGTCTATGCACCACATGCTTTGCCTGGTGCCCTTGGAGGCCAGAAGAGGGTGTTGACTCCCCTGAAGTGACAGACATTTGTTTTTGATGTTTTGTTTTTGTTTTTTTTGGTTTTTTGAGACAGGGTCTCTCTGTGAAGCCTTAGCTGTCCTGAACTCGATTTGTAGACCAGGCTGGCCTCGAACTCACAGCATTCTACCTGCCTCTGCCTCCCGAGCGCTGGGATTAAAGGCATGCACCACCACACCTGGCGCGTGACAGACATTTGTAAGCTGCCATGCGGGTGCTAGGAATCAAACATGGGCCATTTGCCAAACCAATGAGTACTATAGCCTGCTGAGCCATCTCACTAAGCCCTGAAAGATAGAGTGTTGAGAGGATCATCAATCTGCAGGTAGAATTTAATGCCCTTTTTGAGGCAAAGGAAACTCAAACAGAAGTCTAGCTAGGGAGGAGATCACCCACAGAAGAGTCATGAGAAAGAAGGTGCAGAAAGAAATGGTAGTTGCTTTTGCAGAACCCTGGAGACATTAGACCCTGCCTGCTTCAGGGTCGAAAGATACCAGCCAAAGGAGCGAGCAGAACTGAGATAGTGGCTGGCGTTTCCCGTGTCTGCTCAATGTCCAGGCTGTCAGAGCTTGGCCTTTACCCATCAAGCCTTTCCTTGTGCTTTGTTTTATCTAGAGGCAGGGTTTCACCAAGGCCTGAAACTTGCTATGTAAGCCAGGATGGCCTCAAACTCACAGAGATCTATCTGCCTGCCTCCACTTCCTTCTCCTCTTGTGGACTGGGACTAAAGGCGTTCGCTGTATCCAGCCTCTTGGTCTTTAAGCAACATTGGCTTGGGTGTAACTTTGAGAAAACTGGAAAAAAAATGTTTCTATCAGTTTTTTTTTTTCTTAGAAACAAAATAAAAGGATTTTTTTTTTTTACAAAAAGCAAATACTAGCTGGGCATAGTGACACATGCCTGTAATCCTAGCACTCAGGGAGGCAGAGGCCAGCCTGGTCTATAAATTGAGTCCAGGACAGCCAAGGCTACTCAGAGAAACCCTGTCTGTAACTTCAAGATCTGACATGTCGCCAGGCGTGGCAGAGGCAGGTGGATCTCTGTGAACTGGAGGACAGCCTGGTCTACAAAGTGAGTCGAGGACAGCCAGGACTACACAGAGAAACCCTGTCTCGAAAAACAAAAACAGCAACAACAAAGATCCGACACATCACACAGACACAGATGTACATGCAGACAAAACACAAATGCACATAAAATAAAAATTTAAAAATTTAATTAAAAAAAAAACCAGGCATGGAGGTGCACACTTTTAATCCCAGCACTCAGGAGGCCGAGGCAGGCAGATCGCTGTGAGTTTGAGGCCAGCCTGGTCTACAAAGTGAGTCCAGGACAGCCAGGACTATACAGAGAAACAATGTCTCAAAAAACAAAAAACAAAAGGAAAAAGAAAAACAAACAAAAAACAACAACCACCAGAAAAAAAAAAAAAAAGTATAATTCACTCTCAGATAATCCAAAGTGCTGAGACAAAAAATAAAGGGGGAAAAGAAAACCCAGTGAGAGAGGTTCTGTCACACAGAATTATCGGAAAGGCCTTCCCTGAGGGGCTGGTGGCTAAATGGAGCCTATGGGGGAGTGCGAAGGGCCTGAGGCTGGGAGAGCCAGATGTTTCTGAGGCATAACAGTAGCAGTGTAGGTAGCCTAGAGGAGGGAAGGAGGTAGGCTGTAGGTCATGAGGCAGGCAGAAGGCAAAAAGGCTCTAAGGCCTATGGGCTACAATACAGAGTTCGGATTTCTGAGTTAGAGGAGGAGGTCATTGATGGGTTTTGAGCTGTTGGAATTCACAACAGGCTTTCTCTGTGTAGCCTTGGCTGTCCTAGACTCACTTCGTAGACCAGGTTGGCCTCAAACTCACGGAGATCCACCATCTCTGCCTCCCGCACATACCACCTGCATCTGTGATCCCAGCATTCCTGTGGGGATGGGGGAGGTGGAAACAGAAGAATGAGCTAGAAGCTCTCGGGCCAGCAAGCCTAGAATATGCTGAGAAAGAAGATCCCATTTTAATAAGGTGGAAGGGCAGAAGGTGTCCTCTGGTAACTTGTCTGCTGCATGCAGACACATAGGTCAGCCCATGAAACTGAGTTACAACACTGCCTAATACCAGTGCTGGGAACCGAACCCAGGTCCTCGGCAAGATCAATAACTGCTCTTTACTGCTGAGCCATCTCTCCAGCCGCTTAAGTCATTTTAATACATTCACTTATGTGCATGCACAGACTTGTGCTTTCTTTTCCTTTTTTTTTTTTTTTTCCAAGACAGGGTTTCTCTGTGTAGCCTTGGCTGTCCTAGACTCGCTTTGTAGATCAGGCTGGCTTCGAACTCACAGAGATCCACCTGCCTCTGCCTCCCGAGCACTGGGATTCCAAGTATGGGCCACCACTCTCGGCCACACTTGTGTTTTCAAGCACACATGCATGCTGTGCATGTTATGGCATGTATGTGAAGATCAGAGCTCAACTTGAAGGGTTGATCATCCCCTTTCTCTGTGGGGTCATGTGGAGTTACCTGAAGCTGGGGTTAAGAGCCCTTGCCCACCTTGTCATCTCACTGGCCCAAATTTAACATAGTTTCTAAGATTCACCTGTATCAGAACATGTGTCCAACCTCCCTTCCTTTTTTTGGGTGACTACTATTCCATTGAATACACTGTATTTAGTTTATCTGTTGAACTTCTGAGTTGTTTCCACCTGTCTTAGATCACTTTGTGCTGCTACCACAAAACATCTAATACTGGGTAGCTTATATAGAGAACAGACATTTGTTTAATCAAAGATGAAGAGGCCAGGCAGTGGTGGTGCACGCCTTTAATCCCAGCACTCGGGAGACAGAGGCAGGTGGATCGCTGTGAGCTCGAGGCCAGCCTGGTCTACAAAGCGAGTCCAGGACAGCCAAGGCTACACAGAGAAACCTTGTCTTGAAAAACAAAAAAAAACCAATGAACCAACCAAGCAAACAAACACAAAACTGTGTCATCACACAACAGAAGAAGGTCAAAAGGCAACAGAGAGCTAAAGCCTCTTTCATAATAAAATCCTTAATTTAACTGAAGAGAACAAGAACAGAGCCCTCAGGACCTCATGGCTTCTTAACAGTGGCCCATCTCTTTTGTTGTTATTGTTGTTGTTTTATTTGTTTATTTGTTTGGGTTTTTTTCGTTTGTTTGTTTGTTTGGGTTTTTGTTTTTTTTTTTTCCGAGGCAGCCTTTCTCTGTGTAGCCTTGGCTGTCCTGGACTCGCTTTGTAGACCAGGCTGACCTCGAACTCACATTGATCCACCTGCCTCTGCCTTCTGAGTGTTGGGACTACAGGCATGTACCACCATGCCCGGCTTTATTTATTTATTTATTATGTATACGAGTGCTTTATCTGTAGTCCAGAAGAGGACTTCAGATCACATTGTAGATGGTTATGAGTCACCATGTGGTTGCTGGGAATTGAACTCAGGACCTCTGGAAGAACAGCCAGTGCTCTAAATAGCTGAGCCATCTCTCCAACCCCAGTGCCCCCATTTTAATACTAGTAAATTGTTTCTACATCTGACTTTTGGAAGGAACACATTTGGCAACAGCACCATCTTCTGGTGATTATGAGTAATGCTGTTATGAATGTTGTGAAAGTCTCCCAAAACCTTTCCATTTTATTGTTTGTTTGTTTGTTTGTTGAGACATGCCTGAGGATAGAACTCTAGCTGAGCTGAGTTCTGAGAAATATGCTGTGAAGACCAGGCTAGCCTCAAACTCACAGAAATCCACTTGCCTCTGCCTCCTGAGTGTGAGCCACCACCACCAGCCTTCTATTTCTAAAATACAAATGATTCTTGTATTTGTGGGTCTTCTTTGTGCAAGGAATCAATCAGATCTTCTCTGTAGACCAGGCTGGCCTCGAACTCACAGAGATCAGCCTGCTGCTCCCTGAGTGCTGGCATTCCAGGTGTGTGCCATCAAGCCCAGTTGAATTTACTTTCCCTATGATTGGTGTGTGTCTGGGTGGGTGGAGGTCAGAGGAAAACCTTGAGAGGTCTCTTCTGTCCTTCCATTGTGAGTTCTGGGGATCAGACCCAGGTGGACAGGCCCACAGGACAAGCACTTTAACCACTAAGCTGTCTTGCTAGCTCCTGTATGTCAGGAACAAGCGAAAGAAACTTATTCTACGTACTAATATTTCATTTGCAGACTCCATTTAAATCATAGGGAGAACCAAAGTTCAAGGTCCCAGGGACTTCCCAGTAGCTGACAGCTTCTGTTGTAAGGGGACAGTTGTCTGAGTCCAGCCATCTCAGGGACAACTTCTCCATCTTGCTGGCAGGGTCAATTAAGTTCATGTTCCCAGGCCCAGGAACCCACTCCTGTCCTGAGTGATGGATACTCCCTTGCTCAACCCCTTATGTCAGATATGACTGGACAGGGCTACAGCCCACGGTGCTCCCCCTCAGTTTATGATCTCATCCTTTAAATATACTGTACAACATCCCCTCAGTGTCGCAGTTCAGCTCCCGAGTCTGTTCTGTGGCCTTGATCCATGAGTAGCAGCTTGGTTATGATGCATTTTTGTTATGTGCATTGACCTGATGTTTGAGTTATGTTGGATTTAAGCAGAGCCCGCAACATGTACATTTTTTGAGGAATGTCAGACTTTTTTCATAGCCATGGCATTGTTCTTACGTTTCCACTAACAAGCCTTCTTACATTTATATCTCCTTTTCCCCCTTGGCAATATTCACTTTATTGTGAAGTGGTGTGGCATTGTGACTTTATTTAAAAGTCACCTAAAAGTCATATAATACGGGAGCCGGACGTGGTGGCGCACGCCTTTAATCCCAGCACTTGGGAGGCAGAGGCAGGTGGACCTCTGTGAGTTCGAGGCCAGCCTGGTCTACAAAGCAAGTCTAGGACAGTCAAGACTACACAGAGAGACTCTGTCTCTAAACTCCTCCCCCTCAGAAAGGGTCATATAATCCTGGCAGTCATATAACATTTTTGTGTGTTTGCTGGGTGGTCATTTTCATTAGAATATCTTTGGAGAAATATCAAGCGAAACTCCTTTGTCCTATTTTTATTAGTGGATTGGTTGCTTTTTCTTTTCTCTCTCTCTCTCTTTCTCTCTCTCTCTCTCTCTCTTTTTGCCTGCATGTACATGTGTAGCCCAGAAAAGGACATTAGATCACTTTATAGATGGTTGTGAGCCACCATGTGGTTGCTGGGAATTGAACTCAGGTCCTCTGGAAGAGCAGTCAGTGCTCTTAACTGCTCAGGCATCTCTCCAGCCCCTTTCTCTCTTCTTTGAGACAAGGTCTCTCTATGTAGCCCTGGCTGTTCTAGAACTTTCTGTGTCTCTGTGTAAACTTCAAATTCACAGTAATCCACCTGCATCTGCCTCTGCCTCCACCTCCCCAGTGCTGGGATTAAAGGGATGCACCACCATGCCCCGTGGTTGGTTGGTTTTCGCTGTTGGGTTGTAGGTCTCCTTCCTAGGATCTGGAGGAGGTGTGTCATGTCGCTGGGGGAAGAGGTAGACTTGGAGGATTCAAAAACCCAGGCCATTTCTAGTGTCGCTGTTTCTGCCTTGTGTCTGTGGATCAAGGTGTGAACACCATGCCTGACTGCCTGCTGCCATGCTCTCTGCTATGGTGGCCATGGACTACCTACCCTCTGAAACTGTAAGCACTCTCCCCCCCCAAAACTCTTCTGTCTATAAAGTGCCTTTGTTAGTTTTTGAGAAGAGCCTCTCCTTGAATCTGGAGCTCAATAGCCAGCCCAGACTGGCTGGCCATCAAGCCCATGGAGGCGAGGGTCTTCCTGTCTCTGTCCCAACATCTGCAGTGCATGGTTGCAGGTATGCCAGCTTCTCACATGAGCAGTGAGGATCGAACTCATATCCTTATGCTTGTGCTGCGCACACTTTACTAACTGAGGCGTCTCCCTGTCTCCCATTGTCCTCTCATATTGTAGGTAAATGCCCAATTACATACCTAGACTAAGCTAGGCTGAGATTTGTTTGTTTGTTTGTTGTTTGAGACTGGATCTTACTATGGATTCCAGGTTGGCCTGATTGTACTGTGGAGCCCAGGCTATCCTTAAACTCTCAGCAATCCTCCTGCCTCAGCCTTCTTAGGGTTGGGGTTATAAACAAGGATTGCACATGTGACTCCAACTCAGTACTCAGCGTCACTGCCTACACTCCAAGCATCACAGGCTGCATCAAGCCTCACTGGGAGTCGTGTTATAGGCTTTGTCCATCAAGCCTGTGATAATGGGGGCCGAAGCAGCTTCAACACTGGAGTTTGACCCAGCTGAACCTAGGAGGAGGCTCTGGTTTCCAAGCAACAGTCCAGCGGAATGAGCTAACACCATCCCAAAGCGCAGGCTTTTGCTCCCTAAGGATTGCAGCATCCGGAAAGCATCCAGCCCCACCTTTCCTTTCCTCTCAGGGTCTGCTTCCTAGGGAACTTACGCTGACATTTGGCATCACAAAAGAGATCTTATGGGTGTGACTTGAGCGTGGTGAAAAGCAACTTGAAAGCAAATAAGAACCCCACAGCTGATGGAAGGAGCGAGAACAGCCATGGCCTTCAGTGGACATCCTGCTTATTGAATCATTTTAAAGTTTATGTCAAGAAGTCAACCCCAGCCGGGCACAGTGGTGCACTTGGGAGGCAGAGGCAGGCAGAACTCTGTGAGTTCTAGGTCAGCCTGGTGTACAGTATGAGTTTCAGGACAGCCAAGGCAACACAGAGAAACTCTGTCTTGAAAAACCAAACTAAACCAACCAAACCAAACCCCAAAACAAACAAACTCCAGGACAAGATTCTAAGAGGTAGAATCGCAGAGGACTCTGAATAGACTTTTTTTTTTTTTTAAAGCAATCTCCCATTTCCAAGTCTGGGTTTTAGCAGGCCAGAGATAAGGACTTTGATGTGGGTAAACCTAAGTCTCTCCCAGACTCATGGCTTCTGGGTGGTGGAGGCAGCTCCTCCCCTAGTTCCAGGGAAAAGCAGTTTCCACTTACCCAAGAGTACGCATGGTCTAGTGCAAAGCAGGGACATTTGTCTTTCTTCAGATCTATTTCTGTCACACTCAGATCCTGGCATCCTAGCAACTCGTGAGCGGAGCAGATGAAGACACAACCTGGGAAAGTAAGCTGCATGTCAGAGGGCCTGGATGAGGTAGCTTCTGATCTTGGGGACACGGCAGTGAGAGTGACAAGAGCAGTCAGGTCACATGATAAGGCTAACGGGGACTGGCTTGGACAGCTCCTCTGGGACTTGCAGAAGCCTAGAGCTGGCCTCTCAGAGGAACTTTCCAAAGATGGGCAAGTCTTTCCCTTTCACGCACATGCCACACCTCACACCAAGAGATGTCCTGTAGGGGCAGGATGTAGCTCAGTGGTACAGTACTTGGCTAGCACACATGAAGTCCTAGGTTTAGTCCCCAGTATGCCACCCCTATTTCCAGAAAAAAAGAGATACCTCAACAACTCAAAATCAATCTCTGACTTCCATGTATGTCTAGATAAGCACACCCACACACGTTTACACACACACACACACACACACACACACACAGAGTGATGGAACCTCGTAGTCTATTTCTCTTTGTCCTTGTGCCTAGACTGGCCTTGTGACTTGCCCTTACCAACAAAAGGCAGTAGAAACAACACTGCTCCAGTTCCAGGTTAGCTTTGTTGTTGGTTTGTTTGAAGATTTATTTATTTATTACCTATACAGCTCTCTGCCTGCATGTACTCCTGCACCAGATCTCACTATAGATGGTTGTGAGCCACCACGTGGTTGCTGGGAATTGAACTCAGGACCTCTAGAAGAGCAGTCAGTGTTCTTAACTGCTGAGCCATCTCTCCAGCCCTTTGGCTTGGTTTTTTTTGAGACAGGGTTTCTCTGTGTAGCCCTGGCTTTCCTGGGACTCACTCTGTAGACCAGGCTGGCCTCGAACTTACAGAGAAAGCCTCCTGTCTCTTGCTTCACGAGTGCTGGAATTGAAGGTACACGTCATCATGCTGAGATCCAGTGGTTTTTTTTTTTTTTTTTTTTTTTAAATCCCTATGAGGAGGCCAGGCATGGTGGTGCATGCTTTTAATCCCAGCACTCGGGAGGCAGAGGCAAGCGGATCGCTGTGAGTTTGAGGCCAGCTTGGTCTACAAAGCAAGTCTAGGACATCCAAGGCTACACAAAGAAACCCTGTCTGGAAAAACCAAAAAAACAAATCCCTATGATGCAGAAGATTTCTAATCCTCTGTCTACACCTCCTGGGTGTTGCCTTCATAGGCACATGTACCACAGTTGCTTTATTTGCTGCTGAGGATCAAATCCAGGGCTTTATACATACATGTAGGCAAGAATTCTGACAACTGAACCACATCCCACCCACCCACCCACTCCCTTTTTTTAAATAGGCCATTCTTAAATTTGAAGCCTTCCTGCTATGTCTCCCAAGAGCTGGGATTACAAACCTGAGCCACCATGTGCAGTACTGCCACATTTATAGACAATAAATACCACTCTGTTCCCAATGGGATGATCTGTGCCATGTGCTAGGGTCACTGTGGCTGGAAAAAGAACACGCAGAACTGTCAAGGTCTGTGAAAACAGAGAAGCTATGGCTGTTTGGATGAGAACGGCTCCCACAGCCTCATATTTGGTTTGAACTGTTTGGGAAAAGTTAGGATGTACGGCTTTGTTGGAGGAGAGATGTCCTGGGTTTGAGGTATCAATTCCCGGTTGGCTAGACTATCTCTGTTTTGTGCTTGTGGATTAAGATGTAAGCTTACAGCCAGGCATGGTGGCACACGCCTTTAATCCCAGCACTTGGGAGGCAGAGGTAGGTGGATCACTGTGAGTTCGAGGCCAGCCTGGTCTACAAAGTGAGTCTAGGACAGCCAGGGCTGCACAGAGAAACCCTGTCTCCAAAAACCAAAACCCAAGAGAGAGAGAGACAGAGACAGGGTTTCTCTGTGTAGCCATGGCTGTCCTGGACTTGCTTTGTAGAACAGGCTGATCTCGAACTCACAGAGATTCAGCTGCCTCTGCCTCCCAAGTGTTCCTGTTAAAAGCATTCGACACCATGCCTGGCTGAAGACTGAATTTTCTTTTTTAAGTGTATTTTATTTTGAATGATATACATGTGTGTATGTGTGTGCATGAGTGAGTGCAGGTCTTCACAGAGGCCAGAAGAGGTCATCAGATCCCCCGGAACTAGAGGTGCAGGAAGTTGTGAGCCACCTGATACGGGTGCTGGGAATTGAACCCCGGTTCTGTGCAAGAGCAGTATATGCTCTTAACCCCTGAGCCCTCTCTCCAGCCCAGGAGACAAAATTTTTACAACATAGAAGTATTTCTCCTACATTTAATGAGGTGGCCTGGAAGGTGCCAATTATGAGCAGTACTCAAGCCAAGAGAAGGCTGCCAGAGAGGTTCAGATCACAAGACAAGCCAATGGCTAGGATTATAAGGTCCTTTGGGGGGTCTCTGTAAGAGCTAAGAATTCTGGGGGAAGTCTCTGAAAGCCTAAGTATGAGATCTGCCACAAAGACTCCTGGGACTCCTGGAGCTCAGCCATGTTCACTGCGGTGCATTTGGACAAAGGGGCCTGATGTGCCACTGGGCCCCAGGAGTGACTAAACACCTAAGGCTACATGCCAACCTAGATGTCGCCAGACATCCACTGTAACATTCCTAGCATTTGATGGAGGCGGTACATTCACAGCTGGGTCAACGGAGTCCAGAAGATGTGAGCAAAGTTGAACGCCAGGAAATCAGGCCCTCTCGAAGCTGTCAACCCCGCACAGCTCACCCTTGACTGGCCCTGATGGCCACAAGGAAGGATCTTGGCCACCCACTCATAAAGGAAGGGGAGAGTTGAATCCAGTTCACAGGTAAGTCAGACAGACATGGACCACCCTAGCACAGACTGTGGGAGTCCGCCCAGTGGGAAGTGTGCTTCCCCATCCTCTGCACAGAGAGAGACGGATGGGAGTGAGCGTACACACAACCGCAACATGCGTCCTGGCTAGTCGGTCAAGGGTACAGACTGAACAGGAAGATTGGGGAAAGGGAGTGCATGTAGGCGCATATCCATGTGTCCACAGAGTGGGCACAAAGCACGTGGCCTCCTGTCACATATGCACATGAGTGCTGAACAGAGAGTAAGTGCAGAAGAAGTTGCACAGCCAGCCAGCCAGCCAGCCAGCCAGCCAGCCAGCCAGCGCCACCACCACCATGCATGCTAGCTAGCCTCTCCATCTCACCCCTTCGCCTTTGCAATAGACTTTGTAAAGAGTATCCATGGGCCGGGCGTGGTGGCGCACGCCTTTAATCCCAGCACTCGGGAGGCAGAGGCAGGCGGATCCCTGTTGAGTTCGAGGCCAGCCTGGTCTACAAAGGAAGTCCAAAGACAGCCAAGGCTACACAGAGAAACCCTATCTCGAAAAACCAAAAAAATAAATAAATAAAATAAATAAATAAATAGAAAAGAAAAACCAAAAGAGTATCTCTGGAGGCAACGATGGAGCAGCTTAGGCTCTCTCTTCCAGAGGCTGAACTAGCAACTGCCAATAAAGAGCCAACTTCCGGCAACAGCGCTATGGCCCTGTTGCTGGGAGACAACAGCCAGCCACCTGGTGGTGGGGTGGCTGCATCAGAACCTTTCTACTTTGGGGTCAGTAATGATTCTGACTTTCAGGAACTGCTATGTTCTCCCCTCCCCTCACCCCCAAAATAAATTACCCACAGTGCTTCTGCAAGTAGCACCATCCAAAGGCTTCTGAGAATGCTCTACCTGGACCAGAGAGACAGCTCAGTGGGTAAATGTATTTGCCCCTAAGCTTAATACCCAAGTTTGAGCTTCAGAACCCACCCCCACCCCATCCCCCACCCCCTGCCCCAGTTGAAACCAGGCACAGCGGTGCACGCCTCAGGAAGTGGAGGCAGGAGCAGCAGAAGTTCAAGGTCATTCTCAGCTACAAAAGCAATGCAAGGCCAGCCTGGCATGCGGGAGACTCTGCCTTCCTGAATAAATAAGTAAACAAATAAAGCCAGGGGTCCATTTCAGGAGAAATATCTATTATATTTTTATATATGCAAGTAAATATTATATATGCATATAAGTGGTCATATGAACAGGGACTTTGCTTTTTTCTTTTTTTTTGAGACAGGGTCTCTCTGTGTAGCCTTGGCTGTCCTGGACTCACTTCGCACACCAGGCTGGCCTCGAACTCACACAGATCAACCAGCCTCTGCCTCCCAAGTGCTGGGATTAAGGCATGCGCCACTACCCCTGGCATTGGACTTCACATTTTTACCATGTGCCTATCAGAAGTAACCAGAAAACAACGGAAGAGAGTGACTTCATTCCCAAAGCTTTGCATGGTTTACAAACAGCCTACATACCACCGAGGAACTGGAAAGGCCTCAGTGTACACAGAGCATTCTGTGCAGGTCTGTCATGCAGCAAGCGCTCAATAAGTGCTCTTAGTGCTAATTGGGTCAGGGTTTTGAAAGCTCTTTCTGCCCTAAGGGAAGCTGGTGGTCAACTCCGCTAAGCCCAGTAGGGCGGTGGCTCCCACAGTGGTATGACATGCTTTGAATATTCTTGGCTGTTCCCAAGGTCCCCGGCTTGAATTACAATCTTCTGCCAGCAGGCAGGGCACAGATGCTGGAAGAGAGGAGACCAGAAAACTCTGCATAGTGCAGGAAATGGAAACTCTGGTGGGGATTGGTTGCCTGGGGCAGGGTGGAGGGGATCCAACAAGATTATAAAAAGCCAGCCTTCAGCCAGCCAGAAAGTAGCTTCCTCGCGGTAGCACCCATCTATCAGCAGGCTCTGGGCAGCAACTCGGCTTTTCTTCTTTCCTCTAAGGTAAAGCCAGGAGGCAGGAAGTGTGGGTGCAAAGCCGGCCCCCCTCCTCTGCCAAGCTGCCTGCCTGTGAGCCTGAAAGCATATTAGGGAGGCAGAATCCTCGGGGTCCTTTCATGCGCTGGGCTGTGACTAATATGAAGGTTAGGGCTTTTAGCAGATGGGGTGGAAGGCTGTGAGAGCCACAAAATCTAGCTTAGAGATGTCATTTCAGCTCTTTGTGCCCGAAACCCTCTATCACTTCACTTCACCTTAGTTACTTCTTCCTCTGTAAGATGGAAAAGGGCCATTAAGGTGGCTCAGCTAGTTAGGGTAACTGCTGCCAAGCCTGACAACCTAAGTTCAGTACCCAGAGGACACATGATGGAAAGAGAGCCGATTGCTGCAAGTTGGTCTATAAACTCCATATATGTGCCATGGCACATGTTTTCCTTCACACCCCAAAATACATATGTACATACATACATTTTGGCCGGGCATGGTGGCGCACGCCTTTAGTCCCAGCACTCGGGAGGCAGAGGCAGGAGAATCGCTGTGAGTTCCCAGCCAGCCTGGTCTACAAAGTGAGTCTAGGAGAGCCAAGGCTACACAGAGAGACCCTGTCTCAAAAAACAAAACATACATGCATTTTTATTGCTTTGATTTTTTTTTTATTTTTTATTTTTTGAGAGGAGGTTTCTCTTGTAGTCCCAGCTGTCCTAGATTCACTTTGTAGACCAGGCTGGCCTTGAACTCATAAAGATCTGCCTGCCTTTGCTTCACTGAGTGCTGGGACTCCAGGTGTGCACCACTGAGCCAGGTTTAAAAAATTATTTAAAAAAATATTTATGTAGCCAGGTGTGATGGCCCACACCTTTAATCCCAACACTCGAGGCAGAGGCAGGTGGATCTCTGTTAGTTCGAGGTCTGCAAAGGGAGTCCAGGACAGCCAAGGCTACACAGAGAAACCCTGTCTTGGAAAAAAAATATTTTCACTTTATGTGCATTGATTTTTTTGCCTGCATGTATGTCTGTGTGCGGGTGTCAGATTTTAGACTTACAGACAGTTTTTTGGTTTTTTGAGACAGGTTTCTCTGTGTAGCCTTGGCCATCCTGGACTCACTTTGTAGACTAGGCTGGCCTCGAACTCACAGCGATCCTCCTGCCTCTGCCTCCCAAGTGCTGGGATTAAAGGCGTGCGCCACCACGCCCGACTCTTACACACAGTTTTGAGCTGCCATGTGGGTTCTGGGAATTGAATCCAGATCTTCTGGAAGAGCAGTCAGTGCACTTAAGTGCTGAGCCCTCTCTCCAACCCCTATAACTCTTTTTTTTCTTCTTTCTTTCTTTTGTTTTTTGTTTTTTGTTTTTTTCCTTTTTTGGTTTTTTGAGATAGGATTTCTCTGTGTAGCCTTGGCTGTCCTGGGCTCACTTTGTAGACCAGGCTGGCCTCAAACTCACAGTGATCCACCTGCCTCTACCTCGCCCCCCCCCCGCCCCCCCGAGAGCTGGGATTACAGGCATGCGCCTTTAATTAATTTTTAAAGGAGATTGAGCCACCTTTTCTAAGGTCACTGGTCGGTGACAGTGAGCTCACCTCTGAGGACAGATGAAACTCTCGGCAGTGGCTGTTGCAAGTGTGGACATGAGCACCAGTCAGTTCAGGTTTAAACCCCTTGCTGCCTGTGCAGCCTTGGGGCTATTATGCAGTATCTCCAAGCCCAGGCTTCTTATCTGTAATGCACGGTTGGTAATCACAGCACTACTTGTAGGTTTTTATTTATTTGATTACATTTTATTCATCTGTTTTTTGCATGTATTTCATTTTATGTGTATGAGTGTTTTGCCACTTGCATATATGTGTGCCATGGGTGTGCCTGGTGTGTGAGGAGGGGTGTGGGCGTGTGAGAAGGTCAGACGAGGGTGTTGGTTCTCCTGGAGGTGGAGTTACAATGGTTATGAGCCTCTCTGTGTGCTCTGGAAATTGAACCTCGGTCTTCTGCAAGAGCAGCAAGTGCTCTTAACCCCTGAGCCATCTCTCCAGACCGCATCATCATCACCATCATCATTTAAGGTCTTACTTTGTAGTCTACCTTGGCCTCGAAGTCATTATGTAGCCTAAGCTGTTCTGAATCCTGCAGCAATCCTCCTGCCTCAGTCTCTTAACCGTAAAGATGAGCCACGAGATCCTGCTAACTGGTACCATCCACCTGTACGCACAACCACCAGGTGGGACAGGATTTGCAGAAAGGACTCGGACTTGGCGCGGCTCCTGAGGAGGCAGCGTTCTAGGCTCAGTTTACCAGAACACGTGCTCCCCACACCCTCACCCAGACCCCCCGACCCAGCATCAGAGCGGAATGGAAAACAACAGGATCTAGCGTTTTTTACAGTCCAGGAGCCAGGTCCGTGAGAGGCGCCACCGTGCGGCAAAAGAAGGTATCCTTCTCGTACCGTGGCAAGGGGAGGCGGGTAAGGACCCTGAGGGATGAGGAGGAACACTGCAGGCCAGCCAGGGCCGCACAGTGGTGGGGCTAGAGCCTCGGTATCTCTATCATAGAGACCCAAGCACGGTTCTGAAATGGGATGGAGGGGAGGATTAGCACATACAAGGGGTGGTACAGAGTTAGCCAGGGCTCCAGGAAGGAATCCCTGCTCTGTCAGTTCTAATTTGTTGTTGCTGTTGGCTTTTACCAATTCTGTTACTGGATCATCACCTGCCGGTGAAGTCTTGTGGCCAGCAGGTGGGCAGCCTCATGAAGAGCATGGTACCTGGGTAAATGTCCCTTTTCTTTTGTGAGACGTTTCAAAATCAGAGGGGCTATCCCCTAGCTCTAGACACAAAGCAAACGACGCCGGTTTCCCTCCAACACCCCTTCCTTGGTTAGCTTTGTTAGCTCCCCTTCAGGCAGAAAAAAAGACGCTCCGGAAGCTCAGAGGACAGTGTCTGGTGCCCTACAGCCTTTTGGGTACCTGGAAGAGGAGGGTCAGTGGGTGCAGAATTCGGGCACTTGGGGCCCCCATCATGCTCCTACCGTCTGTGTGACCCCAGCTGGGGGTTCCTCGGGGCTAGAACGAGGAGCCAGCATCAAGAACTGCAGCTTGTTTTTACTTAAGTACTTGCAACTACTCACCACCAGGGGCAGCATTCACACCCAGTCAGTATCATTTTAGCCACTTAGGCTAGATGCATGGGCCAAGGCCTGCCAAACCTTAGTTTCCGCATCTGTCAACCGGGGAGGACCATTCTCAACAGCCACACCTGCAGTCCTAGCTAGCACTTGGTTTCCGTGGGTTCAAGACCAGCCTTATCTACATAGTGGGTCCCAGGCCTGCCAGCCAGGGCTACAAAATGAGACAATGTCGTAAAACAAAACTCTAAAAGGGAAGATGGAGGTGGCTTGGTCAGGGATTGAATTAGACAAGGCTAGGAATACCCTAGTGCTATGAGGTGGTGACCTTTCACACATCACAGGATTGACAGCACCATACAGCGAGGTCTTCACGGAGGCAGCTGCCACTAGCGTTCCGTATCAGTAATGTGACATTGGGGCTGGGGACTTAGCCTAGCATGTGCTCTTTTTTTGGGGGGAGGGTTTTTGAGACAGGGTTCTGGACTCACTTTGTAGACCAGGCTGCCCTTGAACCCACAGAGATCCACCTGCCTCTGCCTCTTGAGTGCTGGGATTAAAGGCGTGTGCCACCACTGCCCGGCTAGCACCACTGCCTGGCTAGCATGTGCATGTCTGGGATTTGGAATGGAAACAGAGAGGAAGCAAGATGCACTTCACAAAGCCGGGCTTGGTGGCACACGCCTATTATCCCAGCACTCGGGAGGCAGAGGCAGGCAGATCACCGTGAGTTCAAGGCCAGCCTGGTCTACAAAGTGAGTCTAGGACAGCCAAGGCTACATAGGGAAACCTTGTCTTTAAAAAAAAAATAATAATAATAATAGTGTGCCCAATCAAATGAAACCCATAACATGGCTCTTCCCTTTAAGGTTGGAAAAGATGGAAATTGCACTCCCCACCCCCTCCTCTCACCTTTGGTTGTTTTTGAGACAGTCATTGATAATGTAGTTCAGCTTGGCCTGGCCTTGAATTCTGGATCTTCCTGCTTCAGCCTTCCAAGTGCTGAGGTTACAGGCATGCATCACCGTGCCTGGCTTTGACCTTCTTCTGCCTTGGTCTGGGCACTGAGATGTCCCTGAACAGACCCCAAGACACACACATACACACACACACACACACACACACACACACACATTAAATCCACCCCATACCACTTGGTCAATGCTTCTCTTCCAATTACCAGGCAAGAGGCCAAGAGGAGTGTGGGCTCCGTGTACCAACCTTCTCCTTTGTGGGGGTGAGGTGGGACGTGGGGGGGTATGCAAAGACAGGGAGGCCTTGCCAAACCTTCATAAGGTAACTTGTTGTGCATGTACACGCACGGGTGCACGGGTACGCATGCACGCACACACACACACACACACACACACACACACACACACACACACAGAGATATACGGCAGTTTGTATTCTCCATGCAATAGAGTCACCAAAATGTTTCTTCAGAGCCCTGGAGCCCTGGCTTATCCAGCTCTGCCTCCGCCTCTGTGAGTACAGAGTCCCTGAGCTCCGCTCCTGGGCGCCAGGCCCCTGGCCCGGAGCACTCCAGTCTAACAGCCTTAAAGAAGGAGGACAGCGCCGAGGCGGATCCTCAGGGGAGGCGGTGTCTCAGAACAAGAACAGGAGAGCTTTCTGTAGGCAGGTGAGCCTGAGAAGGACACTCCAGGCAGAGAACAGCCCGTGCTCTGGGCCAGAAACAGAGTCAGCTGGTTTTGTTCCGGGAGCTGTGGTGGACTTGAGGGGAGAAGGGGGGAGGCAGCGTGTGGCTGAGGCAGGCCCCAGCCAGGTCTACCCAGCTTTCTCCTTGCCTGCGTGATTCACAGGACACAGTGTTTTCTCATCTAGGTCATTGGGGAGAGAGATAGAGAAAGTTCCGGACTCCAGCTGGAAGAGGGAGGGCAAGGACGAAGGAGAGGGTTCTTGGGAGCTGTGGGCTATTCCACTCTCTTCTTACCACCCCCTAGTTTGCAAGGTGCTAGGAGACAGTGTGGCTGCTGCCACTGCTGCCCCAGACGACAGAGGCAGGTCCCCTGGGGGGCCCTAGAATAGGGACTGGGAATCTAAATGTCAGAAAACCAATGGTCAGATCTAAGCTTCTGAGACCCGGATGGCGAAGACAAAGTTCAGGGAAGGAGCTTCTGTGAAGTGAATATTGTTTTGTTTTGTTTTTTTGTTTGTTTGTGTGTTTTGTTTTTCGAGACAGGGTTTCCCTGTGTACCTTTTTGGCCATCCTGGACTCACTTTGTAGACCAGGCTGGCCTCGAACTCACAGAAATCCGCCTGCCTCTGCCTCCTCCCCGAGTGCTGGGACACTAGGCGTGTGCCACCGCGCGCACAGCTTTGTGAAGAGAATCTGGTTTCTATTCCAAATCCGAGACGGCGTAAAACGCACATGCTAGGCTGCATCCCCAGCCCCGATGCCTGATACTGAACGCTAGTGACAGCTGCTAGTGAGCGGGCTGAGTGCTTGCCAAGTCGGCTGGGAAGACCCAATGCCCAGCAAGAGGGCTATCTGTGTACTGTAGAGGCCGCCTCCCAAAGAACTATGATTCCAAGCCCTCTGGAGCCACACCCCCCCCCCGCCCCCGTGCTCCCCCTCTCCAGGCAGCACTAGTGAGGAGGGACTTGAAGGCCTGTGCCTTACTCCTGCCTTCCCCGCTCCATTCTTCCCCCTTCCCTCCCGCTTCCTTCCCTCCCCCCCCCCCCCCCCCCTCCCCCACCCCCCGCCTCTCATGACCCACTGCTTCCTCCCATCCTGCTTGCTCCTGCCTTGATTCCAGGGCCACCTAGGCAGATGGCAATTGTTTGCCACCGCTGACTTGTCCCCAGAGAAGCGTGCCTGGCAGACGTACCTAAGCGGCAGAGGCACAGCATAGAAAGGCTGCAGCGTTGGTACCTGGCGCGCAGCAGGCTCTCGGTAAATGTCAACTGCCACCACAGTCGGGGAGGGTAGGAAATGAATGAAATAACCAACCTGGGAGTTAGACAATCTCTAACTGCCGAGCCAGGCTTGGCGCTCAGGGGCTCAGAGTTCTACCTTTCTCCCAAAGATGGGCATCGAATGAGGGTCACTCCTTCCTGGGACAACCCTATCCGCTTATTCCCTTGGACACCATCGAAGATAGGCAGCTCTACTCCCACAAACCTAATTTTAAAAATCATTTAAATTATTTATTTATTTATTTTGGTTTTTCGAGTCAGGGTTTCTCTGTGTAGCCTTGGCTGTCCTGGACTTGCTTTGTAGACTAGGCTGGCCTTGAACTCACAGCAATCCGCTTGCCTCTGTCTCCGGAGTGCTGGGATTAAAGGCGTGCGCCACCGCGCCCGGCTATCCGTCCTCCCCCTTAAAAAAATATTTTTGTTGTTGTTGTGCACCATTTCGCCTTTATTTTAAACCTTTAAGATAAAACAAAGTCGGGCCGGGTGTAGTGGCGCACGCCTTTAATCCCAGCACTCGGGAGGCAGAGGCAGGCGGATCTCTGTGAGTTCGAGGCCAGCCTGGTCTAAAAAGGGAGTCCAGGATGGCCAAGGCTACACAGAGAAACCCTGTCTCGGGGGAAAAAAAAAAAGAGGTAAAACACAGACTCCACCTCTAGTGTCAGCTGAGACTCCTCTAATCTCATCTGACTGATGAGGACACTGAGGACCAGAGAGGACCCTGACATTTTCTTACAGCCAAGCAGTCAGAAACTGGGGGTCTGAATTTTATTTCATTCTTTTATTTTACACCTGGGATCGAGCGCAGAGCCATCGGGGTTTAAATCTGGGGCTCGTCTAAAGATGTGGCTCCCAAGTAAAGAGCAGCCTCTGCTGGTTTCCGTTCGCCCCCTGTTTGTGACCAAACATGGCGTTGCCCAGCACCATCTCCACTTTAGTCACCAAAGTTGGCACTACAAGGTGGCTTTTCCCAAAAATAAACTCCACTCCGAAGCACGAGGATCTGAGCAGGCCAAGGGTTATGGAGTGTGTGCTTTGGGCTCGGCGGACACTTTAGAAGAGGAAGCCCACAGGGCTGGAGAGATGGTGCTTGGGTTACGGGAGCTTCCTGCTCTTCCAGAGGACCTAGTGCCCATGTCAGCTACTCTTTTTCTGAACTACACAACACACACACACACACACACACACACACACACACACACACACTAAAATCCTACAACTGGGTGGTGATGTACACCTTTAAGCCCAGCACTCGGGAGGCAGCATGTCTCTGAGTTCAAGGCCAGCCTTCTCTACAGATAGCCAAGGAGGGCTACACCGAGAAACCCCGTTTCAAAAAACAAAAAGCAAAACAAAATCTTATCAAAGCCAATCATGATAGCGGGAGAAACCCACTGGCTTTAATGTTGGTTTGTTTGTTTGTTGTTTTTAGAGACAGGGTTTCTCTGTGTTATCTTGGCTGTCCTGGACTCACTTTTATAGACCAGGCTGGCCTCGAACTCACAGCGATCCACCTGCCTCTGCCTCCCGAGTGCTGGGATTAAAGGTATTGTTGTTGTTTTTAATCTATATGAGAGGCTGGAGAGATGGCTCAGAGGTTAAGAGCACTGACTGCTCTTCCAGAGGTCCTGAGTTCAATTCCCAGCAACCACATGGTGGCTCCCAACCATCTATAATGAGATATGGTGCCCTCTTCTGGAGTACAGGGACATGTGTGCAGGCAGAACATTGTATACATAATAAATAAATAAACAAACAAATAAATAATTTAATGTATATGAGTGCTCTATCTGCATGTACATCTGCAGGCTAGAACATGGCATCAGATCCCAGTATAGATGGTTGTGAGCCACCATGTGGTTGCTGGGAATTGAACTCAGGACCCTATTTGGAAGAGTAGATGGTGCTCTTTAACTCTGAGCCATCTCTCCAGCCCAACCTACTGGCTTTAAAGAAAAGGGAATTGCAAGTAACTTCTCAGGCCTCAAGCTTGCAGCTGGGCCAGACCTCAGCTGTGTGTCTGTCTGAAGGCCACCTCCAGAGAGCAGTCTCAAAGTACCTAGATGCCACATGCCCCTGCTGCTGCTGCGTGTCGCCGTGCGGTCTGGTGCTGTGTGAATGTAATCACTGAAGTCTGTGAAGACTGACAAGGGTGAGGGGTGAAGAGGGGGTGAGCAGGAAAGAAGAGGGAGCCTCGAGGACTCATTGTGAGCTGCAAGTAGACAGGAAGTGGGTCCCTTTTGCTGTGGGGTCCTTAGCACCTGGCACGGTGCCTGGCATAGATTGATCACGCAGTGAAGAATGAAGTCCCATTCTGGAGAATTCTGTGAGGAGAAGAGTGGGCCAGCCATTTGCAGCCTGAGCTTCCCTGGGGCCTGGGATTTGGATCCTAGGGACAGAGACGGGCAACCCCAGTACTCAGAAAGCTGAGACAGGCGGACAGTCAGGAGTTTGTGACCAGCCTAAGACACATAACAAGACCCTGCCACGCCCCCTCCCGCCCCAACTAATTAATTATAGGGTTGCAGAGATGCCTCAGCAGTTAACACTTTCTGGGCTTTCAGAGGACCCAGGTTCAGTTCCCAGCATCCATATGGCAGCTTACAGGGGTCTGTAACTCCAGTCCCAGGAGATCAGACACCCTCATCTAGTCTCCTTGGCTACTAGACACACACACAGTGCACAGACACATATGCAGGGGAAAAGCCCATATACACATACATATAAAAATAAATAAGTCTCTTTAAAAAATTATTACTTAGCCGGGCATGGTGGCCTGGTCCTCAAAGTGAGTCTAGGACAGCCAAGGATATACAGAGAAACTCTGTCTAAAAAAAAAAAGGTGTGTGTGCCCAGAGAGACAGGAAGAAAGTGGAGCTGCAGGTCATTGTGAGTCACTGAAGGGAACTCCGTCTTCTGGAAAAGCGGCAACTATTGAACCAGCTCAACCATCTCTCAAGCACTTTGCTCCTCCCTACCCCATTTCAGTCAAGTTCTTGCTGTACTGACCAGGCTGGCCTTGAACTCCTCGGCGCAACAATTCGGCCATAGCCTCCTCGGGCGCTGGACTACAGGCATACCATGTCAGTTGACTTAGAGGAGTCCCTGCCCCCTCGTCAAATCCCTTTATCTAGGGAGCTTCCTTCCAAGCCCCGGTTACCCTTCTACAGTCCTCTCCTCAAAAGGCTCCCACAATTTCACGGAGCAGTGTACAGGTATGACCACCAGGTGGCACTGTAGTCCCGGGCTAGACTTCTCATCAGCCCTCATTATCCTTGAGCTAGTCCGCAATTACTAAAAGCCCTCCCTGGGGCAGGCTCCAGCACTGTCTTCTGAAATGACTGGACTCAGCTTCTGCTCTGCAGCAGGAAGCCTGGACGCTGGAGTGATCAGCCCCGGGATTTCTAAAGGGCTTTCCTCCCAGTCTCCCTTCGTTCCACAATTCAGGACCCTCTGTCGTCAAGGTCTATCTACCAAGTCCACAGCCTGTGCCCCCAGACAGAGCCATAAGGATTTAAAGGGAAAAAGAGAGGAACAGGCCACACAGGCTTCTTGGCTGATGGCAGAGGAGGATGTTAGGAAGCAGGCGTCGCTAAACCGGCCTGCAGAGGGACCTGGGCCAGCAGCAGCTGGAGGTTGCTGAAGCAGAGGCCTGTGGCTTCCTGTGAAGAGCCACGTCCTTTAAGCAGATGGCTGGGGGGAGGGGTGGAAGACTAGAAAGCTCAGGGCCTCCTGGTTAGGAGAGGGAAGGGTCCCAGGAAGGCACGCGAAGAGGGCTGGGCAGCGCGCAGCCTTTGCCTTTCAGCCTTTGCCATTTCCAAAGACCGTCCGACCGGCAAGACAAACAGTGTCCTTCACTTGGAGCCATGCGCTGTGAGTCAGGGGAAGGGAAACAGGTCTGTTTGCTCATACAGACAGCAAGTCCAAGCACTGAGCCGCAAGCACCCCAAGGCTTCAGCGCTCAACCTCAGAACCTCAGACTGAGAAACCCACCCCCAAGAATTTGGCCTCAAAAGCCCAGCTGACTTCATCAGCCCACAAGCAGTGGAAGATGGAAGGCCCTGTCAGAGGCTGCTGAGGAGGGGAGGGGAGGGGAGGAGAGGGGAGGGGAGGGGAGGAGAGGGGAGGGGAGGGGAGGGGAGGGGAGGGGAGGGGAGGGAGACTGGACAGGACACACGACCACGACTCAGAGGTACTTTATCTGACCGAACGAATGGTCCCAGAGGAAAGCCTGGCACCAAACTTTCTTACAGGACCTGTTTGCTGAACTGACGGGTCCCTGTAGCTAACACTAAGGAAATGCCAGTCCCGGCCGTGCAAATAGTCACACACCCCAAACTGGGACAGCTTCACTGCCTTTGTTCTACACACGTCCCTAACAAGGTCAAGGACTTGCTGGAACCTTCCCAGAGCAAGGCGCAGGGCGCTGCCACGCCTTACACTGATGCACGACGGGATCTGTGTGTGTGTGTGTCTGTGTGTGTGTGTGTGTGTGTGTGTGTGTGTGTGTGTGTGTGTGTGTGTCTGGGCCTCTGCCTCGCCACTGTCTCGCTTGTGTGGAGGGCCGAAGACAGCCTACAGAAGTTCGTTTTCTCCTCCCCCATGGTGTGAGACCTGAGGATGACACTCAGCGCATCAGGCTTGGCTATCGGTGTCTTTATCCACTGAGCCATCCTACCTGCCTGAGGATGAACTCCAGAGGAGCCAGTGGGGCTCAGCTTTTGGCACTCACAGCTGCCAGGAGCACCCCAGGTTCTGACCTACAGAAAAAGTGCCCTCGTTGAGGTGTAAGTCTTTCGCCGTTCTCTTCAAACGGTTCACCCCAAGCCGTGACCCCTACAGTCTCCTCCTCTTTAGGCAAAGGTGCCTTCAGCCAAACAGGGGCCCAGGCCACAAACCTTCCCAAAGCCTTTTTCTCACTAATACAGTTCTCTCCACATCTCTCTACCTGAAATAATTTGGGAAGATTAAAAAAAAAAAAAAAAGCCGGGCGTGGTGGTGCACGCCTTTAATCCCAGCACTCGGGAGGCAGAGGCAGGCGGATCGCTGTGAGTTCGAGGCCAGCCTGGTCTACAAAGTGAGTCCAGGATGGCCAAGGCTACACAGAGAAAACCCTGTCTCGAAAAACCAAAAAAAAAAAAAAAAAAAAACAAAGCAACTCCAGTCCGTTATAGTACACAGATAAGGCAGGAGCAGCTCTGCATCACTGTTTTTATGCATGAGATGCATAAAGGTGGTGGCATGCACCTTTAATCCCAGCACTTGGCAGGCCGAAGCAGGGGGATCTTCATGAGATCTAAGATGCTGGGAATTGAACTCAGGACCTCTGGAAGAGCAGGCAGTGCCCTTAACCTCTGAGCCATCTCTCCAGTGCTATTATATAGTTTTTTGTCTACATGTATGTCTGTGGACCAGAAGAGGGCACCAGATCCCATTATAGATGGTTGTGAGCCACCATGTGCTTGCTGGGAATTGAACTCAGGACCTCTGAAGAACAGACAGTGCTCTTAACCTCTGAGCCATCTCTCCAGCCCCCCCCCTTCTCTTTTTTCAAATTAAGATTTATTTATTTATTATATATAGTGTGTGGCCTGCATGTATGGCCATAGGCCAGAAAAGGGTAGAAGATCTCATGGATGGTTGTGAGCCACCATGTGATTGCTGGGAACTGAACTCAGAACCTTTGGAAGGACAGTGCTCTTAACCTCTGAGCCATCTCTCCAGCCCCTGGAACCCTCTCTTAAACAAAGAAAATAAAAAGAAAGCTGGAGTGAAGCTCATAGGTTGCTCAGTGCCCTGGATTCAACCCCCTGTGCTGTGAAAAAATAAAATTTGGGCCTATTTGCTTTGCCCATATTTCTTGGGGGCAGTTCTGTTTCATTTTACTTTATTTTTGAGACAGGATTTCACTTCCTAGCCCTGGCTGGCCTGGAGCTTCCTATGTGGCCGAAGCTGGCTCTGAACTCAAAGATACACCTGCCTCTGCCTCCCAAAGTGCTCAGATTAGAGGCGTGCACCACCATACCTGACCCTGACAGTTAATTGTTTTAATTTTATTTTTGTTACTTTATATATTTGTCTATCTATCCATTTATTTATATGGATGTTTTGCCAGACATGTGTGTCTGGTGCCCTTGGGGGCCAGGAAAGGTCCCAGATCCCCAAGACTGGGATTACAGATAGTTGTGAGCTCACATGTGTGTGCTGGGAATTGAACTCAGGACCTCTGGAAGAGCAGCCAGTGCTCTTAACCACTGAGCCATCTCTCCAGTCCCCTATTTGCATGTTCTTAACTATGTGTATATTTGTAAGTTTGTGCTTGCGCCTGTTGATGGTGATGGGAATCGAACTCAGGTCCTTTGGAAGCACAGCACATGCTCTTATAGGCCCTGAGCCATCTCTCCAGCCCAGGGCAATTATGATGTGCATGACTCACATGGGAATGTTCACCCTTCGGAAGTCCACAGCCGTAGTCCCACCAGTGTCCTCTTTTGGAAAGGCGTAGCTTCTGGGACTATGGGAATGACGTCATAGCCTTCCTGATTGGAGATGTGGGACAGCTTCGAGAAGTGGCAGTGGGCCTGGTTCGACTAGGCAACGCCGCAGAGGCCTCGCAGGAACGCCCCAGCATCTCCAGGGGACAGGGTCAAACAACACCTGCTTGTGGGAGAGGTGACAGCTGAGAGGATCAGAGCAGCAATGAGGCCGCCAGGCGTGACAGAGGTGTGGCCGACCAAGTACAGCTATTTCAGGGACTCTGATCTCAAAGAGCAAAGTCCCATAGGCAGCAAATTCAAGACCAGCCTGGGATACATAAAAAAGACCCTGACAAACAAACAAACAAGCCCCCTTCGCTAGGTTTGCTGTGCGTTGTGAGCTGCGAGTTGCCTTGTAGCTGTACTAGCTTTCCCTCATGACCTTGATCAGACCACTGATTTGCCTGTGGCTAGAGCAGTTTCATGTCAGCTCTGGGGGCCACTGATGCATGAGAACACTGTGCCCAGGCCCTGGGAGCTGAGGCCTCTGAGTCATCGAGCCAGCAGTGAGCAGAGACCAGACCTGTGTCTGGGTGTGGTGTGGTGTGAGGCCCACACACTCACTCCTTTCACGGACCTCGCTCTCTTCCTTTCTCCACAGGCTCCCCCAAACCCCAGTTCTAGCCCTCTGGCTTTGCCACTGATTTCTCTGTGGTTCCTCTGACAAAGGAGTTGCCCAATCTTCCTGTGGTGGCACTAACTCTGAGTAAAAGAGTATTTCCTCCCAAAGGGCTTTGTTTTGTTTTGTTTGGAGAGAGAGAATAGTGAGGGTTGAATTTGGCCCCCATAGATAATCCCATCCTTCCCATCCCTCCTCAGAGATCCTTTGAAGCCCTAGGGTCCCCTTTTGGGGCTGTCAAGAACATCCTAGGGCAGATTTTCTTCCTGTTCCAACCAAGAGTGGGACATTCCTCTCTATAAAAATCTTCTATAGTTGGGGGCTGGAGAGATGGCTCAGCGGTTAAGAGCACTGATTGTGGAGCTGGGCGTGGTGGCGTACACCTTTAATCCCAGCATTCGGGAGGCAGAGGCAGGCAGATTACTGTGAGTTCAAGGCCAGCCTGGTCTATAAAGTGAGTCTAGGACAGCCAAGGTTACACAGAGAAACCCTGTCTTGAAAAACCAAAAAAGCAGCCGGGCGTAGTGGCGCACGCCTTTAATCCCAGCACTCGGGAGGCAGAGGCAGGCGGATCGCTGTGAGTTCGAGGCCAGCCTGGTCTACAAAGTGAGTCCAGGATGGCCAAGGCTACACAGAGAGACCCTGTCTTGAAAAAAGAAAAAAAAAAAAAAGAAAAACCAAAAAAAAAAAAAAAGAGCCCTGATTGTTCTTCCAGAGGTCATGAGTTCAATTCCCAGCAACCACATGGTGGCTCACAACCATCTATAATGTGATCTGATGCCCTTTTCAGCACTGTATGTATAATAATAAATATTTTTTTTTAAATCTTCTATAGCTTCCTATTGCCAGTCCTCATGTCACTCAGCAAGACTCTTGAGGCTATGTGCCCTGGGTCTCTAGCTGAGGCCCTGCCCCCTCCCTTCTAGTTTATATATTTTATTTTTTGTTTCATGTACATTGGTGTCTTGCCTGCATGTATATCTGTGTGAGGATGTCTTATCACCCAAAACTGGAATCACAGGCAGTTGTGAGTTGCCATGTGGGTGCTGGGATTTGAACCTGGGTCCTCCAGAAGAGCAGTCCATGCTCTTAACCTCTGATCCTTCTCTCGTCTTCCATCCTTCTTTCCAGCCACTGTGAACTTTCAGCTCTTTGAAAATGCCTGGCAGTTTCCGGCCTCTGGGCTTTTGTCTCTTCTGTTCTTCACACACAGTTCCTTTTATCTCATGTCACTGAGATGACCTTGAAAGATGCTCCTTGGACTGGAGAGATGGCTCAGTGATTAAGAGCCACTCTTCCAGAGTTCCTGAGTTCAATTCCCAGCAACCACATGGTAGCTCATAGCCATCTATAATGAGATCTGGTGCCCTCTTCTGGCCTGCTGACATACATGCAGGCAGGACATTGTATACATAATAAATAAATAATTTTTTTTTTTTTTAATGAAAGATGCTCCTTGGCCACCAAGCCTGGTCTGTGCCATGCTGGGTGTTAACCCCAGGGCTTCATGCATACCTTTTTATTATTTTTAATTATGGGTATGTGTTTTCAGCTGCTATTGGAGGCCATAGGCTTTGGATTCCCCGTGGAGGTGGAATTACAAGCTCTGTGGGCTATATGGGTTCAGAGTGTGGAACTCAGGTTCCTCACAAAAGCAGTTACATGCTCATAACCACGGAACCCTCTCTCCAGCCCTGAGCCCTCTGCTTAATCCATTTTGTTCTAATTCCTGTTCACCCCAGCCAGGGCCCAAGAAATTCCCCAGGCTGAGGCCCAAAGGAAGCCTCTTCTTCTTCTTCTTCTTCTTCTTCTTCTTCTTCTTCTTCTTCTTCTTCTTCTTCTAGATTTATGTATGAGTGCTCTATCTTCATGTGTGTTTGTATGACAGAAGAGGGCATCAGATCACATTATAGAGGGCTGGGAGCCCCCATCTGGTTGCTAGGAATCGAACTCAGGACCTCTAGAGGAGCAGCCAGTGCTCTTAACCACCTCTCCAGCCCCAGGAAACTTGTTCTTACTCTGAGCCACTTTGCTGGCCTTCTTCTCTTACATTTAACTTGCATGTATGTGTGTACATGTGTGTATATGCTTGTGTACACATGTGTTTGTTCTCCTCCATAGACCAGAGGTCAAGGTCAGAGTGCTTCCTTCATCACTCTCTACCTTGTATTTTTGCAATAGTCTCTTTTATGGAAGCCAGAGCTCACCTCTTAGGCTAGACAAGCTAGCTAATAAGATCCCCAGGGATATGCCTGTCTCTGCCCCTATAGCACCAGGGTCTCGA